>NW_023458559.1:62287346-62312252 GCF_013731165.1 Rhagoletis pomonella | reverse complement strand
GAATTTGAAGTTTAGTAGAGAAAATCAATCGATGTTCAAGGTTTTTTCTTTGAAAAGGTAGTGAAAGTTTGTGAATTGGTGTGAAAAGCTTTTACCGAAGGCGAAAACGAACAACGAAATTAAAGTAGTAGATACAACAAAACTATGAAATAATCGATAAAAAAAGGTTTGGAAAAAAGGCTAGGAACTGAAATTTTTGAGCCCGCACACTTCAGATATGGGAAAAATTTTCTAATTTGGATAATTAATTAAAAGCATTATTTGAAAATTAGTAAATTAATCTCGCGCCCGTTTATTTTAAAATTTTTTTCGAAAAGCAAAAACACCGAATAGGAGCTTCAAAATAAAATCGAGACGTTTTTATACTAAGTTTTTTGGCTTTGTTAATAAAATAGTAACAACTTTAAAAACTAATTTTACTTAAAAACATAAGACAAATTTTTTTTAATTTTTTTTATTTTTAATACACGTTTATAAATCTTATCTAATGTATTTCTAGCATTTCTAGATTTCATTATTAGTCAGTTCAATTATATTATAAATAGGTTTCAATCCTAGTCAAAAATATTTCTAGAAAATGGATTCTTTAACACCTTTCGTTTCGTTTATCCAGTTTAAGACATTCATCTTTACAAAGTGTTTAATAATTTTTTATAACTATTGCAACCCCATTTTGTATGATTCGTACTTAATATTGCACTATAAAAATTTATTTAACCAATTAAAGTTTTTTAACGTTGGCAACTCTGTTTAGAATCCATTCTAAATAGCGTGTTCAATAAATAACCCACGTTTTTATATTTGTGTATGTATTTTGGCACATACATGATTGATATTGTAATGCGAGATGGTAACCCTGTTTTAGGGGAAATCTAATTTAGAATGACGCAAGTACCCAAATTCGTTATTCAAATATTCTAAGATAGCTTTTTATTTATTTGTAGGCACTAAATCTACGAACATAATTTGGATTGCTCAGGAAATATTATTCAAAAACTTTTTTACGATTGAACTTTTACCAAATTTATATTGTTTTGCCTACATATTCAAATTTTAAAATGTGTGCATATTTTATTTAAGTAACTATTTCGATTTTTATAGGAAGCAACCCTATTCATAATATTTCTTACTTAAATATTAAATTTGTAAACACCTTTCCTTGAATGCCAATATAACAATATTTACAAAATGTAACCAATGCATTTAATTACTTTTCACTTTTGCAAATATATGTGTGGCAACTCTATTCCAAAATACTTCTGGACAAATTTTATCAGATTTCATATGAATGCTATGTCATTTTCGTAAAATTTTACTAATTTTGCTCATTCAATTATATTCAATTTCGGTAACAGCTGGCAACCCTAGTAAGTAATATTTTTGTACATACATACATATATCTCATATCATACATAACATGAGTTTATTTTATCCCTGAAGCACAACTTCATTAAGCTTTTACCATAGATCTAATGAGTTTTAAATTATGACATCGGTGGCAACCTCGTTCGCTAAACTTTTCTGAGAATTTATCTTTTCAAACCATTTATGTTCCAACAGGATATTGGGGCTGATTTTTCTAATAATTTTGTAATAATTGTTTGGATTTTGTCTTAAAATTACCGTTCGAGTTTTGGTTCTAGCTACATACATATCTTAATTAAGTACATATGTAATTACATATCTTAACTTTCGTCTCTGTGCATAGTACCCACAAATACAAATAATTATTCTCGTTTATTTTCTTACTTTTCCAACTGGCTAACAATGCGCTTACACATGCCATTATTTCTTCTTACCAGAGCTTAACCCATAGCCTCTAAGTTTATAGTGCGCACACAAACATGTCAAGTAGTGTAAACAAGAAAGTGCACTCACACACACACACACACAACCCTTGACTCCGTGTGGACGGCATGGAAGAGAATTGGCATTGAGCATTGCTTCACTTCGCGCAACTGCTGGCCTTCTGCATTGCCAACTAACTATGCGCTAAGCCGCAGGTCATTGTGGTCAATGATTACCGTACAACAATGATTATATAAATTCCATAACTTAATAATGCTATTGTTACTACTATCTACTACTTTTTCTACTCCTTTTATTATTATTCTTTTCTTTGTCGCTTAAAGCCAGCGATATATTTTAATTGTTATGCGCTATTTTAAATTTCACAAAGTAAATTTCTGTTGCCTCTCATTAATTGAGTGCTTTCTATGTACATACATATGCAACAACTTTGAGGCAAATGCAACCTTGTAACACTTGCGTAACTACGAGTACTTACAAGTATGTACAACTTAATGGCGCGCTATAAAAATTCATATGTGTACTCATTTTGCGGGAGTATATACAGCGCTTAAAGCTCGGTTGTTAAATCGATGTAAGGGATGTTGTTTCCTTGAATTGTTTCGCATATTGTTTTTCAAGTGATTAATTTTACTGCTCACTGTATGTACCATGCATGCATGCGATGATGAAGCGGCGACCTTGCTAAATTTGTGTTAAAGTGCATACATATGTACATATATATGTTTGTACATATGTTACACACGTTGATGAAGAAGAAGTTGAAGGAGGAAGAGCAAGAAGTTTGTGAGTGTGGATTTGGCGAGTGGAAGTGAAAGGAAGTGCCGGATGTGTGGAAGGGTTAACGCATGTAAAATGTATTCTTTTTTTGTAGTTTTTGAGCCAGTTGCACTGCCTACAACAGTCTTCGAAATAAAACTTTTTAATTAAACGCCTGAAATCGCTTGCAGTCAAATGCAACCCTGAGCAGCGCGAAAATTTTTGTTTTGTGCGAATACGAATATAGGCTGGACTCAAGGCTGCGAAATGAAAAGTATTTGGGAAGATAGAGTAGAAAATTATGAAAATCGTTCCTGCTTTATATTTGCACGGCGCTTTCCTTACCCATTTTTTAATTAATACTTTTACAATTTTAAAATTTAAAAAAATTTTTTTTGTTTTATATTTAATTTTCGCAACTATTGAGTTAATAGAAAAAAGTCATACAAACTTAACATTTTTTTTTTAATATTATTTTTTTTTTTGTAATTCTAAATTTGAAAAAAAAAACAGTAAAAAATAATTATTTCATAACTTACAGACTTATTTTGCGCTTTTAAATTTTGTAATACTTTTTTTAATACCGTTTAAATTTTTTTACGTGATTCCTTTGTAGTAAACAATTAATTTTTGCTATAAGCTGCAGATTCATTTGTATTTCCGCTGACATTTTTCCAACCTGAACTTCAAAACATCAATTTCCTTTTTATTCTTACACAATTTTAAAATGCCAAACTTTCTTCATTTTCCGTATTTTTCTAGCCCCTTTTTCCATTTCACTTTTGTTCATATTCCCACCTTTCTTTACATTTCAACTACGGCCTCCTGCAAGTTTTTGTGCCGCAAAAATATTTCGTAGTTGAAAGAAAAACTTCTTTAATTTGGGCACATAATTAGCAGATAAACATGCGCGCGCGTGTTGTCCTCATTCGCCTACCTTGTGCCAGCTGTTGGTGCATTCAAGAAGGAGAAATTTTCCAGGCCACCAAATAAGCAAAAAACTTTTGCCTTCAGAAGTAAAAATATTCATATGCATTCATACATTTCCAAGGCACTTGTTTTCCCCAAGGAGTTGTAATAAGAAACTGCATTTCATATAACTACACTACTTTTGCGCTCGAGTGTTGTTATTTGCCTGAGCAAATATAAAGAAATGTGACGCAGCGCAGCTCTGACCCCAGAAAAAAGTGAGTCGTGTACTAAGAAATTCGCAGGCAGGAAAATATGAATGCAAATGCCAAGACGTGTGCATGTATGTGCGCCACAACTGAGGTTGCACTTATGCAAATAACTTTTACTTTCGAAAATGCTGCGTTCGAAGTACTCAAACGAACAAACGTACAAGCAACGCATTCTAACTAATAACAATGACTGAGATGGTGGTGAGAAAAGAAAAAAAGAACTGTATGAGGGAAGAGAACAAGACCTCTGTGATACGCTGAGGTAATAAAAAAAATAAGGAATAAAGAAAGTTTGCCTAGCATTTCATGGAATGCGCTTGGCAGCAGGAGCGCTCTGTTGCAGATGCGTTATTGTGACTATGTTTCTCGCCTTCCATGAATGTATGTTTAAGCGAAAACAGTAGTCATGGGCTTCTACCACACACTTGAAAAGCCTCCATACTTGTACTTCTCTAACTTTCCTGCGCCTTTTACGGCTCTCCATAGGGTCATAAAGTAGAATTAGTCAATAAAAAGGTAGCAAGTAAGTAAAGGAAGTGAACATTTTGAATTATTTAAATGAAGTTCATAAATCTAAGCGGACCTTTTTAATTTGAAAGTCTAAAAAAGCTAAATCAGAGCTGTTTGGAATAAACCTTATTTTAAAGACACAGTTTCCGCTACCTATTTAAATACACGCGATTTCAGAGAGAAGAAACGAAAATAGCACTTAAAAAATATTTTTATTTTTAAGCCAAATCTAAAACATAAAAGCAAATTTAATTGAAAATGAAAAACAAATATAAGCTAACCAAAGAAGCAATAAAGAAAATATGTTTCTAAAAATTAATTAAAATAAAAAAAAATATTAATAATGATATCTAAAAATTTAAAGAAAATTATACTAAGAGGAGAAAAAAGGAGAAAAGATATTAATTTAAAAAAGAAATAAAGCAAAACAATTGTATGAAATTAAAAACAAAAATTATTTCTTTTTAAAAGAATAGCATCTAAAAATTAAAGGAAAAATAAATTAAGAAAGAAAAAAATAAAATGAAAAAAGAAAAAAATAAAATAACAAAAATAATTATTTTTCTTTTTAAAACAATAACATCTAAAAGTTAAGGCCGTACTTTGCTCACTCGACCATTGCGACTGTTGAAGCGAGACGAGCTAAATGATATACTAAGATATATATGTATGTAAAATAGCGTGGGCTGGAAATGCGCTTTTTGAGAATTTTGAATTGTAATAGCAAAAATATGGTTCATTATGCTTTAAGAAAAATCTGTGTCAAATTTGGAATTTTTTGGTCAATATCCTAAGCTCGCCCAAGTCCATCAAAGATCAATATGCTCAAAAAATAAAAATTAATAATTAAATTAATTTATAGATTTTTTTACTAAAATTGCAATAATCTTCGAAAGTATTAGTTCTACATAATTTGGTATATTCACATTTTTCGTAGAGGAACAAAGTTAGCTTAGAAAAAAATTTGTTTAGTACTTGAACTTTGGTGGACTTTGGCGAGCCTAAGATATTGACCAAAAATTTTCTCATTTCACACAGATTTTCTTTAGAGCATAATGACCCATATTTTTGCTATTACCAATCAAAATTCGAAAAAAGCGAATTTTCGGCCCACGCTAATGTACAAGTGCTTTCTCTTAAAATAGATTTTCACCACAGGTTGGGAATCAGAGACCTTTTTTCTAAGGATTTTTTGCTAGAATAACAAAAGTGTTTCGATCTATCTTGCTATCTGTCTTTCATTTGTTTTACGAAAGACTGACGCTGCTCTTGTGACGAGAGTTATTCGGCGAGGTTTATAATAACATTTGAAACAAAATTTTGGATGAACAATTTACTGCACTACTATTTTTCACAAAAAATCCGTCCAAACTCCCCAAATCAATACAAAAAGAAAATATAAGGAATAGCTAACTCATAGACTCCTAATAAGAAGTTTACATATACATACATACCTTAAAATCTGTGGCTTGGCAAGCCTTTGAAGTTTGCTCATTCACTGGTTCTTAATTTTTGGCTAACGAAAATCGTACAAACTTATTTTTTGCCTGCTTGAGCTGAGCCTCTCATCGACAGATAGAGGAAGTACTTCCATATAGTAGAGTATTATATTAGTGAAAATTTGAAATAAAATTTGTAGGTGCCTAAAAGTACACAACATCAAATTCGCTGCCCTTCAGTCTGTATTGACTGATTTCACATGGCATCTCTTATATTTTCATTCAGCATATTTTTAGGCACCTCCAGAAATCAAAGATACTGCAAGTTGCCAGAGAGAGCTGTAGTATGATATTAAAGTACAAATTCAAAAAGAATTTTTTTGGCGTCACTTAAAGAGCAAATTTTTTCTCTATCACATATTCGTATACTTACAGGCGCACACCTAATGAACCGCCACTAAGATATAGCAACCCTGAAACGCCATCCTCAAACAACTTGAAACTCAAAACATGAGAAATGAGTAAAACGAAATTAATGTAATAAAAAAAAAATCTCAAAAAAAAATATAACAAACTTTACTGCTCTTGAAAATAAAAATGCAACAACAATGTTGTTTGCACTTGAAAATAAGAAAAACAAAAACAAGAGAAAAGACGAATGCCGTACACAGTAGGAAATCCAACTACACACCACTTTTCAAACCAAAAACCAAGCAACATCTTTTTTCAGCGGCCGCAAATAAGAAATCCAATTACATACAACTAAAATGTTTCACTGGCTTTCATTTTTATTTAGCATTCCTTTTTTCATTTCAACTTCTTTTACTTCAGTGCGCTTTTTTTCATTTTCTCTGTCTTGAGTTTCTTTTTCTGTCACTTCTATACTCCGCTGCTGCTGCTCGTGGTCCTTTAGTTATTTTGAAACAAAACTTTTTGATCGCTGTTTTCATTTGTTTGTGCTTTTGTTGCAAATATGTTCCTATTATACGCGTACCTTTGACGCTCCTGCAGTTTGGCTTTAAATTCAGCTGAATCGTTTGAATTTCTATATCTCTTACTGTGCGTTTATTTTTGCTTTTATTGCGTTAGGGGCCGAGGGAAATGTCTGGAGCGAGATACTTTAAGTGCTTTCTTTGTGTTGCGTGCGCTAATGAAATTGCAATTAGACTACTTTTTTGTGATGCAAAGAATGCGTAGCTTAACCCATAAGTTTTTAAAATAGTGAATGATAAGAAGAATTTATTAAAAAACTTGATCAAGCAAGGGCATTAAAAGCAAAAGGTACAAAAATATTGCCTATCTTGCTTGGCATGCAAGTCACATGGAAATGCTAGTCTTAGCAAATTTTTACCGAAGTTCGCACCCAGAGTTATTCAGATGGCAATTAAAATATCTGAAACTAACCGCACTATATCACGCCGACTACACATTGTGCCACACTTTTATTTAGCTATTTCAAAAATAAAATTTTGGAAATTAAAATAAAATATTTGTATCAAAACTAAAAACAAAAGTACAATATTTTAAAAAAAAATATAAGTTAAAGAAAGTAATACATTTTTGAAAATGTTTCCAGTTGGAAAAAATTTACAAAAGAAACACCTAAAAAATAATATTTAAAAAAAATAATTTTTTAAAAAAGAAGTTTTAGAAAACAGTTTTTTTGTAAAAGTTTTGTTTCTGAAAATCATATCTAAAAGAATATATGTTTAGGAAAAAATGTAGTCCTAAAAATATGTTTTTAAACAAGTAAAAAAGTCTAAGTTCGGGCAGAGTCGAACATTAAATACCCGGCGCAAGTATTAAATATATGTTTTTCACCTTTCCGAAAGCTACCGCTACATGGTAAGCCGGGGTGTATCAATTGTGAGTAAATTAGCGTCCTTAAATTTCGAAAAATTTAAGTTTCAAGCATTTCTGAAATTAACCGTTATATGAAAAGCGGCCGTAATTTTAGTCCGATTTCAATAATTTTCAACGCTTTGCTTCTATGTGTCAAGCACAATAATCACACCGAGTTTGGTACAAATTGGTAGAACGATTACCGAGATAAATATATGTGATCATAAGTGGGCGGTGCCACGCCCATTTTCCAAAATTTTATCATAAATGTATTTCTTGGTAAAGGATTGTTGCAAGCATCAATTTTGAATACTGATTTATCAAAGATTTCGTATTTCTCTAAATTACCGTTTTATGGGATGTGGGTGTGGTTATTGTCCGATTTTAAAAATGTTCGGTCATTTGGTATGCTGTAGCAAGGCCAACAACTGTGCCAAGTTTGGAAGAAATTGGTGCAGCGGTTACCAAGATATACACATGTAACCATAAGTGGGCGTGGCTACGCCCATTTTCCAAAAATTTATAATATTCTTATTTTTCGTCTAAAACTTATTGTAAATATCAATTTTGAGTGAATAATCTTCAGTAGTTATTAAAATATCGCAGTTTTCGTATATCTGAAAATTACCGTTATATGGGAGGTAGGCGTGGTTATTGTCCGATTTTGCCCATTTTCAGTACGATCCGTCCCACGCCCGAAAGAAGTGCACTTACCGAGTTTTGTTAAGATATCTCAATTTTTACTCGAGTTATCGTGTGCACAGACGGACGGACAGACAGTCACCGCTTAATCGATTTCTCTTTTCATTCTGATCATTTATTTATACATTTGTCTATATCTATCTCGATTCGTTTTGCCTGTTACAAACAACCGTTATGTGAACAAAGTTATAATACCCTTGTGCACAAGTGCACTCGGGTATAAAAAGCAGAATTTATTCAAGCAGAAAAAATTAGTAAGCAGGGACTCAAATTTTTACTGAAACAATTTTAAGAAATTTTTTTTTTTTTTCAAAAATTATTTTTTTTTAATAATCAAGGGTGGCATTTTTTTTACAAAAAGCAGAAAAAAATACAAACCGCAAAAAACTGTTGGGGAAAAAAATTTTGTAGGAGAAAAATGTTGAGGGAAATTGAGTTGTAAAAAATAACATTTTCCTTATTTTTCGCAAAACCAGTTTTTTACCGACCTCAAAAAAACAAGGATTTTTATTTATAGGCTTACGGTCTTTGGCTGAGATTTCTAGTTCGATGGTTTATTCCCCAAAATACAGTATGTACTAGCAATCCTCTGATTTTTAAATACTGGCCTATTTCGATGAAAGAAATAATAGAAAATATAAAAAAATTTAAAACACAAGAGATTTAAAGATCCTGGCCAACGCACAGGCGTTACGCGAACTGCAATATTAAATTAGAATGGAAGACCTAGTCTTAATGTATAGTTCACTAATGTCGGAAGCACCAACAACCAAAATGAGGATCTAGTCTTACCTTTATACCCATATACGAAACTATTAAAAAATCTATTGCATACCTACAGGCGTTCATCAAAAATATAACTGTTACAAATTTAAGGGTACTAATATTGAAATTTTCCAATATTTATTATTTTTTATAACAGCATAAATGTGGCATTTGGTATATAAACTCACTGCGAAATCCAAAAATGTAGAATCTGTTGCATACTTTCAAGCGGCAAGTCGTTAAATTTAACATATTTTTTAAATTCACAGAAGGCTGGCACTTTTCTCACAAAACCTCCTCACATCTCACATGACTACTAAAAATGTTCAACCTTTGTGCCTCATAGCGCGAGCTTTACAATTTCTCAGACAGCCACTAGTGCACTTGACCTCAACTAAGACGGTTCGAGTGGCATTTCTCAACACACACACACACACACAGAAAGTTCGTGTAGCATTTAAAAATCATCGATTACTACCACTTCAACCAACGCTATGAGACGCTGCAATAAAAGGCAGTCAAAAGGAGGTAAAAAGGAAAAGAAGGAAAGAAAATGGAATAAGTATTTAGTTTAACTATTTAGTTGCGAGCAGAAAAAAAATGCATTCAATACTCAAGATGAAAAAGAAGCAGAAGAACATGCAGACTTACAAAAGGATAAAGCAGAAAATATTTACAGCCATCGAACACTTTCAAGTGCAGCTGAACTACTTATTCGTTTGGCGAAAGGGGCGGCCAGCAGCTGAGGAGCAGCAGATTTCAAGGAGGCTGGAGCGTTAAAATGAATGCAGTAATTCTATGCAGCATGCAATAATAGTTAGTTATTAGAACAACAACAAATACAACAAGTACTAACAAGCCACACAGCAGCCGCAGCTTACAGCCACCCTATTGAACTGAACAATGCCAAGTGCTGCTCGACTTTATTTTTAATTTTTTCTTCTTTTTTTTTGCTTCTGCACAAAATCAGTATACTCACGCATTCCTACATACATACATTCATGCACACATATCATCGAATATAGAAAAATATTTCCTAGTTATTATGTGCAAAGCGTTGGGAATTAGTTGCGAAATGATAGTGGGCTTGCACTTGGCCTACGGCTCATTAATAGGCAATGAGCTAGCAACGTACGAGTTTTGAGTGTGTGTGTGTGTGTGGGAGTGTGCTTAACTTTAGCCCGCTTGTACTTGCACTTGCCACACGGCTCATAAATATGGCAGGCTGTGTACTAGAAGAGTCGGAATGAAGTTGGGAGGGCATAGGTGGCAAGTGCGCTCACTAAACCAGCTTAACGCCTAGAAGTAGACTATGAACTCTTGCACTTTTGCAGCTATTGCCGTGCAATAATACTCATACTGCAATGTGGTTGGTTGAAAAGCAGTAATAGCAAACGAATGTGCGAAGAACAGATGAAATTGTGCTGAATGGAAATGCCTGGTTAAGCAAGAAGCTTGCAGTTGTGTGGGCGTTAGTTGCCTGGAGTTGTAATGTATGGCGCATTTAATACCAGTTAAACATTTTTTCCTTCTATTCTTAATTTTTCTGCCTTTTCTAATAATCGCTATAAGTAACCACAAGAGCTTAGTGAGTATTACAACAGCAAAAGAAAAAAATATTTTAGAAAAATAGCAAAAAATTCAATAACAGCAGCCGCGCTGATGATTGTGGCGCTAAATGTTGGAATGCTGAAATATTTTCTATCGCACTTCACGCTGCCTACTTTTAGCTCCTCTTTCAGGTGAAAAATACAGAAAATGTCATGAAACTTTTCAAAGCAGGCACACATTCACAGCCACATTAACGCCCACGCCAACGCTACACCCTCTTCACAGGCAAAGAAGGTTAAGTACGCTTGACACTTTGCACAACGAAATGATTGTGGCAAGCGACGGCAGTTGATTGCGAACGGGTGTGACTAGTAGATGAGATTAGTTGAGGCTGCTCATGTCTCAGTTTCACCATTTCTCCTTACTCAGCAGTCTCTCAACACAACTTTAAACAGTACCCTAAACGCTGCCGCTGCAAGCTCTTCGCCTCTTAAACTCTGCAGCACATTTTTCTTTACAACCACTTTCATTCCACATAAATTATGGCATGCCACCTCAAATTTTGTAGCAGCGTTTTAGGCGCAATGGTGGCAGCATTTACACTTTCTAGCATCCGCATGTAGGTGCGAAGTGGGTGTGGGGGCGAAAGCATGCAGCAGCAGTGACTGTGTGGGGCGCAACCGCTACTTGCATAGCTGAGCGTGTGAATTTCAACACATACTTTTAGGTGCACAACCACACGTTCGCTGCCGCAACACCCTGCCACACTAAGCAAGCAAGCCAAAAAGGAAAAGGTACAGCAGTAGGGGATTAGTAGCTGGCAAGAAGAAGAAAGACGAAGAAGAAGTATGCTGATGATAATAATAGTATGCATGCAGGCAACAACAACAACCACACTCCAGCAATGCAAAGAAGGTTGAAAAATGGAGACGCCCGACAAATTGCTTGCAACTCGAAAGCGGCGGCTGTCAGCCTGCAAAATAATCATAGCCAGAGATTGGGAATGCGCAGGATTGAAATAATAATAAAAAAAAGTCACTAGAAAAAATTGCATTTTGCCTACTCTTCAAATGCACACACGAAATTGTGCCGCTTGTGTTGCCTACTTTTGTGCGCGCGCTCGCGCTCATTATAATTGCACACAAAGTTGCTGCGCCCCTCGCCTCAAGTGGCAAGTGGGCGTTGAAAGTTCGCTCTAGTATTGCGCAACGCTTGCACTAAATATACCAGTACACCAGCATCTAAATGCATGCGTGTGTGTGTGTGTGTGTATGTGCGTGTGTTGGAGCACCCTTTCCTTCTTTGTGAAGTGGCATTAGGGGATGTGCTGAAAAATTACTGACTGACATCATTTTGACACTCAGCGCTTGCCACAAACTTTCCTCTTCTTATATTCAACCAGTTCAGTGCAGCTAACAGTAAACCTAAAATAAATTAACCCAATTTAAGTGAAAGCAGACACAGTAAACTTTTAGTTGTTTGGCAAATTTCAACCTAGTTGAGCGAGCGTCAAAGTTGTGGCAGGCGCGCAACTATTCGCAAATGGGCATGGAAATTAGAGGAATGTTTTTGTGGGGGAAATTATCAGAAAAATGCATTTTTACTTTTATAGAAATTTTTAGTGCAATAACAAAAGAAAATAGTACCCCTTTGTAATTTTTTCTAACTTTACGAAAACTTCTTAGCGAAAAATCAGACGCGTACAGCACATTATAAGTCTTTAAGCGCAAATTTTATTTTGTTTAGATACGACAAACTAGCTTTGTTACACAGAAACACTCTAAACTCGGTTTATTGTGAGATTTTAGCACCAATTCGGAATAAGTACAATATTAGCCCTTAAGCACATTTTCAGTTTACACTTATTGCTTAAGATGAACTTTGAGTTTTCGTTTGTTCAGAGACTTATAGTAGAATTTAATGGCAAATATTTTTGTAAAACCTTTTAACCCGTTTATCGCTTTTGTTAATAATTGTTGCCTATTTTTTAAAAATGGCACAAAAAGGCCAACCTATTCAACAGTTAGAGGTCTAATTATTTTTCGTTCTTTTTTACATAAAACTGCTGAACACATAGTATGTCCAAAAGGTAAGGATCATATGAAAAAGGGGGGAAACTTTGTGCCTCTATAAAATAAAACTCTTCAACTTCTTGTTAACCCCTACCAGAATCCGTTGTCAGAATCTTATTTTTTTTTTGGAAAACGTTTGATTATGTTGTACAGTGTTTCCGAAGAACTTTGAAATCAAAACTAGATTAAGTTAAGAATGCGTGAGAGCAAATCTCACGAGCTGTTTTTTAGTGCTACTTCCTTCTCTCGCTAGAAAAAAAAACGCTAAGCACTCTTCTTGCATATATTTCATTCAATGGAGTTCCAGAAACAAGTACCTACAATAAAAAATACATCAAGTATTTGAACAAATTCAGCCTTAAAACGTTTACGTAGGTAAAAATATACCGAAGTTACTAATTTTTTTCGTTGTCATAGTTGTTTTTTTTAATAACTCTGGGAAGTTTTCAGATAGAATGTCCCTATCTAAGGCAATGGACGCTGGAATCAAATACAACATATCTGTGAAGTTTCAAGAGTGGGCCACCAAATTGATAAAAATGGCAGCATCGAAAATATCTGTCGCAGCTATTTTTCGCCTCCTCAATAAAGTATAAAGGTCTTCTTTGCTAAGAAACCTCGCGAGGTCCTTTGGCTGAATGCCATTTAGGTCATGTCATTCTTGGTACGGTGATCTTAGGAAGCGAAGTCTGGTCCTAGTGAGGGCTTCGCAGTGACACATGATGTGCTCTGCTGTTTCCTGTTCTTCGTTGCACAACCTGCACAGGTCAGAGTTAACAACTCCTACGTTTCACAAATGTTTCATTACCCTGTAGTAGCAAATCCTGTAATAAGTCTTCCTCTTTGCCTAGTGAGGTGAAAGAGTTCCTCAGTTCTCCTTGTTGATATATCCGGAATGAAGAACTTGACCTGTCTGTTACCTTGCGTATTTGTCCAGTAATATGGCGCTTCGTACTTCATCCAGATGTAGTAGTTTCGCCTAACTAAACTCCATGGAAGACCAGTAAAGGTTCCTGGGCCTATGAATCCCTGGAACCACTGGGAAAACTTACAGGAAATTTATTAAACAATTCTGCACACTAGGCCTAACACCTTCATTGTTCCTATTTCGATAGATAATTGAGGTCAATTCTTCGAGACTGTCAGCCTAGACATCATTTGATATAAAAAAGTCTCACCTGCGCCTAACTTATTCGCAGCCTCCTTTCCGGGTATGTTTCGATGGGCCGAACACTATTAAGTTAATCCTTAAAAACCCTTATTTAGTTGCGGATGTTGTAAGAGCCAAGATGGATCTATGTATAGATGAATTGAAAAAGCTACAGAGGCAACTGGACCATTTCCCAACATTATACAATCTATCGTTTCCCCAGCGATTAAAATTCAACCACTAAGATTAGGAAGAGTTGAGGAGAGTTAAATGAATTGAAGTGAAGTGAGTTCGGATGAGGTGAGTTTGGGTGAGTTGAGTGGAACTGAGAGGAGTAGATGTGAGGTTATTTGAGGTGAGATGAGGGGAGTTGAGTTGATCTCTATCACTTCTTGCGTTGACCAACAAAACATTACATAACATATCATGAAATAACATAATATAAAATAGCATAACATAAGAAAACATAACACAACATAACATAATATAATAAAAACTAAGAATACATAACATAACATAGCCTAACATAACATAACATACAATAATATCTCTATCTCTATCACTTTCTTGACCTTAATTTTAATCTTTGGCCATATTCCTTTCGTCGTCTACATACTCAACTTGACCTTCTTCCTAGTATGATTCTTAATCTACTTAAATCTTATTCCTAAAGCGCTGCTTAGCATGTTTATTAAATTAGGTGTAAATACTAAAGAATACATTAAGGAGGCATTTCCGTCCTCGTGTGCATGTATGGCATTTGTATTACTGTCAATGTTTAATTGATTTTTTCGCTCTATTTTAAACTTATTTCAAATTTCGGTAATTTTCTGCACTTCAGCTTCAACCTAGCTTTCTAACGATATATAAATCCTTATACCTCCCAGTAAAAGTTTTGTCATGCAAAGTCCTATACTGTGACGGCAGTATCACCACTCTCTCAATTCTCTCCTCTTTACTGAGCTCTTCTTTAGTACTATTTGAACATATTGCCAGAAATCGCTCTTTTTCAAACTTTGAAACTTAAATTTTGAGTAGTTTTCATTCAGGGCCACAGAATATTTAAATGTTTCCCAAATCCCAAAAATATTTGCACCTCATCATGTATTAATTTCATAACATTTATTCACGACAGATTATTAGGTGGTTAAAGCAAAACTTGCAGACACTACCTATCAATGCAACTTAGTAATCCTTTCAAATGATGTCATCCCTAAAATCTATAACCCAACATTGTTTATAAACACAAAAGTTACACTCGACTGCTTTCGCTTAAGCTTTTCAAGTACTAAATATAATATTTATCAGCGTGTTGTAAATTATACGCAGCTAAATACGGGCACAACAGCATACCCTTAATTCACCACTACGCGCTCTTAATTCCTTGGCTCTTACGCAACAACTATGGGCTAAACTTTAAAGCGACGCTTGTTCAAAGAAAGTTTTCTCAAAGAAAAGTAAGATGATAAGTACTATGCTCCGTAAATGATGTGGCAGTGTCTATATGTATATGCATTTAATTTTAAATTGCTACCGCGTCTATAAATAAGTTGTATACAAGACTTAGTAAAACACGGAAGTTTAAAGCTTTTATGTATCTTGCTTAACGCGTTCAATGGCCGGCTAACCTACACACGCACACATATAAGAATATGAATTATTTAAAACTTGTATGCAAACTTCTTATGATCACAAATATCCACTCCTCAACTTGGCGAGCTTTCTATATACCTGTGCGTATGCGTGTGCATGCATGTGTGTGTGTGTTGGTGCGTGTTTACCCCATCGGTGATTAAATCTGTGGCTGTAGCTTACTTATGTAAACACACGCTGTGCAAACGGCGTTACCGCTACTCACCGGTCGCTGCATGACGCTAGGCGTTTATTTATACAGCAAGCAAGGAAGGAGTAGTAGCAAAAGCAACAAGAAATGTTTAGCAGTAAGAAACTATAGTACATATATACATATATGTATGTATATAGCGTGCGCTAGGGGTTGGGGCAAATATTTTCTGCCACCCTTTGACGAAGACATCGGCTGTGCGGATATTTGTATTTGTATAAACTGCACCCCCACCACCATTCAATTTAAGCGTCATTTTAACCAACCATTATTCGTCACACTTTCCGCTATCTAATTATCTGGTTTTCTTGACGTTTTCTTTCATTAAGCAGTGATGTTTTCTTTTTGACAAGATATCGTATTGCGTTTCCGCTTAAGAAAAGTCTGTATTGTATGGATATAAAGGCAGGTTACAAGGCACAAACATAAATAACCTAACTGGCGTGTTTATAATTTGCGAAGAAAAAGGGTTGAATAATCTTCGCTCAACCGGAAAACCACAAAATATTTCAAGCGCCACATTTTATGAAACAAACTAGGAAGCTTATTTCTATTCCTTTCATGCAGTTGACAGCAGTTTTAAGGCAAATTTATTTGTTGTTTACTGTTTTAGTTCCATCTTGCTTTCAGTAATCTTGTTCTAGTTGTTCTTTAGCCTTACCAAGTGTCCACTAATAGGCTTATGCTTTGTTAACTCTACGCTACTATGCATTTTCGCCACAAAGTATACAATGATCCTCTAACACAAATGAAAACGATCTGCCTTGTGGCGTGCAATCGCCTGCTGTTCTTACACCTAAGCCAACCGCAATGTAGCTTATGGTATTTACTCGTAGAAGGCTTGAATATGGAGGACGACGACCGCTACATAAAAAATAAATACTAATGTAGAGTACAAAATTGATAAGCGTATGAAATTTTCATAAAATTGTTAAAGAAATGCAGCGTTGTTACCAGGGTGTGCAGATTGTTTAAAAAGAAAAGAGCCATTTTTGAAAAAAAAATCGCCAATGTTTTTTTTATAAAATTGATGAAATCGGCGTAAAAAATCTTTAATTTTAAAAATGAGATTTTCTTATAACATTGCAGAGTAATACTAAAAGACACAAATCACTTATATGATAGTGATGTACAAAAAATGTTCTTTAAAAATATTCATACTTTTGAAAAATATTTGTATTAACACATTTCCCAATAGGACTGCGCAATTAATAAATTTATTATAACTCATATTTATGGATTAATCGCACAATCCGCTTTTAAGCGCTCGGCGCTGAAAATAAAAAAACTATAATAAGGCTTTGATCAGCTATTTCCATAAATGAAATTGCAAATTTCACATTGAGCCGCAGTTGTCATAAATGGTGGTTTACTATTAGGGGCTGTTCCACAAGCTTTCCGGGTGCTGTCGATAATTAGAGCGTAAAAATAAGTTACTCTATCACAAGTGTCAAAAATGTGTCAACCCGTACCAAAAGTGCCCAGAGCGTGAGGAACGCAAAAAAACACTTTTTGTGCCAGGAATCAACAAATCACTTCTAAACAATGATGTTATGTGTATTTATCTTATATGGCTAATGAAATTAGCAAACAGAAATAAATTACGAGGCATATCTTTTTGTTAGGGTGGTCCTTATAATAGCAACATCTAAATTTTTTATGGGGAGCTACTTTATTTATAATATTTTGGTCTACCTATGAAATAAACATACATGAAAATTTCGAAAGTTAAAAAAAAATTAATGGGGTTGAAAAAATTGTAATCAAAAAAACTTTGCAATAATCCAAAAAAAAAATTGGCTAGAAATTTACATATTATCAAGAACTTCTGCATATAAATTCATAAACTCGGTGGTTGGTTATAGGTGGTCAAAGTCAAAATTTTGACGAATTTATCCAATCTAAAAAAAAATTTAATTCTGAAAAATTCGTGAAGGTCTTTTTGTACGTTAAACAAAATAAAGTGGTGCCCCATAATGTTGACATTTTAAAGACCACCCTACAACTTACACATATTTTGAAGCTTTGCATACCTATTGCAGTTTTTGCAAATCAAGTGATTCCCGCATATCACTTTAAATGCATCCACGCTCAAAAATATGCCAGCATTTACACACTGCCATAAAGCAATAGCTTATGTGGCTATTGTTGCCGCATGTAAATGCACAATGACGAGCTTTAATGTATGCGACACATAAATTGCAGCAAGTATTTCGCATTTCCGGTGCATTTCACTGACACAGCAGTTACTTACATACTCGTACATGCATACGTATCAATGTAATGCTGTCATAAGCACATAAGCAATGGCTATGGAACAGCAGCAGCATCACCACCACCAACAACAAATATGAGAACATATTTCTATTATTAACAACAGAATTTCTCACCCAAATAACCGAAACAACGAAATACCGCAACTAATGCAGTCACTCGCCATATTGATGATAGCGTAGGCGGGCTAGTTTGTTAGGTGGCTGGTTCGCTGTTTGCTGGACTGTGTGTTTGCTTGGCTGTAGTGCTAGTTATTTGGCTGGCTAACGCACTGCCCAGGCAAAGTGAAACGAATTCAATTGCCTACTTGCAGGCGCATAGCATAGTAAGTATTGTAGGCAAACCCGAAATGTTCTGTGTAAGTGTATGCGTATACAAAACATATTTGTATTTGTGTTTATATTCGTGCCTATTTTGTATTAGTTGGCATAAATGTTTATTGTTTGGTCACTGACTGGCTGACCGGCTGCTGAGCTGGCTGGCTACTAGCGTGAGATGAGGAGCTAGCGGCCTATACTTGCCTACACTTACCCACACCTTGCCCATGACAGCTGCAGTGTTAGCGGCATAAAAACTTTATGGGCTACAAGCGCTGCTTTTAGCGTACATAGCAGCGTTGATGGCGGTGGCGTGTATTATGTAGTTTATTAAATTTTACTAGACATGCGGGCGCATACATGTCATACTTTTCAAATTTATGAGTCTGTATTAGTGCGCTGTTGTATTAAGCTCTCCTATTATTGTTGCTGCTGTTGTTGTTGGTGTTGGTATTGTGGCCGCTCATAACCAACTTATTGTATATTTTATGACGATCAATAGCAGCAGCTGACACACCAACTTAGTCACCACCACTCCTACCATCAAATCTACCTTTACTTCGACCACAACCAGCAGCGGCAGCATTAAGTACAACAAAAGCTACACATACATACATGCGTACACATAACAAAACAAACAGCAAATACCGGCCGTATTATTTATTATGTGTCGAATGCCAGGCTAAATGTCATTTGTCATTTGCCGCAATGCTAACGCCACTGGGTAAGCAGCAGCAGTTGGGGTGATTGTGGCAGCGTGTTGAACGCCAGATGAGATGTGTGTACATATGTATGTATGTATGCGTGCATATGAATGTGTGGGAATGAGCGCGCAGAAATTTTAAGCGTAATATACGCATATACCCTGCAGTGAAAAGCCAAACCAGTTAGAAAAAATACTAGTTCATTAACTAGTATGTGCCTACCAGTTCGACAATTTCGAAGAACTTAGGCGATTAGCGACATCTGCCTTTGAATTGCCAAAGCCAAAAATAAAACGCAATTAATTGCTTTTCTTACAAATGTCGGCTGTGGCGTCACGTGAAGACTACTGGTTCTGGTTCTGAAATCGCAGGTTCGAGGCCGCTTGGAGGTGGTTAAGATTTTTAAAGTTAAATAAATGTAAGTAAAAATAATTTATTCAATTTATAAATAAATAACAAATTCGAAAATCTAATTGCGTTGCGAAAAAACATTTAGGAAGAAATATAAAAACAAAGAAATTAAACAAAAATATTTTTTTATTAAATTAAAAAATTACAATAAACAGCATAAACAAAAAAATAAATTTCTAAAAAATAAAAATAAAATAAAAAATAGAAAATAAAAAAATTTTACCTGCGCCAGGATTTGAACCTGGGACCTCAGGCTTACCAAGCGAGTGCTCTTCTCTGTCGGCCATTGTGACTGCTGGAGCGTCGCGAGCAAAAATGCACACTTATGCTTTTCACGGGGCATGAATTGGCAGACTATCTCATCAACTGGTATGATGCTACTAGTATTTATACTAGTAGATGCTGATGCATAGCCTGACAATTGACATCTCGTAGGGCATCGCAATGCTAAAAATACCAGTCGCTAACATTGAAAAAGGATAGAACGTGAACTAGTTCGGCTGAAACGCAAACCGGTAGAATTCTAGTTCACAACTAGTAGCTTTCCCTGCAGGGTATCTACACATATACTCATACATATGTAGATATATATTCACTGAACTGTTCACACACTCACACCCAGCATCTGTTAAAGCGCAAAGCTCATGCCTGTGGCGCTTATGTTGCATTAACTTTAAGCTTTGTTTGTGTATGCGCTTGCTCCCTTCGCTTGCGTATAATATACTATATGTACATGCATTATTGTAGTTGTTGTGGCTTTTTGCAAAAGTTAACTTTTTCATTGCATATTTTGTGGCGTTGTGACGGTATTCGACGTTTGCTATTACACGTTCACAAGGTTGTTTACGGGCACTTGCTATTCAAACAGCAGCAGAAAGGTGCACATTAGGGTGGTCCTGAATGTGTATGAAGCACACTTTTACATCAGATTTCCCAAACCTACACCCCTAAGTCGAGGCTACAGTAGTCGAAGATATCACACATAAAGTTTGGTCCCACTTGGAGTCGGTTAAGGCGTGTCGCACGAGGTCAAAGTTCAAGTCCCTCTATGGAGACTCAAAAAACTAAAAATATTTTTTTTTTTTTGCATTTAATACAAACGTCGATACTTCGAAAGTGGAAGATATCACATATAAACTTTGGTCCCGATTGGTAATGGTTAAGTCTCAAAAATTTAAATTAAATATAAAACAAATAAAATACAATAAATAATATGTAAAGTCCCTGTGCGTCACGCCTTAATCGACCCCAATCGTGTTCAAAATTTATATGTGATATTTTTGGCCGCGGTATTGCCCATTGTGGAGGTGAAACTGAAAAAATCATGCATTTGTTGTTTAAGGACCACCCTAGTGTGCATACATATGTGAGTTTGTGTGTGCACTTGTGTTATAATATTTATTAGAATTTATTAACAACGCAAACAATAACAGCAGCACACAAATTTAGCCACAACATAATAAAGCAGCGAAAATTGTCAAACAGCATGCAGCGCAGGTGAAATGATGGCAACAACAATAACAACAAACGCTATAAAAACATAAAAACAACTGCGAAATTAAAACAACAATGCGGCAGCTTAAATATTTATGTCACGTATGCTGAGCTATTGTTTTGTTTATCTTATTCCGCGGGCGTTGCTGTTTTTTTTTCTTTCTTTTTGGTTTCCTTTTCTCGTTTCCGCTGCAAAAATAATTTGCAGCGTTGCTAGTTAAGCATGAAAGCATGAGGCGTGTGTGACTTACATTTTGTTGCTGATGCTGCTGCTGTGGCAACAACTTCATTTGACATGCCAAAAGAGCGCTATTAAGTTCGTGCGCGCAACTGCTGGTCAGGTGAGATTTTTGGAAAGTAAAGCCAAAAAAAAACAGAAAAAAATGTTGCTAAGTTTATCATTTATATGCTTTTAGCGCGTGTGTTTGTACATATTTATGTATGAAGGTGTTTGGGTGAATAAACTAGTTGTATTGAAATAATGTCAAACTGCCACAGAACACGTATGTATGTATTTTCTGAAAGTTTTTTTGTTGTTATTTTTTTGTATGTTACACTACAAATGCTATGCGGAATGTCAAATAGTTCACAAATAAATGAAGAAAATAGCAAAAATGAAATAAAAGCAAAGGAACGACTCTGCTTGCTTTTTTCGCCTACATACAACCTCTACACAAATACATACGACGGGATTAGTTTGTGTGCAATTTCATCTCCTTCTCTCTGCTAACCTCTGTATCTACATATGTATACAAGCGCTAATTCCGCAAATAGTTTCGCTTGTCACACCCACCCAACTCACACATGAGTTTACACACATTTACTCATTCATTTTATTTATTTATTTATTTTTGTCACCGCTTTAATGTGTGGCCTGCATTTAGGCGCTAATCAAATTTAATGCGACCGCAATCCGACAGCAAACACACAATCAGCTGCTTATATACACTCATACATGCACATGCCAATGTGAATATATGGATTCCCACAAGCTCTTACCACGCAACAGCCGCGCAACAAATCACGCTAAAGCCGCACGTCAGCGTAAGAAAAGTAGAAAATTTCGCACAAAAGTTCTAAGCTCTGGGCTGTACGGGCGGGTGTTGTGAGCAGCAGTAAGTGGCACGGCGTAAAGTGCAATGTAAATAAATCAAAATCAAAGCAGCGTTTTTCGTTGCCACTTTGTATGCGTTGAATTTAATTTGTTTGCTTTATTTTATGGCGAGAGTGACAGACAAGCAATTCTTTGCTAAGGCGCTTAATTGATTTTGTGGTTGACGCTTTAAAGTGTGCGCAAAAAAGTATGCTATGCGGTTGTCGTGTGAGGAGAGGAAGGGGGGGCCTTAATGCGGCAATATCAAGGAGAAACTGAACTAAAAGCTATTTATAAATTATATTTTTACTTCCATAATTACTCTCAAACTAAAAAAAAAAAAAAACAATATGTGTATACTAAGTGGAGCTAAATCTTCCCAGTTTGTGTAATAAATTTTCTGAAAATGAGTATCTCAATTATTTTTTTACAAACATTTTTGCAAAATAAACGCAACTTATTTTTTCAGAAAGAAATTGAAAAAAATAAAAAAATAAATTTTATTTTTAGAGAATATCTAACATGTTAAAATTTGTACTCTCAAAAATTTAGACTTTACTACTTAACGCACTATTATTACACATAAAATTTGCCGGAAATTGAGAAGAAAACAAATTTATTAAAATAAAAAGGGTTTTCGAAAATTCGTTGTTATTTTAAATGCTAAAATTTCTTGATATATTTTCACTGTTTCTTTTTTGGAGATTTTATTATATTCGCTTTAATATTAAAAAAAAACAATTGGAACTTAAAAATTTTAACTTTTAAAATGAGTTTTGAAAAATTTTTAAACAGCTTTTTTCATTTTTAATTTTGTTTTAAATTAACATATGTACATATGTACATACATACATATCGTCGCTAGGCGCGCAATACCTCATATCTGCCAAATGCAATACCACGTATTTATGAGGTGGCATAGAAAAAAATTTATTTTGGTTATCCCGTCTCAATGCTTCCCTACTTAACAAATTTAAAAGTAAATAATTTTAGAAGGAATCATATTTCGTAAGTTTATTTAGCAAACCATTCAAACGTTTTGAAGAAAATATTTTTTTCACTCTTTTTTTTTAATTTTACACTTTCGTAATTTTTTTTAAATAGCAATTAGAATATATCTAAATTTGTTTGAGTTTTTATTAATAATTTTCGTAAAAGTTCTAAATTTTTCGAAGTTTAAGAGGTATCCTTTTATTTTAAAAAATAAAAGAAATTTTTCTCAAAGGATTATCATAATGTTTTAAATTTTAAAATTTTAAGGATTCTCCTATTAATTAAGCTTTCCCAAACGCTTTAAAAGCTTTGCAAATTTTATGAATATATGTATGTATTATATATGTAGTATACAGTCAGCGCCTAAAATATGAATACCCTGACGTTTCTTTATTTATATTTTTCATACCTAAATTTTCTTATTTTTTTATAAAAAATGTAGTTAGTTCAACTGCGAAAACAGCAGAAACAATTTTTTTCAATTTCATATAAAACTCGTGAAAATTAAAAAAATACCAAACAATTTTCAACTTTTCAATTCCATTTCTTAAAAAAATTTTAGGTATGCAGTTTTGTAGCCCATTAATGTTACATAAGTATAATAAGGTGCAAGTTTCAAGTCTATAAAAATTACCGTTGTCAAGGGTATTGCGCATTTTCTTCCATATAAAAATAGATTTTGTTCATGCGGTATATGGAAGAAAATGCGAAACACCTTTGACAAAAAAAAATCTCAAAAATCAACGATACTAAAATTTAATGGGCTACAAACTGCATACTCAAAATATTTGAAAGAGCATACTTAAACATTTTTGGGTATTTCTTGAATTTTACCGAGTTCTATATGGAATTAAAAAAATTTATTCTGCTGGTTTTTGATATAGAATTAAATGTATTTTTATAAAAAAAATGGTATGAAATATATAAATAAAGAAAATCGTCAAAACGTTGGGATATTCATATTTTTGGCGCTGACTGTATATATGTTTACTAACGCTTGCTTTGAACTTTCCAACAAAATGGCTTTGTTGGTATATATCTATAAAAAATAATAGTTAAAATTTTTCTTTGAGTTTGGCTCAGACTCTGAAATATGGATATGTTTGCGCAAAATAGCAGAGGTTTTGGCCTGAAAAAAGCAACATTCAGCCGGATTTTGGATATTCTCCGGCTTCAAATTAATATTTTATTAATATTTAGTTTTTCGGAATCAATTTCTTGTATTCAGAAAACTAATTTAGAGAGTCGAGCCGCCTATTCGATCTTTCAAATATTTTCACTTAACATTTGTGACTATATATTTTTCTATGAAGTAAAAAGCTGAACTAATTTCATGCGAAGCTTTCTTTTAGACAAATTCTAGCTAAAAATTTATTTTAAAAATAAATTAGAATTCAATCAGCCCGCATAGTAAGGTAAAATTTGTGGCCAACCCCTTTCTTTCAACCCATTACAGCCACAGACAGAAGCAAGAAAAGCCAAAAAAAAAACAAAAACCTAATTTACTATAACCTTATTTCCCTCCTCCCGCACTGCCAAATCTCCCGCGCGCTGCTTAATGATGCAATCACTTTCACTAGCAACTCACTAACAATGACTTACGCAAGTCTCATTTGCTAAATTTTCCACAGCCTTTTGCACAATTCAAATTCTTAATAATTATTTAGCAAATTTCTTCCTATTGCACAACTTTCTTATTGACCCAGTTTTCGACATTCAAAATTTCACTTGTTTATGCCAACTTTCCTTCCATGTCATTTGCGGCGCACATTTTCAAAGCAGCTGCAACAGCAGCAGCAGCATTTGAAAATATCTTGAGAATTGCGCAAACAATTTGAGTTTTGAAAATTGTTTGCCAAAATAATATGACCAGCAAGAGAGCAAAAAACAACAAAATGTGAGTAGAACAGCAATAAAATCGGGCAAGTAATGCGTTTTGTCTTAGCAACAACAGCAGCGTTTCGCTTAAGCACAGCGAGAAATAGTTTGGTACTTAT
>NW_023458559.1:62154652-62286946 GCF_013731165.1 Rhagoletis pomonella | reverse complement strand
ACAGCAGCGTTTCGCTTAAGCACAGCGAGAAATAGTTTGGTACTTATTTGTTATTTGTTGTTGTTTTTAGTTGTTGTGAATGCTGCTGCTATGCAAATAAGTTTGAAGCCTGCTTGCCAATGCATATTTGCTAAGTTTTTGAAAGCCGTACACAATTTTAGTTGGAGGCAAAGTTTTCTTTTGAATGTGACGCAGCAAATGGTGCGCTCGCTAACAAATTAGTGGAAGTGGTAGTGGACGTGGTAGAGGTTCCATAAGAGAAGAAGGGTAAAACTACCGGCAGTGACTTGCATTAAAATATGATTGTTTTGAGGGGGAGAAAAAGGCGTTGCAAATTTGGCGCTTTCAAAGTAAGTTAAAGTATTTGAAATGATAACAGAAAATATGAGGTCATTTTGATGCGCCTTTAAATAGGCTATATATAGTTTTCTAGCCTTTTATTAGTAAAAAGAAATTTCTAAGTTTTTGAAAGAAGCAATAAAGAGAGTTAATTAAATGCAAGTGGAAGCTAAGTAAATAAACTTCTGGTTTTTATAAAATCTAAAATTAAATCACATCACTGCGACATTCGCGTCCAAGGTTTTCGTGTTTTCAAAAGCTCCCAACGGTTTTTCGGAACCCATCGGGATTCTTAGTAACTTTTTTAAGATCTGCACGATTTTTCTGACTTTTCCAAAGATTCTCTGTATTTTCCGTATTCTTCGAATTGCTTTTTCGGATTTTTTGCACTTTTCGTTTTTTTTTTTTAATTTTTCAAAGCCTTCGGACTTGTTCGCGATTTCCCGGGCTTTTGGGATTGTTCAGGCTTTTTGGTTTTTTGGGGGCTTTTGAAGTTCTTGGCGACTTTTTTGGCAAACGTATGAATTTTTTTGAATTGCAGAATTTCTCTTTCGAGATCAGTAGTGATTTTTTCCATATATTTAGATTTTTTCTTCAAATTTTGAAAATAATCTTTGGTTTTTCGAGTTTTTTTTTATGCATTTTTTGCAACTGTTGGTATATGTTTGGCCGATATTGAGAGCCTTGAGAATTCTTTCGTGACGTTTCCATACTGTTCACACTATCTCCGAAATCTTTCGCGATTTTTAGTGACATAAGTAATCAAGATATTTAATATTTTTTCTTTAACTTTTCGAAATATTCTGTTTTTTTCTGACTTCTCAAGGTTTTTGTACGTTTCGATATTTCTTGTAGTTTTCTAGAGCATTTTGGAATATGTTCGCGACTTTTTCGGAATTTTGGTACTGTTCATACTTTCTTTGGGATCTCTTCGGCCTTTTTCGGTACTCCTAGTGATTATTAGCAACTTTTTCGTCAAAATTATGTTTTTGTTGAATTGCAGGATTTCTCTTCCAGGATTGTTAGTGACTTATTCCATATATTATTTTTTTTTTTTTTTTTTGGAACTCTTCCAATCTTTTTTGGGATTTTTGTAAACTTTTGTATATAGTTGGGCAATTTGTAGAGCTTTTGGTATTCGTTCGTCACATTTCCATTTATTTAAGACTGTTCACCCTATCTCCGAAATCTTTTTTTTTTAGAAACCACGCGGTTTTGAGTGACGTTATCAGAATATTTAAGACTTCAACTTTCCGAAATATTCGGTTTTTTAAGACTTCTCAAAGTTTGTGTACGTTTCGGTATTTTTTGTAGTTTTCTAGAGCTTTATGGGATTTGTTCGCGACTTTTCCGGTCTTTTAGGACTGTGCAGGCTTTTTTGGATCTTTTTGGATTTTTTCAGGTGTACTCGGGATTCTTAATGACTTTCTCGGCATATCTAAACATACTTAGGCTGCGTGGTGCAATTTAATGTGGTATTTCGCTTACAAACTTCGTGGCAATTTTATGTGATTTTTTGGAACCTTGGCACTGTCCATAGTTCTTTAAGTATTTTATGGACTTTCTTCAATGTCTTTAGAGATATTTTGCGATCTTTTCGGAATTTTTCGTGACTTATTTGCTTTTATTGGGGATTATCGGACATTAAAACCTTAACTTTTTTTGGAAAGCATAAAAATAAAAATCGAAAATTGCCGGCTATTTTCTGCTCACAAAATATTAGACAAATTTCGCATTTATATTTCCTGAAGAATAAAAAGCAAAAACTGTCGGGTTTTCTTGCTCGAAATAAGTGCATAATTTACTAAATATTTTTTTCTGCTTTTTACAATAAAATGGACGCTCGGTATGGTTTTCACGTCAAATAGATAACCATAGACCAACAAATCTTCTAGAAGAGTCACAAAAGACTTTTCATATAATATTTTTACAAGGTTAGCGAAATTCCCGTTGTTAAAATTTTTTAGAAAAACTTTTTGGATAAGGCTCATCTGACATCAGTTAAATTACTCCACTTCGAATAAAAATATCAGCATAGGGAGAATCGGTTTAATTTTCGGGACAACATTTCTTCAAAATAAATCCTCTAAAAAAAATCTTTGTGAGTGGAAGTAGCTCAAATTTTTCACCCAACCAACCAAATGCAATAGCTAGTCACGGCTGCAGAATCATCAAATCGATTGCTTAATTTCTTATAAATTCTTTTTAGGTACTCTTGCACCCATACATTACATATCAATCGATCAATTATGCGCCATTGTTTAAATTTAGCATTGCATTTCCGAAAACTATTACGATGATGTAATAATTCTCAATGCATTTTCTGCTTAACTAAGCATCAGCTAAGGCGTTCTAGTCACTCAAGCAATGCTGAAGTAATATTGGCAGCGCTTACATGTCCAACCACCCACTTTGCGCTGTCAATTTTGACAACATATTTACCATGCAAGAGCTGCTTATAAGTGTGTATATGTGCAATCACTCAACTGGTAGCTGAATACTTCAGCCAAGTGACAGTAAGTATACATACATCCAAGGAGCAAGGAGTAACGGCCAGCTAAAGAATTCCATGCAGTATACATATATGAATATATGTACATATGTAAGCATTTGTCACTACAACCCCCAGAAACGTAGAAATACGGACAATAGAACAAGTGCCTTACTCAATAACACCAGTCAACACGATTTTTGGGTCTGACTTCTACATGTTAAATTTTAGTTTCTCCTACGCTAAAATAAGGGAAAAAATTATTTTTTTGATCAAAGTTTGCTTTTGTAAAAACTACAACAATTTTTTTGGAAATTTACTTTCATACTTTAAATTACGATTAGAAAAGTATTTGCTAGATATCAATAACAAATAAATGTAAAATAACAAGAAATTAATTTCTTAAAGTGAATATTTTTCGTATTTCTTATACTTATCGACGTAAATCAGACAAAAGCATACATTAAGAATTAAAAATTAAAATTCAAGTGTTTGTTTGATTTTTGGAATGAGAATCTAAGCATGAGAACAGAAACCCAAAGAAAACAAATTTTTTTTGTTGACCAGTGTAATGGCCACGCACGGGCAGGCGGCATCTTTCACCAATACACCCATAGAGTATATATGTCTATATTTTAAAAACGTTTGTCCTCATATGTACATATATATGTTGGCAGCTTGACTGGCTTGACTGCTTTTCCTGCATTCAATGAATTCTTCGCACACTTCATGCACTCACTCAGCTATCCAGTCGCTCACTGCTTCACTCAGCCGCCCCCACTCGCTGACTCATTCGTTCATTGATTGCTTTGTCAAAAGGTTTTGTAAACATTTTTGACATATCAAACACACGCGTACGAGCAACAGCGTTGCCGTTTTCACTCCGATCGGAGCAAACACATTTCGATTTTGAGATTATCACAATTAAATATGTATTTACCATTAAATAAAAATGAATGGCCAAAAAAACTATAATTGCCAAATACCTTACTCACTGTTTATAAAACGGTGAAAAATTCTTATTCAATGTTGCCTCATTATAAAACGACAATAATATGATCATCGAAAGAGAAAATAATGGTGATTTCGTTTCTTTCAAAAAATGTTGCTCCACGGTGCCAAATGTGTTTGATGTTGCACTCAACCTTACAAGAGTGTGACATTTAAAAAAAAACGAACACAACATTTTTTCACCGTTTTATTTTTGAATCGAACACGAAAAGAGAAAGGAGAAATCAATGGGCGACATTTTTTGGTAGAAACGAAAACACCATAAACTTTCTTCTATATAAGATAAACTTCGCTCATACTTTATATGGAAACAAATGCGTAGAACCGTTTGCAAAAAAAAAATAATATTTAAAATCAACGCGAATACTTAGGCACTTCCAATTTGAAAAATTTACCCTATTCTGCATTCCGAAAGGAGAAGAGGAAGAGCGAACACATCTTCGAAATCAGCTGGTTGCCTAGGAATGTGTGTAATCGAAACAAAACAAAAGAAATAAATGCCAGCAAACTATAGCAGCTTATGAATGTAAAATTTGTAAATATTTTAAAATAACTAAATATGTATATCTAACTCATTTTAATTTAAAAATAAAATTTCGTTTGTTCTTAATTTGAGTGGAAACATAATTCTATTGCTTGAAGAGCACAACGAGTCCCAGATTGCTGGTGCGAAAATTGAAAGGCGAAGATTTAGGGGCATGTTTGATACTTTTTAGATGAGTGAAGAATTATAAGAAATTCATCTTGAATTGCATTACTCACCGCTCAAAGCCAATGAAATTATTAACGTTGTTTGAGCACTCCACAAAATTTGCATTTAGTAAGGAGTGGAACATTTGAACGCAAATGAATTCGATTTTGAAAGCCGTCAGGAGGATGGGAAGAACAAAGCTTATCCTTCCATAGCAAATCGTATTCGAGACAACATACGCACCTCTTTTTAAAACGTTAGTAAAAACGGGTACAATAATGAAAACATCTTTTTTATGTAACTCCACACTTTATGTAGAATAGGTATAATCGTAAATGTCGAAGATTGATCGAAACGAAACGAAACGCAGAATACCAAAGTTGCCAAACGAAGAAAATTTCGATTCGAGTCGAAATGCAGAATAGGGCTGAATATTATACGAAAATTGAATGGGCTATTAAATTGCATACTGATTAAAAAGTTGAAAGTTTTGATGAACATTTTTTGAACTTTCCCTAATTTTGTATACATTTGAAAACTTTAATTTATATAGTTATTTTTTTAAACTCGAACCATGTTAAAAAATAAAAATAATAAAAGGTTAGCTTGAATTTTTTTATATTTAAAAAGAATAGGTTTGGGCAGCTATATGCACGCAGGTAAGTGTATGTTTATATCCCAAATGAGTTTTACTATGTACTTCGTCCAACGTTTTTACTTTGACACTACGAAAACCCAAAAACACTCCACTTTTTGGCTCATTTCACTCTAATCGAAAATTATAAAACGACAACGCTGACGAGCATTACTCTAATAAGTACAAAAGACACACACACACACACGCACTTACATACATAGTAGATACATATTTGCTGGCGCGTAATAAATTGCAATACGTTACGTTAAACAGATTTCTTTTTCTGTTGCTTGTTCTTTCGCAACTTCTTCTACTCCAATTCGTTTCTTTTGTGCTTAGCGATTTATTTGTTTACTTGCTTTTAAGAGTGTATTTGTTGTTGTTGTGCGAATGCAATTATTATTATTATTGTTGTCACACTTCAGTGTTGATATTATTGTTGAATCTTCATATACATATGTTTGTAATACATGTTTGCCTGTGTGCGAAAGTGTTTGTGTGCCATCTCCCTCGACTTGTTTAAGTTTATTTGGCATCGCATATTGGCTTTTCATTACTGCAAATGAAATCGCAAATGTTAGCGCTGTACACAACAGCAACGAGAACGGCTTTTTGCTTTGAGTGATGTTGTTGTTGCATTTGCTGTTACTGCCACTGATGTATCGCTTGCCAAATATTGACAAACAACTTTAACTGACAGCCGCCAAAGTTGAGCATGAAGTGCATAAATAGAAGTTTGAAAGCAATGCAAGAAGAGAGTGGAAATTAAAAAAAAAATGTATAAAAATGTTTAATGTTTAAAGAAAGAAAAGTGCAGAATAATAGAGAATGTATTTGTCCGAAAGGATAAAATTTATAAACCCAGCAAATGCGTGTTACAAAAGTGTGGGTGTTGAACTTTAAGAAAAATAAAAATTTGAAATTTTTCATTTTAAGTCTAAAACAAAAATACATACATTTATGAGCAAATCTCACGAGTTGTTATTTTTTAGTGTCACTACTTTCTCCCGCCAGAAAAAAACTCTAAAGCATTCTTCTTCCATTTATTTCAATCAATGGAGTTTTAGAAACAAGTTTAATAAAAAATAAATCAAGTATTTGAACAGTTTTAGCCTTAAAATGTTTATATAGGCGAAAGAGTACCGAAATTGCACATTTTTGATTGTCCCTAGAAAAAAATCATAATTGTTCTTTTTAATAACTTTGGGAAGTTTTCAGATAGAGCGATCATATTAGAGGCAATAAAATTTGGCACGAAATACAACATATCTGTGAAGTTTCAAAGGTGTGCCACCAAATTAAAATAAATGGCAGCATGCAGAATATATGTCATTTTTTTATTCTAATAGCTTAAAATACTTCAAAATAATTACCATTAAACGGTAAAAATGTTCTTTTTGCCAAAATACAACTAGTGTGCCACCCCGACGACCATGATTTGAGAAACTAAAATTTCATTTTAACAATTTTTTATTAGAACACTTGAAATTTATTCTAAAGTGGTTATATACATGAAGATTGCCACATATGTGCATGTTTCTGAAGAATGCTGTAGGAAAACATTGGACGGCAATATTTAATTACTTTTAATTATGTAGTATAACTTTTAAGTTAAGGCATAAACGTGTTAGCTGGCGGTATGTGGTGCTACAGCGCGTATACGTTACATACACAACTACCGGTTTATGAGCACGAGATGTTATTTTGACTTTTTTATACCCGAGCGCACTTGTGCACATGGGTATATTAATTTTGTTCACATAACGGTTGTTTGTAACAGCCAAAACGAATCGAGACAGATATAGACAAATGTATACATAAATGATCAGGATGAAAAAAGAAATCGATTAAGCCATGTCTGTCTGTCCGTCCGTCTGTCCGTCTTTCCGTCCGTCCGTGTACACGATAACTCGAGCAAAAATTGAGATATCTCAACGAAATTTGGTATGTAGGTTTCCCTTAATCCAAGGTAGGTTGGTATTGAAAATGGGCGAAATCGGACTTTAACCACGCCCACTTCCCATATAACGGTAATTTCCAGAAATACGAAAACTGCGATATTTTAGTAACTACTGAAGATAATTCACTCAAAATTGATATTTACAATAATTTTTAGACGAAAAATAAGAATATTATAAATTTTTGGAAAATGGGCGTAGCCACGCCCACTTATGGTTACATGTGTATATCTTGGTAACCGTTGCACCAATTTCTTCCAAACTTGGCACAGTTGTTGGCCTTGGTGCAGCATACAAAATCGCCGAAAATTTTTAAAATCGGACGATAACCACGCCCACATCCCATATAACGGTAATTTAGAGAAATACAAAATCTTCGATAAATCAGTAAATATTGAAGCTAATTTATTTAAAATTGATGCTTGCAACAATTCTTTACCAAGAAATACGCTAATGGTAAAATTTTGGAAAATGGGCGTGGCACCGCCCACTTATGATCACATATAGGTATATCGGTAACCGTTCTACCAATTTGTACCAAACTCGGTGTGGTTATTGTGCTTGCCACATATAAGCAAAACGTTGAAAATTATTGAAATCGGACTAAAATTACGATCGCTTTTCATATAACGGTTAATTTCAGAAATGCTTGAAACTTTCGAAATTTAAGTACGCTAATTTACTCGGTAGGTATCGGAAAGGTGATAAAACATATATTTAATACTTGCGCCGGGTATTTAATGTTCGGCTCCGCCCGAACTTAGACTTTTTTACTTGTTTTAGTATATTTTTTTTCAGTTTTCATTTAAATACAATTTCGAAATGAAATATAGTTATTTATGCAAAACTGAAGATAATGCACTGTCTAAGGCAGGTGTGCCTCCATTTTCGACCAAAAACACATTTTGTCGAAAAATGTAACAACTCGTGAGATTTGCTCATAGCACATAGGCGCCACCAAAAAATTGCCGCCCCCTCATTTCATTTAGTCAAGAAACTTACATACGTGCTGCTTTATTGCAAATCATGGAGAAATTAATACGTACCTTTGGGCATATAAACTCATTGTAACCACAAAATATTTTCTTTTATTTCCAAATGCATTTATATAATTTAGTCTTATTAAAATTCTCCACAAATGTTTTCAATCAAACCCTCAACTCCCACTGCTGTGTAAGTCTTGCGACATATGTATGTATGTACGTTTTTATGTATATGCTTTCAACCCTCAAAAATGTTGTTTAAAATATGTACTTATGTATTTTCGCAAATATTCTCCAAATATTTAACATTTGGTGTAGTGTAAAATTCCAATTGCCAAATGCCTTCATGAGCAACGAAAATTAATTGAATTCCATAATAGCATACAACTTGAATGTTGAATTTTAGGAATAGTATTTGGGTACATAATTTAAAGGTAGGGTAAAGAAGTTGAGTGGGGATGCAAAGCGCAAAAGAACTGAGTTCAAATAGCAAGCAGAAAAAGAGTTCTGATTGATTTCTTCTCTTAATGAATAAAAAGAATAAAACTCAGTCGCGATGTGATAAAAACCCAAATAACATAATCAAGCATATTCAAAAATTCACTCCCAGCAGGGTTGCCTTTGGTAAATTATCACCAAAGCTTGTTGAACAAATTAATAATAATTGGTAAAAAGGTATTTTTTTTTTTCGTAGATTTTCGTTCAAGTTACCTTTATATTATAAACTTTTTTGCAAAAGTTTAGTCTACTTTATTATATTAATTTAAGAACGCTTTAATGCAAACAAACAATGTTACTTCTTTTCAAGAGATTGTTTTTAGTATCAATTTGGAGTAAATTAGCGTCCTTAAATTTCGAAATATTGAAGTGTCAAGCATTTCTTAAATTTACCGTTATATGAAAAGCGGCCGTAATTTTAGTCCGATTTCAATAATTTTCAATGGTTTGCTTTTATGTGGCAAGCACAATAACCCTACCGAGTTTCGTACAACTTGGTACGACGGTTACCGAGATACATATATCTGATCATAAGTGGGCGGTGCCACTCCCATTTTCCAAAATTTTACCATAAATGTATTTCCTGGTATAGAATTGTTGCAAGCATCAATTTTGAATAAATTAGCTTTAATATTTACAGATTTATCGAGTATTTCGTATTTCTCTAAATTACCGTTATATGGGATGTGGGCGTAGTTATTGTCCGATTTTAAAAATTTTCGGCCTTTTGGTATGTCATTAATATGATCTCCAATATCATATCACTAGTTAAATAAAAACTTGTTTACTAAAAATTTTTAATTTTTATTAAAATGTCTTAAAAATAGAACCACATTTAGTAGATTTTTTCGAGTGGGTGGTAGGTATTTTTTTCGTCAGTGGCAACCCTGCTTCCGAGTGAATTTCGCCCTCTCCAAATGTGAGTTCAAAGCGAACTAGATTGCAATTCACTCGGAAATGAATTGCAAAACCTGCCCGATTGATTGAAAAAAGAGTTTTCTCGCCATAGTTATCGATGCCGCTGTCGATATGTCGAAATAAACACATTCGTGATAGATTTTTCAGCATAGTTATCGATATTTTTCTACATTTTTAACCATTTTTTTCGATGTGTTTATCTATATTTCTATATCTATTCATCGCCATTGTTATCGATATTATTTTACACATTTTTATATTAAGATTTTAAATTATTGTAAGCAAACTGTCTATGAGTAGACTTATCGATATTTCAAGCGGCCTTATTACCGATTATTATCGATTACTGCCGGTATTATTATCACTAGCTCCTATTAGCTACGATTATAAAATTATCTTCATAATTATTGTTTCGTTATTCTCATTAGTATGTTAATACTTACATATTTATGCATGCAATTTTACTCGAGATTTTTATTTGTATTTAAGGGTTTTCATAGACCCATTTCGGAATTGTTTGTAACATAAAGAGCATGAAAAGCAAAAAAGTGTTAGAATTAATCTAATTAGTGATTTAAATTTGCCACACCCCGTACATAGATGGCCCCTAGCCAGTATCATAGCAACTTCAGGCTCATGAAACTTAAAGGAGATATAGTGAAACCGAAGCATCTTAAAACTGTTAGACTTGGTGGCTTCAATGAATTTTTTCACAAGTCATTTGAGAAGTGCATAGATGCATATGGCCGTGGTCGTATGTGTACTCATATAATGCACACTTTTAGGCTGCTTGGGTTTACTCAACAAATAAGCGCATGCATTAAAGAGGAACGAACAATTCTTTTAAACAGAACCATCGAATTGATAAGACATATATGGTAGTCATTCAATAACTACATTAAATTAGATGAAATCGGTCATCCATACATACATACATACATAAGTATTTACAAAATACCACTTCTTGAAAGGGCATTAGCTCCTAAGACTTGCTTGATTAAGGACACCTGAAATTCAGGGCTATCACTGAATCCATCGTAGTGTGATTTTTCGTGAAATCTACGAAAATGCTATCACTGAATCTGAATAACTGCGAACGTAGCATATACCTTCTTTGTATGCATACGTTCGGAGCAATTCGGATTCAGCTATCAGATATTCGTAGATTTCACGAAAATCTGACTATGATAGATGCAGCGATGCCCCAGATTATTTCAGCATATCAAAGCAGCAGCAACTAAATAAAAACATTTCTCGAGCGAGTTTGCTAAAATTTCACTTTCAGCACAATCTCTTTACATCAGCGCTTTTTTCTCAATCCGCACTTTTTTCATTTGTCACAATTCTTTGGAGTACAACCGACATACTATCGCCCTTTACTAACCCAACTCTCGAACTCAACTACGACATTCCCCTACACAGCTTCCAATACGATAGCATTTCCATAAATATGAAACTTTAAATTGCCACCTTTTAGGCGCTCGAGCCCTTCACCGAAAACCCATTGCGCTTTGTAATCAACCGCAAGCAGCGCAGCACCAACACAACACTGACGCTGAGGGCTCAAGTTTGAAGGCAATACGATTAAGCAGCTGGTGAGTGGATGATGTGAGTGGGTGTGGTTAGAGTGAGAAGCTGGCCTAGCAGAGAGATAGAGGGGGACAGAAAGAGATCAAGTGAGAATGCGCTTTGCACGAGGCAAGGGGCTAACTAAGCCTATAGAAATTTGTGGCTATGCGCTGCTCAAATGCGGCAACGCGTAATCATCTTTCAAATCATTATCCTCGTGGTCGTCACTGTACGCCAACCAGCCTTGTCATCAAAGCGAAATCTCATCTTTCATTACGCTTCCTTTTCAACCAACAGTCTCACTTCCTTCGCTCGCAGTGCGCGCCTCAACTACGTGCTGTGGGCCTTTGCCGCTTAAATTCAGTTATTTGCTGGATTTTTTATTTTTATTTTTTTTTTTTTGGTTTTTGTGAAGCGTATCAGAAAATAAATTGTGCCAGCAGCATGTCAGGAAATTTTTAAGCTCATAAATGAGCTTACAATTTTCTATGTGAATGCTTGTGAAATTTATTATCCGCAGTTTCCTGCGTTGTCATTTTTCGTTTTGCTTGCCTTTTGATATTTTTATTTCGATTTTCCTTCGTCTTTGTTTTTGTTTTGCTGTTGGGTTTTTCCTTTAATATTCGGTGATGGCCGTTGAAATTATTTCACACTGATTGTGATTGGACGCAATAAAATTTGCTTGCGCGCAATGTTGCCTGCTATCGTTTACATTTTTGTATTCTTTTCTAATTTTCTTTAAGCGCTCTCCGCGACCGTTTTCCATCATTTTTCTCATTTCGTCATTTATTAGGTGCCTGTGTGCGATGTTTTCTTGCTTCAAGTTCGCTTCTTTTTTTTTGCTCTTTCAGCGCTTGCCTGCCCTACCGCTCAGGCATTTGAATATCAGATGGAGTTGTCAAAATTGTTATAGGAATTGAGTGGCTTTACACTTTCGCATTCGAAACTTGGCTGTGCATTTACCTTACTTTTTTATCAACTCTGAAGTTTACCAAATTGCGCTGCCACTGCCTTCGGCGGCCATCTTTAATTTTACGCCCCACTTGATTAAGCCGATTTGCATTTTCATGACTCCTTCTCGTACACCTTGCTCTCCTTTCTCTTTCTTCGGCTTACATTTCACTAGTAATTTGTCTCTAAATTTTTACGTTTGATATTCGCATTCTGCGTCCATTTTTAATTTTGCACAATCGCATTTTTTTCTCAAAAAAAAAAAAAAAGGAAAAGCAACCTGCTCATTTCATTTCATTGCATACTCTTAGGCGCACGTTCACACAAAATTAAAATTTATTTTTGTTCGCCTCAAATTTTATTTCTACCACTCTGCCAACTGCTTTGAAATTCAAATTCTTGGCATGCTTGCTGGCATTTTTCCTTGATTGTCCAAGAAGAAGAACAACAACAGCAGCGTAAACAGTGAATTTTTGTCAAATAATTTTTGGCGCAGCATCGCATAACTTTTCTCTACACGTATGTACTTCACATACTACCTCTCCTTTGCCTTGTGCAATCAGTTGAAAACTTTTCTTTTGTTTAATAACAAATTTGCTGACGTTCAGTGGAAATTGAGGAAATTCTCTGTGGCATGGCAATCAAATTGATTCATTAAGGGTGTATGTATTATAGGAGGTATTTTGTGCACGAGCGCTTGCAATTTGCAGCGCCTAAATGTATACTGGTACGCCGTAAGCGAAAATTAGTGAAACCAAGGTCAGTGCGAACAAATTACTTTGGAGAATAACTAATGAATGCGCGGCGCGTGGGTGAATTGCTCTAAGAAGAAAGTATTTTCGCTATTTGCACTTTGGTAGTAAGCGCCTAAATGTAGGTCATGCTCAGGGCATAATAATGAAATTGCGCTGAATATAATGAGTTGGAAAGTGAGTACTTAGTTTTAATGCCAAAAGAGTTAACCCCAATAACCAATAACTAAATGATTTCTGTTTCATAAGCAGCTGTTTCTTGGAAAGAATTATAAAGCAAATTGAAGTGTGTATGATACGATTTCAATATCTCTACAATGCAGTAACCAAACTTGCTATTGATTCTCTGGCTTGGCAAATTGTCCCACAATCGTCGCCATAATCGTTTATTTACTTTCCCTTTGCACATTCAAAGCTTTAATTTTAGCACTTCTTCTTCTTCTTCATAGTGCATTTGCAATTTCCATGCATTTACTTAAGTAGCTGCATTTATGGAGCCATTTCGACTAGCATTTGTGTGCGGTATTAAGTAAATGGGCACTATTAAATTTGAAGACATAAAAATGAGTGCAAAGGGGGATGTAAGACAAAGATGCTAAAAGTAACAGTTTTGGAAGCAGAAATGGACATAAAGTTGGCTAATTCTGTGACTTCAAAAAAGAAGTAAACGAATATTAAAGCGAAGGCAAATGATAATAAGAACTGAAATGATTATTTTCATAAAATATCGACAACAGAAATGTATCGATAAATATATCGATTTAAAATATCTATAGAAATCAATTGCCATCGGTATCTTCTATTATCGATATAATAAGAGGGCTATTTATTATGCCATCGATAAACAATTGAATTTGTTAACTCTTTGATTTCAAAAAAAGGAGAAAACGATTGCTATAGCGAAAAAAAAAGAGAATTTGAACACAAACTATTATTTTCATATTAATATCGATAACAAACGTTGATCGATAAATATATCGATTACAAATAGCTATATAAACCAATAACCATATCGATACACGCATCGATAAATATTTCGATAAAAACTTTTTATTATGCTATCGATAAACAAATTGATTTGTTAATTCTTTGACAAGAAAAGAAGCGAACGCGATTGCTATAGCGAACACAAAAGAGAATTGGAACTAAAATGATTATTTTCATAACAATATCGATAATAAAAATGTATCGACTAAACTATCTATAGAAATCAATTACCGTTGATAATTAAATTAATTCGTTAATACTGGGACTTTTAAAAAAGTAGAAAACGAAAAGACAAAAGTTAGCATGAATTGAAAAAATTATTTTCATAAAAACAATTATAACAATAAACGATAAATATGTCAATGAATAATAAAAACTTTTAATTATACTGTCGATAAATAAATTAATAAAATCTTCTTTATAATACATATAGCGATAAAAAAGATCGACTTTATACTTGAGAATCGTAGCAATGCAAGAGGAGCGTCTTGATGTTATTGCATAAATGAAGTGATCAAAAATTTTACGCCGGGTCCGAATGGCAAAAAGATTTTTTCTGAAACTTTTTCATGACAGAAATACACTCGGAGGTTTTACATTGCCTGCCGGGGGCGAATGCTTCTAGAAAAAACTTCTTCTGATCTAGATGTTGCTCGGACAAAGGATCGAACACAAGTGCTATGGAATCGTTGCACGCACCGCTAACCACTCAGCCACAGCGGCCGTCCAACTTAGCAGTAGTAAATATGGTGCCTAGAAGTATGCAATATTAATTACTGAAGCAACTATCAACTTAGTATTTTGTTTACCAGCTGAGTACTTTTTTGAAGTTCTCAAATGTCTCATAAAATAATTTCTTTAAGGTTAAAGTGTGGCTTTTCTACTTTGAGATTTTGTAGAGCTTCTTAGGAAAAGGGATAATCTCGTTTACCTATTTATTTCATTAACGTCACTTGATTTTCCGTTTTCGTGCAGCTCTAGCTCATAATGTCTGTAAGAAAATCGTATGTATGTAGTTCCACTTTTCTGGATTGCTAGATAAATAGAACCGTTTGCTAATTTCTCATAAGAATAACGAGCAGACTTCCAGCATTAATATCAGAATTTTTGTGATATTTTGAAAGAGTGAAAAATTTGTAATATCCTAATACCCTTTCAGCGAATTTTCCTGCAATAGTTAAACCTCTTTGCAAGTAAATTCGAAGAAGGTAATTATATGTATTTTAATAAAGTTTTATTATACCTAAGAATGTGCAGAAATCACTTTAATGACACATTCTCGCCAAGGCAGTAAATTGAAAATTACATTAAATAGAGGTAGGAATGTTGACTCAGCTACAGCAAAACAGCTAAAATAGTCATCATAATAATAATGCGCGTGGTAATAGCAGCGCAGGGCAAGTGGAGGGACGAACACCAAACAACATAAGAAACCAAGCTGAAGTTAGGAGAAATAGAAGTAAATGTAGAAAAAATGCTAAAATAAACAAATAAGTAAACGAAAAAAAAATAATACTGCTAAACAAAACGAACCACCGCAGCGCAAATGCTTAAAAAAGAGCTTGCAAAGCTGTAGCCAATACTACAATACAAAACCACAGCCAACCCGCAAGCCAAGCCAAAAACGCTACTTTATCGCTTTAATGTGTAGTTTACAAACCTAATGCAAACTCCCTACATACCGCCCCCCACCTTGCCCTCCTACTCAACGAGTCCCTCTAACATTAGTGCCAACCGAGCGCCAAGCCAGTTGGGCGCATTGCAGGCAAATGCTGGTGCGATAAGCTGCTTATCTTCATTTCAAAAGCAAAGCCGCAGGATAGCCAGCTAGAAAGCGCCGCGGCAATAACAAAACAGTCGTTAGTGGAGCTGTAGCAACAATAAAAGCGGCAATGGTAGTAGCGGCGGTGGCATTGGTGGTAGTTTTAATAAGAATAGCTGCGACCGCATACTAATAGTGTTGCGCGTAAACGAAATGACATTTTTGGTCGCTACCGCATAGCAAAGTAGCTCTCCCTCCTGCTTCGCCTTTGGAGCAATGGGTTAGTGTGGCACAAAGCCAGTCAAAAGGAGGAGAGCGATACGCAGCTGAAGGTAATGAACACAAGGCGATGGACAAATAACAATGGCTGGCAATGGAAGATGAATTGGGGCGATACTGGAATAGGGAAGTTTGTTTAGCTGGCAGAGGATGATGTTTAAAGACCGTGCAGCAGGAATGCGCATTTCAATGCTGCGTTACAATAATTTTATTAAATATGAAATGAAAGATCGAAGAGCAAATAAAGTAAGAAAAAATCAAAAAAAAAAATTTAAAAAAAAAATAAAAAATGGACCGTCCAGGCAAGGTGAAATATTGTTTTTTTTTCCTAGGAGAACAGTTCTGAAAATACAAAAAAAAAAACTTAAGTTTGTGTGCATCTCTTCGGAACACTTAAAACGAGAAAAAAGCTACTCAAACCACTTCACCTCAATCAAACTTCGAATGCCATAAAACTCAAGAGGGACATTAAATTCATACCGCACAAATGTAGTGGAATTTGTATGTGCCTTTTTCATTATTTTCTAAATCATTTGAACTTCACATAAATTTAAAGGCAAGCAAAATATGACAATGCCATTCAGTAGTTTTTAATGCAATTTAGCTGAATTCAGCGCAAACGTTTTTAATAAAAACTGTTTATTTTCACTGTTTGAATCAATTTAGTTATACAACACTTGAATTCAGCTCAGTAAAGGTTTTGAAACAATCAAATTTTTTTTTTTTTCATATCTGTACATTAATGCATAAACATGTCAGACATGTACTAGATCCTTATAACTCTTATTAAAGAAAAGCCCTGAAGTAAATGTAATATTTTTTGTACTAAAATGGCAATTCAGCAGACTTAATACTAACGCAAGGCACACCAAAATGACAATAAGACACCAAAAAATAAAAAATAAACCTTTTTTAATAACCTGAGCGCCATTTAGCTCCATTCAGCACAATTCAGCGCACATTTTCGTAGGCAGATTTGCATTGCTTGGAGTATAGTTAACTTAAAGTTCATATTGCATATACTTAGTTATGTCAGCGCAATTCAGCCTGCGCATCTCGAAACACAAGAGCTACCAAAAATACAATAAAAACATTTTCAAACTTCCTAAACGCCAATTAGCTTCATTCAACTATATTCAGCGCACATTTTCTCATACCATATTGCTTTTAACAGAAATATGATTAACTTTAATCACATATCCCACTCATTCAGCTTATTCAGCTTTGTATATCATGCCTGCTGCAGAGGTCAACGCACGTCAATTGGCTTCATGCCACACTTGACATACTCTCACACTTGCTCATACACACATATGTATTTATTTTTTCGTTCTTTCTCGTTCCATATCCCCATTTTCTTCTTTAATTTTTTACTCATACTTGCTCTGTTGCTACTGCTTTGCTTTTTATTGCCTTCGTTTTGCTGGCTTCTTCACACAAACTATGCGGAAATTCATTTATAATTACTAGCATTATCGCAAAATAGCAGCAATCAAGAAAAGCATTGCATACTGTTGGGCGTAAATGTAGAAAAATAAATACTTTGTTGCATATTTAGTGGCGTGCGAACGTGATTGGGTGATTTGCGGTCACGAAGGAGAGAGTGCCGGGCAAAATAGTTTACTATGAAAATTACTATTAGCGCTTACTTGGAAGCTAAATGGTTTAACTGTGCGAGCGATTTGGAAAAAGGGCTTTTAAAATGTGATCGCTAGAAATTTGACTGTCTTCAGGCAATCATAATATGAACTAAAAACAAGGAGAACTTTTAGCTCAGGAGTACTTTTTGCTTAACCTGACTAGATCCAATTCAATGGGCAATTTCTAGTCTGTTCTGCTAGAGCTCAATTGGGTATCAAACACTTTCATCACTTTCCATATCTGCTCGTGGCAAACACTACCCTAGGGCGAGTGTGTCTTACTGAATTCGCTTACCATGTAAGTACTATGTATGTCGTGATATTACATACATTTTTTTTTGCATTCACTTACGTGTATTTAAAAATACCCATTTACTATCTTCTGGCTGCTCATGGCTCAGGCCAATATGTTATCGCATCCATTAACAACGCGCAATGGCATAATTATTAAGTAATTAAGATGCCATTTTCTGCCGTGGGAAGCACTCCTCCATTACTTGTATATATCAACTTATTATTTCTGCCTCACAAAAGAGCTCAAGCCCGCCTTTGTAGGGTGTCCCTGCCAATGTGCCGCCTTGCCTCCACCTTGCGAACTATTTTAAAATTTTAATTAAACTTTACCGCCTCAACGGCGATTTAACTTTTTCTTCATTTCGCTTTGTTTACAATGCTCTGAAGCCTACCCTTCTCTCTCTCGCACCCTGTGAAGGCCCTCACCCTTTCGCTCTTATACTTTGCTTTTACTTTAAAATTACTAGCTACAATTTCCGTCTTTCGTACACTGCGACATTCCGCTCCACGCGCCGCTCAGCTTTGTTTAAGCCGCATTGGCATTCACATTTTAATTGCATTGCGTTCTTGCTTCTTATTTCATTCATTTCTTAATTTTTTTTCTTCTCTTCGATTTCTTTCATTTGTTTGTTAATTCCAACCAACTTGTTAGCCGTCTTTGCTTTATATTCAACTTCATTTCATTTCATTTCAATTTTCTTACTTTGTCTTCTTGTTTCTTTTCATTGCATACTTACAGGCTACCTCCTTGAAGGAGTTACGCCATCGGCACCACCGGATGTCCCACCAAGGAATCCAACAATGAATCGCATGAATAATGGCCGTTTAGTCCCTGGTAACCCAAATGATTTGGGCGTTGATTTCGAGCCATCGTGTTTGGTGCGAACCCCATCGGGCAACGTCTACATTCCAAGTGGAAATTTAAGTAAGTACTGACATACATACTTATGTACAAGCGTATTTAATAGTAGTGGTAGTAGAATGCAAGGAAAAAATGCCATGTATGCGCCTGAAACTATGCAACAATTGTTGATGTAGCAAATATTCGATTACTTGCCGAGTTTCTACAAATGCCGCTGCTTTTCAAGTATTTGTGTCTAAGTGTGTGTATGTGTAGGTGAAACGAGTGTTAATTAAAAGTGTTAATTGAAATATTTAATTGAATGCGAAGCTAAGGATACCAAGAGGCGAGAATGTGTTAGGCAAGAAGAAGGACATTGTAGTAAAATAGGAGGTAGCAGAAATAATTTAGAAGAAAAGGCGCAAAAGAAGCTAGAAGGCGGTGATAGTATGCGATTGGGTTTTAGCTGCAAGGAATTGTAGTTTGATAGCTCGAGCGAATCCTTTTTTCGTGTTTATAACTTAGAAAAAAGTTTGCAGATTAAAAAAAAAATGTGTAAGTTTAAGTAAATTGGAATTATAAGGAGAGCTATGGGAAAGTTGTGAAGTGAGAAAGATGCTTACGGAAAAAAATAGAGACAGAAACTTAACTATAAAATAAGTAAAAGAAAAGCACAAACATGCAAGTCTACAGTTAATTAAAGAATTTCAAACTATTTTGCAGTTTTATTTTGCATTTAAAGCAAAAATACTTAAAACGGCAGCGAATCAAAATAAAAGGATGAAATAAAAATGCTACTTTTTTTATCTAAAAACTAAATTCAGCAAACATTTGAAAGCTGTAAAAATGCCTTTGATATATGAGAAATATATCTTAGTACTCTCCAGCGTCAATCAGCCTAATTCAGCGCTATTCAGCGCACCCTTTTTGACTTGTAGTGTAATTCGGCAAACATTTAAGTGTGGTTACAATGTCAAAGACACCTGAAAATTAAATTTTGATGCTACAGCGGCATTATATAGCTTCATTCGGAACAATTCAGCGCATGATTTCTTAGATAGAATTACTTTTATAAAGCTTTCCCATTTAATTTAAGTCAATTACTCATGACTAATTTAGCATTAATTTATGTGCACGATTTTTGTACCATTTGTTTTAAATATTCAAAGTAAATCCTACATTTTACAAAAATAGATTTCATGGCACTATAAACAGCTTGCACCAGTTCTGTGGAAGCGTAATTTTGTACGGCCCATTTTTTAATTTTTATAACTATTTCTTTAGTATTTGGAGAACAGTTTTCAAGAACAAAATTAAAAAAAAAAACATCTTCGAATCAGAAAAATAAAAGTTTGTTTCTGTTAAAAATGCAAAAAATTTCTTATTAATATTTAATTGTATCGAATTCTCATATCCCGCATTTGACAGCTAGGAAAAAATTATAAACGTTAAGAAGATTAAGTTTTTTAACAAAAGATCCTATGTCGGCATGCTTGAACTTCAAAAAATATATGTCACTCGAAAACTGCATGTGTCATGTGAAAATAAAAACAAAGTTTGTCTCATATTTTTACCCAAAAAATGCAAAAAATAGTCCGAGCGGTAAAAATATTTAGGGGGAAATTTTCATGGATTGACCCATAAAAAAAAGCTCAATTACTTTTCATTAAAAATAAAGTCGCAAAATCAATAGCACATATGCAGTATATATACATACGCATAATGTAATTCAGCGCAATTCAGCACAATTCAACTCAATACAGCACTATTCAGCACATATTCCAATGGTGACGAAAAGTACCCTGCACATATTTTAGGCATTTTTAATTAACCTTACTACATTCATCCTTACTTCTTTTAACCAAACGCAATATTTATGTACATATTTTCGCAAAATCCGCCGAACTGTTTGACTATTAAAATCTGAAATAACAGCACTAATTAAAATAAAAGTTTTCCTAGCTGTGCGCAAATTCAACAACTGCAAAATAAAGGCAACCTCACTGACGAGATTGCTGATACTATTCGCCATTTACCGCTAATGGACAAGGCTTTAGCGTGAAATATACAACATCTGAACATGTATTCACTTGCACAGATACTTACATATATATGTAATTAACACATGCCCAGCTAGCAAAATTGCCAGACATCTGTTAGATATCCGTCAGACCCGTCGGCAAAAGAGTCTGAAATCTTTATGATCTCTGGCCGATATCGGTCAGAGAAGCGTATGGAGAGGTGGACAGGAAGTCTAACAGATACGTCGTGGGAAATTCTGCCTTAATTACCGACGATTCTGACGGATATCTAACAGATGTCTGATCAAATCATCATGGGAAATTCTGACTTATTTGCCGATGAGTCTGACGGATATCTAGCAGATGTCTGAACAAAAAGTCACCCAAAATTCTGACATATTTTGCCGATGAGTCTGACGGATATCTAACAGATTTCGGGAGAAATGTCCAATTAAAATCTGATTAAATTCACATCAAATTTATTTCGTATTCCATTTAACTCAATTTCATATAAATTGTGTAACTATGTTTTCGCTTCCTTTTTTCGGCCTCATTACCCTGTCTTTGGACATGTTGAAAAATTGCTTAATTCTTTGACATGCGAATTTGAAGAATGTGGTACATTTTCCAATGCCAAATCTATTGAAAATAATTAAAGTATATAAAATAATATTAATATAATATAGTATTAATGCGAAATTATTAATCATTATACCTTTTAGAAGTTTTATAAAGGTGAGGTCCTTGACTGCTGTATTAGTTTTCGCTGCACTCTACGAAAATTTCGCAGTTATGTGCATATTTTTATATTTCTTTGATGAAGTTTTTAAATTTATTGCAGTTCTATTATATTTTCTTTGTTGGCACTAATTTCGGAGCACACTCACTTTTGAAGTAAAACTAAAATAAAATTCCAAAAACATTTAGCCGATCGGCCTATGGAAGAAAAGAAAAACAAATTTTTGTCCGAATTATCTGATATCAGAAAATGTCTGGCAACTGTGCTAGCTGGGTGCCTACTCCAAAAAAAAAAAAAAACATAGAAAGCACAGAACTAAATATGCAAAGCCATTGAAAACATTGATTTTCGCAACGAAATAGCAAACAAAATGCCTACACCAAAGCATACATTTGGGTATTTGTGCACGTATGCGCCAGGCTGTATGAATATTGACCCATCACACAAGCCGCGCACACGCACACACAACCAGTGTAATCGATGCGGATATTGAGTCGTATGCGCGCGAAGTTTCAGCGGCCTCTGAGCATATACTGCCCCATACAAGCACACACATACATACATACAGAGCGAGCAAGCACAAAATAGTGTTGCCTAGTGTTAGGTGCAGCACAGCCCTTTTCATGTTGCCCTTCTCGATTGACTGAATTTATAACGGTTTTTGTTTAACAGTTACTGCCAATACGATTCACTTTTGTTGAACAACTTCTCTACAATGCAGAACGCAAACATATAGATAGAATTTCGAGTGCAAGCATAATCTATGTACACACACACACACACACGCGCGCGCGCATACAGGTGCATACATTAGAGCGCATTTGAAACCTATCAATATTGTATGCATACTTTATGGCGTTGCAATGCGCTCGCTTTCAAATTATGCAGAGAATTTTACATTTCACCTCGTTGCGAATTAATTAGTTCAAATACATAGTATGTATGTTTGCTGCTAATTAGCTAAATGTATGCAACTGCACTCACATACACAAACACAAATGCATGCAAGCATATTTAAGAGAGCTCAATAAAAGTTTGTAAAATGTAAGGATATTTCGTATGTAGGAATTAGAAAATGTTGATGAAATCGCTTTACCCATTAATTATCATTAAATTGACTTACACTTCATACTTAGTACATTGGCACATATACAAACTTACATAAACGCACACACGCACACACTTAAATAGCCATACATATACCTTAGGGCTTTGCTGCTTTGTTAGCTATCTAATGAATATTATATTGAAAACTTGCATAAATAATAAATATGCGGCGTAAATATTCTCTCACAACTCAAACAAGTGAATAAGTATCTATCTGGAGTAGAGAAAGCGAAATGGCGTATATATTAAGGGACACTTTGCATTTTGAATATTTATTAAATGTAGAGTAGAGCTGTTAATTAAATTTGCACGCCTTCATTTATTTGCTGATGGCACATTTTTAGGTGTTAGAAAGCAATTAGCAATTACAAAATTTTGTTAATCTTCTGATAATGCGAAATGAGAAAAAAAGTTGCAAAAAGTTGCTTGATTTTATAGACAGCAATATCTATTTGAGCTTTCTTGCTTTAAGGCGCTTTAAGAGGCAAACTCTGAATTGAGTGACTGAAAAGGAAAAGCAATAAAATTTATATTACATTTATGAAGTACGCCTAAGTGAAGAGCTAAGAAAATACAGTGTAAAAGCTTTGATCCAATTAAACCATTTAAACTGAAAACGAGCTGATTTTACTTATTGTGCATGAAAAAAATACCGATACTTTTTTGGTTTTTAGTTTGCTTGTTCGAAAAACATGGTGACTTTCACAATTCTCTTTAGCTTTTCTCTTTTTTTACAAAACTGAGCTGTTTTAATTTTTCCGCATTTTTTCTTATACAAGTGAAGAAAAAATGCCAAAGCGTTTGAATGGAAGAAATCAAAAACCTCCAAAATGGCAAAAAAAGAAGTGAGATGAGTTTCAATGATGGGTAACAGAGAGCCCTTAGAAATCTTAAAAAAAAAAAAACAAGTAAGAAAGTCTAAGTTCGGCCGGAGCCGAACATTAAATACCAGGCGCAATAATTAAATATATGGTTTTCACCTTTCCGAACACTACCGCTAAATTGTAAGCCGGGGTTTATCAATTTTGTGAAAATTTGCGTCCCTAAATTTGAAGCATTTCCGAAATTTACTGTTATATGAAAAACGATCGTAATTTTAGTCCGATTTCAAAAATTTTCAACGTTTTGCTTTTATGTGGCAAGCACAATAATCATACCGAGTTTGGTGCAAATTGGTAGAACGGTTACCGAGATATATACATATATGTAATCATAAGTGGGCGGTGCCACGCCCATTTTTCAAAATTTTATCATAAATATATTTCTTGGTAAAGAACACAACAGCAAGCATCAATTTTGAATAAATTAGATTTAAAATTTACTGATTTATCGAAGATTTCGTATTGCTCTAAATTACCATTATATGGGATGTGGGCGTGGTTATTGTCCGATTTTAAAAATGTTCGGCCATTTGGTATGCTGTAGCAAGGCCAAAAACTTTGCCAAGTTTGGAAGAATTGGCTACACCCATTTTCCAAAAACTTATAATATTCTTATTTTTTGTCTAAAAATTATTGTAAATATCAATTTTGAGTGAATAATCTTTAGTAGTTACTAAAATATCGCAGTTTTCGTATTTCTGAAAATTACCGTTATATGGGAGGTAGGCGTGGTTATTGTCCGATTTTTCCCATTTTAAATACCATTTCTCTTTTCATTCTGATCATTTATGTATGCATTTGTCTATATCTATCTCGATTCGTTTTGCCTGTTACAAACAACCGTTATGTGAACAAAGTTATAATACCCTTGTGCACAAGTGCGCTTGGGTATAAAAACTCGTTTATGCCGTTTGTAGTCTCATAAAAGGTCTTCAAAATCCTTTTTGAAACAAATAAACGGCCTCAAGCTCAATCAAAAATGTTGAATATAAACAAATAAACTCCAAATAACAGCCTCAAGATTTCAATTAAAAAATTCAATTATATCGAGCCCTAAACGCCAAAATAACGTTAGCAACAGTTTTTCAAAATTTGCTTTTTAATGCAGAAATTTTCCTAGAGCATCTGGATGCATTTCTGCATCAAAAATAGAATTGTGAAAAAATTTGGCTTACTTTATTTTGCCGGTTAGGGCTATGAAAACTTATTTAGTACGATAAAAAGTTTCCTTTAATTCTGTTAAATGCAAGTCTACGGCAAACTAAAAAAAATCGTAGCTTTGTATTTTGAAAATTGGAAAAGCTTCTAAGTAATTCTGTGATATAATTTTTCTGATTTTAAAACAAAAGTCTGTTTAAAGTGATTTAATAGGCTCTTAAAATGATTTTTTAGAAATTAGGGCCTTAAAAAAATATGTCTCCAAAACTTCTTATTTTTGGTGAATTAATATCTAATAGACAAAAATCTTAGCTGCTTGAAATACGAGATACTTGAGAAGTTTAAAAAAGGCCATGAACATCAAGCAAAACTAATGGCTAAGCTGACTTCGTAAGCTGTTAAAATACTTTTTTTTAGAAATCAGAGCCGAAAACAAAATATGTAATGTCTCCAAACCACCTCTTATCTGAGACTTAATATCTTATAACAAAAAATCGTAGCTGGTGAAAACAATAAAAGTTTAAAGAATCACTTTAAAGACTACGGATAAGTTTTGGCGTCATTGATTTTTATTTTTTGCTTTAACAAAAGTTATGTTTCAGCAGGCTTTGAAAGCTCTTAAAACACTTAAAATCCAATAAAATATAATCTTAGCTGCAAGCTTAAAAGGCTTTCAATAAAAGAATTAACTTTACAATCGTTTGAAAACCTTTCTGGCATTAGCTTACATTCAATTAGATAAACAAACGATGTAAAAGCTCTGGAAAACTTTCTCCTTTGGAAATTTCTCTTGAAATTTGGGATCAATGGGCAGAAAGAGCTTTCATTATTCTAATTTCCAAACAAATTGTAAAGCGAGCTCAGAAACGATTATTAATTTTATGGTAGTTAAGCTCATATAAGTCATCATGGACAATGAAAGCTTCTGATGAGGCGGCTCTTGGAGTTTTCGAGAGAAAGATTCTGCGAAAGATTTATGGGCCTTTAGGCGTTGCCGACAGCGAGTACCGCAGGCGATGGAACGCTTAGCCGTATGAGCTTTACAACGATATAGACATAGTGCAGAAAATTAAAATTCAGCGGCTCCGCTGGCTTGGCCGTGGGGTTTTCGAATGGACAAAAACGCTCCTGCTCTTAAAATATTCAACGCGGGCCGCGATGCTGGTAACATAGGAAGATGAAGGCATCCTCTGCGTTGGAAAGACCAGTTGGAGCAGGACTTGAATTAAAATAAAATCCACAAGAACTTTATTAAACACAATTTCCTAAGCAATTTATTCATTTATTTAAATTTGAGATTTATTAAAACCCTGATTGAATATTGAATTCCCTGCAATTCAATAAAACAGCATAAATTGCTCAAAGCTTTTTAAAATCCAGAAAGCTTTGTATAAATAAATTAGAATTAATCAAGACAAAATTAATAGGCGCATGCTTCACATCCAAACAAAGCCAATATCAATTAAATTGGTATTCATATTTTTTGCGTGCGCTCCCCACACTCAACCTTCGAAGCATTGCATATTTAAAGGCGTACACTGTCACTTAAGGCGCAAATAAACCTGAGTACAAATATACGCAGAGCTTGTACGATAAAAAAATATTTTTTATTTGCACACAGGTATATTTATACATATATGTATGTGGGCATGCAAAAAAAAAACAAATATGAAACATAAATGCTAGTTGAGCTGCAAGCAGGCTGCTGAATATACGCATACATATGTAGGTATGTACATTTTATAGGCACATTTATTCCTTTTTTGTATGTATGTTTGCAATAAATTAGCTATATTGACACGAATGTGTGCGCCATTACAAACGTCAATTGCTTGAATTGCTCGGTTCAGCGCGCAACTACACATACAAACATCCCAATAAACATTTTTGCTAAATCTCAATTTAAGATGCAATTGGAAATTGGTCCTTTTCTCAAATCTCAAGCGTTAGTTCTCAGATGCATCTCCAATAACCCTTGATAGCGTTCTCAAACTAAAAGTCATATTTTTAATATGGAATTTTCCTTTATTTTCAAATTGAGAAATTTTAAATTCTCAACTTTTTCTCAAACTTAAGTAGAGCGAAACGGAATGGAATCCAGTTACTCTCATTGAAATATTTGTATAGTGTTAGCAATGATTTAATAGCTTAGTTATTCAGTTAGTTTAACAAAGAAAAATGCGGTTGATGTAAAAAATTAGTAGCATAAAGCTGGATTTGCTATTAGTTACATAACTATAGTTTTCGAAGTAATTTTCTTCAAAATAGAAATACGATGCAATTTTACTTTTTTTTAAGTATATTTAATTAAAGTGTTTATGCTCTATTGAATTCTTAAAAATAAAATAATTTAGTGGAAATAAAATGCAACATTTTTCTCAGATTTTGGGATTTATTGCAATTCTTCCCGAAAAAATAGTAAAATATTGTTTTATTTGGATTTATGGCATTTCAATAGAGCATAAGCTGTTTTATCATACTTAATAATCTGGTTTTGTTATTTATGCCGTTTTTAATGAAAAACTATTATGAAAAAGCAACGACAATTTGAAAAAATGGTAGAAGTGATAGCTATTTCGGAAATCACCACATTTCGTCATCAGACTTCTTCAGCGGTATTCAAACCGACCACCCCACCTGACTCAGCCAGTTGCCTACGCACCGTGCTAAGTTCGCCTTGTTGGTCACCATCGATGCAGCAGACTATTTCTTTCTTTCTTTTTTAAATTTTAATGGCCCGTCAGTAGGCCATGTCGGCAGATCAGTCACAAGCAAATTTTCACTCAAATCAATAAATTAAATGCATTTCAATTCACTTGAACGAGGTTCCATTTTCTGACAGACAAGTTGGGAATAACAACGACCGCGGGGTTGAACAGCCATTTTGCGACTGATGTAGCAGACTACCGATACACTTCGACATCTTTGCCATGTTAACACGGATGGAACAGAACGGAATGCTAATAAATTTTTCTCAAATGTTTCTCAAACCGTTGTTAAGTTGTTGAACAATGTTTGAGAAAAATTTGGGAAAGTGTTTAGTTTCAAATGATACGCAATGCCGAAAATCCAATTGAGAAATAAGATTTTCTCAAACGTTTGCAAGTGTTTGTACCAGTGTTTGTTGGGATTTATAACACATATGTATTAAACGGGACTATACGTATGTATGGATGTAGTGTCTGTCTGCTAACAGCTACGCACCAGCCTGGCTGTCTGTCTATCAGCCTGCCTGCCCTCCAGCAAATAGGCTTGTCTTTTCCCTTAGCACTTTGGCTCTTTGAGTCTGAAAGTCAATACTTGTAAACACTCAAGCGCAGCTGTTGCCATTGGCATATGTAAAATGCGTTAGCATGTGTGTATGTCAGTTTCCAATCATGCATGCTTGCATGAACATGCATATATGTATGTATGTGGTGTAGTGTACGCATATAATCATATTTATTTGCATTGGTATTTGTTGCGTATTACAACTGCCAACAGTCGGGCAACCAACTGACAGCAGCGGCTGATGGCAGCTGTAAAGTTACGTCACTCGTATACATATTCACAGATGGTTGTGTGCGAAAATGCTTGAAAGTTTCAGCCATTACTACGCAGGATGTGCGCGAGACCCTAAAAATATGCAATTTTTTCAGTTTGATGTACACATTTTTTTTTTTAACTTGGCGCTTCGTAAACTCGTATGCAGAGAAATTTGGCAGCTGCCGACTTTCGTTTGCATATCTTTGCATTTTTTTTTATTATTATTATATATCTCTTTTTGCTTTATGCTGTTTACTGCTGTTGTGCGCCATGTTTGCTGTGCCATGTTTAATATGCGCAATTTATTTATTTTTTTCTCCGACAACAAAATTCGCTGCATTTCATTTTATGCCAATATTCGCTGCATTTCACTTGCTTACTCGACTGAGTTTGTTTGCAGAAGGCTTGACTTTTTCACGCTGAAACAACATGAGCCGCGCGCGCGAGCCGAGGTCAATAACCATACATACATACAGAGATGGTGCGATGCTGCATGCATTTGTATTTACTAATATTTGCGAGTGGCAGTATGAGTGTGTGTGTAGCACAATGCAAGACTCAAGAGCAGTAAAATATTATAAACAAAATAAAAATATACTCGAAAATGTATGTAACTAAATTTTACCAAAAAAAAAAACACACTCACACGAGTCTGCCATATGAGAGCGGCTAGGCAGGCAAGTTGAGCAGAGTGCAATCTAAAGTTTGAAGATTTTTTTTTTTTGTACATCTGACGAAAACCGAATTGCATATGACTATGGCAGCCAAATATTAATGCAAATATATGTACACATTCCATATAAGTATTTATATATAGATAAATACCTTAGCTTTAAGCCTTCTCTGACGCGCTAGAGCAGTGCGCCCAAATTTGCCTTATTTGATCCACAAATACATTTCGAGATCCTCAAATGGCTTATCCCCATGCATACATACATATGTACATATGCGTATTTGGCTATACATAAACATATGCAAACATTTTCAATTTCATAGTTATATTTACATTTTCCTTTGCTTGTGCATACTTTTGGCATTTTTATGAGCACTTAAAATATTTTTTTTATTATTTTTACTTCGACTATTTGTCAGTGTGCAGTGTGATGTATGTATGTATGTAAATACTATATTTGTACTTTTATGTGCACAGTTTACAGCTATGGCAACAGCTGGCATTGGTGTTAACTTGACTTTTCAATTTACATGTCATAAAAAATATGCCAAGGCTTGGAAAAAACACTCTTACATTTTGAGTGCCAAAAAATTAAATCAAAGCTGGAATGTTGCTGTAAAAATAATGCAGCAAAAGAAAAATATTTCTTAAATGTCCATATAAATATGTATCTTCAAAAAACTAAGTGATGCTATAATTTTTACAGTTTTTTCATAACAGTTTAAAGCTCAAGTCGTCATTTGATTTATTCCGTACATATTTTTAGAGATACTTCCAAATTTACATAAGTGGCTTTTTTAAGTGGCTAAATAAACCTTTAATTTTCTTATTTTTTATTATTTCTCATTTCGCTTCAGTTTCGAATTCTAGTGAGCTTTTTTTAAGAATCGTATAATTTTGGATGATATTCTGATAAGCTTCGAAACGTATTTAAACTGCAATATTTTACAGTTAAAATATTTGCATCTGGTTATGACGGCCAGAAAGAGCTTTTTCTGTGAAAAGCTTAAAAAAGCTCTGATTTGATCGTAAGAAAGTCGAAATTACCGAATTCACTTATATGTGCATCTCCGGAGCTTTAAGAATAATTTACGTTTTCGGAAATTTTAATCACAGTTGGTCACACTGCAGAATTTATGGTCTTTTTATCACTATTTAATATCTTAGACCTAAACTTTTGAAAATACTGTTCTGAAAATTATCCCTTGCCGTGGATTTGTCGAATATAATCGACATTTCATATGACTGCAGCTAAAGTGCGACTGATTAGCTCCCCTTTCATCTTTTGCGTTTGATATTTATCCTATTTTCTTTGGAAAGCTTTCTGTTTAGAAGCATTCTAGAAATTAGTTGTAACAAACTTACACCCAAATTCATTAAAAATAAAGAAGACTATAACTGCTTTATAAATCGAAAATTTGTATGAAAATGTCACTTTATGGAGCTCTTTAAACCTATTTTATTTTTTACGAATAAGGCCGGTTTTTATAGTTTTTTTTTAGTTTTAGTGTTGGGACTATCCCACAGGTAAAAACTTGTAGTTATAAAGCTCAGAGTATATAAATGTGATAACCAGAATACCTAACTTGTTTAAATTAAAACCAATATTTTTTTTATTATTCACTGGAACCATATGGAAATAAGGCTGAATTTAACTTAATAGTTTTTAATTGTTCATTTGTGGTTTTAACAATTTTTACAAATTTGAGGTGCCCTGTTAAATATATCGGGCAAGCTTTTGAACGATAAGATTTCCACAAAAAAAAATATTTTTCTCACCTTCGGGGGGTGACTTTTCCTGATATACAAACCTTTAGACTTTTAGCTTACTGTAAGGTTATGATTGCGTAGCTCTGTTCACCTACCTCTAAAATAAATGTTCTACTTTAATTGTCCCACTACTATCCATTTCTTATATTCAATTTTGCCTTTAACGAAACTTACTTAAGAAGCTTTTGTGAAAGCTCTTAAGAACCTGTTTGTGCTATAAAGTTATCTTTTTACATAAATTCGCCATAAACACTTTTTTACTACTTCTAAAATAAGTACTCTTTAAATCTTTATTTCTTACTACACTGAAATAAACTTTGAAAGCTCTCACCATTCACCAAAAAGCTGGCGTTATAAGTCGGAAAAGTTTGTGTATCAATTGTTAAACCTATTTGGGGCTACAGCCAATAAAAAGCTCTACTGGCACACTTCGAATATGTTCTAAAATGAAACTGAGGTTAAAGTTCTCCTTAAGGTAGTGATGGATAAGGGGGAGCTGTATGCATTAACTTAATATTATAAAATATATAACAAGCTTAAAAAAGCTCTGATCGCGGGCAGCATTTTTCACATAGACGCCGAATCATGCGCTAAACGCAATACTAAAAGCCAAATTAGAGCTAAACTAAAGGAGTTTTATGCAAGCTCTTCCACCAGTTTAGTACATAGAAAGCGGGTGCTCAAGAGACTTTAGGTTGAAGCAATTCACTGAATAGTTTGGAACAGGTAAAGAGGCCGCTGAATTAAAGGTTCGACAATTTTATAACCATCATCAATATCAGACTTAGACATATAATATACATTTTTTCAAGCTAAGTTTAGTGCTGGTTTTTCGCACCCACATCGACCATTACGGAGGAATTTTAATTCAGTCAGTTCAATTTGAATACGAAACTCATGAAATACTGGACCATATTTAATAAATCTCGCATGTGCATCTTTAAAAATATCTAAACACACCCATTCATATTTAAATACATATAACAAGCCACAAAGGTGAATGGCCGTATAATCGTATTGATTTTGGCAACTGTGCAGTAATGTTGTAATCTTAACATGTACAACAGCCAGAAAAGTGCATAGGCGAAGTTGAGTTGAGCGCCAAATTGAGTCTAAACAAAGTGAGCTTTAGGTCAGTTTGAATTCTGAGAATAATTTGTTGAGCTTAGGCTCTTGTCATCAGTGCTTTTTATGCAACAGAAGTTTTCCATCGGCATTGTCTCTTAAGCTAGGGCATTTCTCTACTCACAGAAGAGCCAGTGATATCTCACATTAAAAGTCTGATTATGCCTACTTCGCATAACTTCGCACAACTTCTTAAACGTAACACAACTTTACAAAATTTAAGGCTGATTATACTTCACATACAACCAAATTTATCAGTACTACCAACCTTATGCAAAAACAGCTGATTTTTGGTTTCTTTAAGTAAATGGATTTGTCGATACTAAATTTCTTTGAAGTTCGACATAGTTTTCAATGGAATATCTATCAAATATGTAAATAAAATACGTAAGTGTTCTTAAAAAAATACGTTATTAACTACATATATTAAACGATATAATTACTAAAAAGAGCAAATAAATTTGATATATAATTTTATATAGTTAGGTTTAGGGACAACTGCCAACAGCGAAATAAAACAATTGTATTTCATATAAAACTATATTTTAATATAAAATGAAAACTTGGAATAAAGAATAGCGCGATATTTTCGTCCAAATGTTCGCCTGCAGCATTTTTTTCTTTTGTCATATAAAATCATAGTTTAATAATTAGTGATATTACCGAAGAATTTTTTTATAATAAATCATATATTTAATTACAGGTGTTTTTGTGCACTTTCTTATCTCGTGCACATCTTTTAATATAGTTAATTACGTAGTTTTTTAAGTAAAACATAAACTTTTATTTAAAAAAATTGCCATAATTTATATAGATACATCTATACCATATACACATCAACTCAAAAGACTTTCCATTACCTTTCCAACCATATCCATATATCGAAAATTGGTTCAAACCTTCTCGAAATATAAACTTTTGAAAATATTGAAAATTCCACGTTTACCCTCCCTAGCACCGCTCCTATGAATTTGCACAAAAAAAGGTATTGCATTAAAATCTGTTAAAAGCGGCGGGACATGCTCACTTTTTCTTTTTTTTAGATCAACGGGACCTATTCTGTACTTGTTCCCAAAATTACATGGATAGAGTCATGAATTCCCCTAATATGCTTTCCATGCATCTCTAAAAATATTAGGGGTACTCTCGCAATCTCGCAAAGCCCTTGCACGGCGCACTAATTACATGGTTTGCGAAGCTGTCCCTTAGGACAACCGGTGTTTTTTCATGCAATCCGTGCAATCCCTGCACCGTGCAAGGGCTTTGCAAGGCTGCGAAACTACACCTATTGCTATTGGAACCACTGCAATTGAAATGTCCTTTAAGAAAATTTTAGACGAAATCCAAACTCAACACATCGCTAAATTTTTACACGTGCTAATTTCTGGGTAATGGAATACATACAAAATGCATTCAACAGATTTTCACCTTACAGTTTGAAATTTATGCGAGGTATGCACAATCAGACCATAAGGCCCATATTTCGACCTTAACAAAGGCAATGATACACTCAGGAGACCAACTGAAAATCTCAAATTTTTAAATTACGCAAAAAACGCCAAAACATGTAAACTTAATTACGAGTCCTATACTACGAATCTGTTTTCTGTTTTTCTATCTTGCACTGCACTTACATATCTAAGTTCATTTTCCCAAGATCTTTCCATTTTTATGAAACAAAAAATCAAACTTTAACAAGGAAAAAATTCAAAATATTTTAGTTTTTTAGCCTAAATCTGTAATTTACGACCCAAAATTAAGTTTACATTTCTCTGTTTTTGTATGTCATTTTGGCGTCCCTACAGTGTAATTTACGATGTAATTTTTTTATCAATTATAGCATATTGGATTCCGAAAAACTCGTTACTTTTCCTAAGCAGAAATTAAACCGTCAAAATTAATTTAAAATATATATTATTTTGCAGCTTGCGTTTAAAAAAGTCTTCTAAAAATTATCGGTAGGACTTCATTTGAGGGCCTCTTTTGTCTAGCTCTATAATGACCAAATGACGCAGACAAAAGCACACCTGAATAAGCGCATTCACAAAAAAAAATATGCGCTTCCACATATTTACCCCTATGTATACCGCTTTCGAGCCTACTTTACTTCCTGCACTCAGCAGCCATTTGGCTGTCTCAAAATGAATACAAAAACCACACAAGCAGCGGGTAGAGCATAAGTCCCTTTATACATATAATAATAAGGTAAAATAAGCAAACTCGCGTTAACTCATTATTTGCATTATGCTCTGATATAAGTGTGTTCATACATACTTACATTATTATACACATACATATATTTATATATGTATTTTCTTTGTAATTACATAGCTAGCTTGCACTTATCATGCTTATAATTTTCCGTTTTCCGCACTTTTCCACCACTTTTTTCTCGCTTATCCTGTTTCCTACATTCGCTGCTTAGTGCCTTCACTGCTTCCTGCTTCATTGCACAAGCAACGCTATTCAACGGTTGTAAAAGCATTTGCACTTTGTTCTATACATTTTTGTCTATATGTATATATAGTATGTATGTATGTGTGTGCATAATTGTGAGTGGCTTAGTGCGGATAATACACTTTTGCTTTATTTCAATGTTACTCATACGCCCTGTCGGTGGTGCATGTGAATGGTAGAGTCATAAGCCTCTGTAGGTAGTATGAATGTATGTATGTAAGCGGCAGTTTTTCAAGTTCATAATTATGCAAACAAGCGCACAAATACTTAGACATCCGCCAATGTGCGTGTGCGCGTTTCCTTGTTTACTTACACATAAGGGAATAAAAGCTTACATTCATCTACGACTGCATACACTGCTATGGCGGAAAATGCATTTTCATCATCTTTAATTTATTTTATGTGCACAACTGACTGAGGCGCTGTGTAAGCAAATATAAGCATGCAGTTGATTTGCAGTAGTTACACATGTGTTTGTGTGTTGGAGTGTGGATTTAATGAAAGTAACAATAATGCGCGCGAAGTGGTTAAAGCGTATGACGAAGACGTGCTTTTTTACTGCGGATAATGTAGGCAGCCATTTGATTTGTTACTACACCGACACATTCACTGCACGGCGTACGTATTTATAATTAAAGTATTTACATATTGACATATTTTCAAACATATATACTTTCCTTTATGCGTTGCTTGTTTGGTGAAAGTTTAAGAAATTCATGCATGGCAGGTAGTCATTTCCCCTGACGGAACTCAATCTACCGGAGACTGTTTGCTACACAAACTCTTTCACATACGCGCATACATACGTTTGTTCTTATTGCTGCTTTTGCACGCACACCCTCGCCTGCTACTTCCGCCGTTGTTATTATGAGAAAATCTTTATCCATGCGCTGCTATTCTTCAATGCATGCATTCGTATAGAGAGTCCTCTGTTTATTGTTGCTGCTTAAAGTAGGCACGTATAGTATGCATAAGTATGTATGTTTGTATACAGTATACACAACTGCAAAACACGCTGTGACAAAGCTACCAGCCAAAGTAAAGACATTTCTTTAATTAACATATTACAACAACGGTGAGAAAAGCACAAAAGGCGTGGGACGTAAAAATGGCGGGCTGAGTAAGGACGTAGTGGGTGAAGGGCATGGTGGAGGTGGCATTGTGGCAGCTTAACCGCAAAGTAGTTGTGGCAGCACACTCTGCCCTTGCATGCATTGCAATTTTAATTATGACGCATCGTAATTTTGCTTTGCTCCATGGGAAGCGTAGGAAGGTGGCGGAATAACACCAATCCGTTAAAGTATGAGAAGTAAGCTATGAGTGAGGCGGATTAAAGCGGTGGCAGTTTTACAAAATTATTATTTTTTGCGAATTTGTTTGCGTAAATAAGCAAACACTAAAGAGCTTTATAAGGCTGAAGATAACTTTCACAAACTTTTTACCTTTAGGCCTGGAACTCTAGGGCGAATTTCCCTTGAGCAATTTAAGGGCCGATTGATTAAAAATATTAATTTCATATCAAATATTAAAAATGTATTAAGATTTCCAATAACGGCTTTTTAAATATTAAAAATTCAATACTGATTTCGAACAATTAACGGATGTATATATCATTTGATGCTTGATCTGAGATTGGCCCTTAGTAAGCCAAAAAAAATCAATTTTCGAAGGGGTTCGATTGACCTTGTACTTGAAAACCCGCTAACAAACATTTTAAGTTAGGTGAAGAAATCTTAGTAAGCAAAACAAAAATTACTTTAAAGTAAAGAAACGCTAGGAAACTCTTACTCTTTCGGTTTCACAAGTCACTGCGAAACATTAAATAAAGATGCTTTCCAGCGCACAGTGATTCAAAATTGTAATTTACTGCCCATAATTCAGTGAAGCCTTCATGTTTCAATAATTTTGATTAATTTTTTTTTAATGAAAGCTTATAAATTTAAAAAAAAATTGTGTTTGATTATATTAAATTTTTTTAGTGTAACGTGCAAAAAAAGTTGAAGTTTGGAAGAAAATCGGTTCGTCTCTTACAGTTAATAAATGTTCATTATGCAAACTAGTTGAGAACAATTTTTTCACCAAAATAAATTTTTTTTCTTGTGTAGAAAAACTTTGGGTATGTAGTTTCATAGGTTATTAGATTTTAGTACAATAAAGTGCAAGTTGCAAGTGATCAAGAGTTCACATTAATACACATATACAATAAACTACACGAGACAAAGAGAACGCTTTTATTTTAAATTTAGCATGCAGATGTGGTGGAAATGTTAGCGAAAAACAAAATTAAAAATCAACTCAAAAAAAATATTAATTTTGTTGAAAATTTTTTCTTAGAGCGTCGTGAATTTTTCTTGCGATTTTTTTTTTCTTTTTTGGGAAACCCTACAATCGATTTGCTTCAAAACTATGTACCACTTTTCCTTATTTTTGCAATAAAAAGTTTAATATAATCAAATAAAAGTTCAAAATTCGAGCGCAACTGGTCTTTTGTTAATTTCATAAGCTTTCATTTAAAACAAAATTAATCAAATTGGTTGAAAAATGAAGGCTCCAGTAAATTAAACTTATTTTTCGATATATTTACAGTAAAATGTTATTATTCATTGAGTCTACCTAGAATGTATATGAGTAAATTTTTAATATTTTTGTGCATAGCATAATAAAATAAAAATACCCAAAAACCTATTAAAAAAATGCACTGAACTAAAGAAACGCAAAGTCGTAAAAATCTAACATTCTTGCAACTCTGAAGTTCAATGGTACCCTTATAATACATATTAAAATAATGCACGCACGCCACCTGCTGCATTTTCTAGAACTAGCTACTGCTCTATTTTGATTTTCTTTCCACTTCATGCTTAAATCATTTGGGAATCCATTCTTTTCCCCTCCAACTCCACGCAATAACTTCTAACGCATTCCTCACTTCAATGAAAAAAAAACATTTGAAGGGGTTAGAATCAAAAGGATCTAAGTAAGTCTGACATTGTTTCGAGATAATTAAGGTTAAAGTTGATTACTTATTGTAAATTCTGGGTAAATGCATTTGAACTGATTCTTGCCTAAATGAAGGCAGGTTAAATAACTAATTCAAAGAATGCTTACTGCAGATGGAAAAAAACTGATTTTTTTTTTTTTTTGTGTCACTTGGATCCTTTTACCTCTGAGTACCGACTTAGGTAAATTTCTGTAAGGAAATTAATGGAAAAGCTTATTTTTATGAAAATCTACATTTTATTATGTAAACAAGTTACAACATACAACATTAACTATACTAAAATATATCTAATCATCGTAATCTGACAAAACGCTGCCGTGGGCTTTATCTGATTCTGTATTTTCTTCTTGAACTATAATCGTCTTTTGACTTTGCTTCTTAGAACTTTTGTTGTTTGCTCTTGTCTCACGGGGAAAATTTAAATAAAAATCTTGATGAATGGGTGGAATAAATGGTAGGAGCTGCGTTAAATGTTCCCATTTTAAGTACGGAATCTTCGGTGGAGTTGGATATAAGGGCTTAAACACATATTCATGACTTGAAATGACTTGGCTCTATTTGTCACCAAATAAACACTGTATTTAACTAAAAAATGTCACTTAGACCCTTATCTTTCTAACCCCTTCATTTGTAATTAATTATATATGTGAGAGTTTGTATACTTTTATGAGCAGGCAAAGTTTTGTCCCCTTCTACTAATTAAGTTGCAGCAAAATAAATCTGCGAAAAATTAACAAAAGCAGTAATGCTAAAAGAATTTCGCTACTTTGACTGCTTTTTCGCCCCTAAAAATATGCACGTATTTTCGCATTTTTCTTTACCCAAACATCCATACATATGTATTTATGTATGTATGTATTTATGTACTCATTCACTTTGACGCTTTGTATAGATTACCCAAGGTTTAGCTTTAAACCGTCTCTTTGCTGACGTTTCTTTCGAGCTCGTCTGTTAAAGCACCATACGTCAAGCGCCTAATAGTATGCATATGTTTTGGTATGTAGCTGCTTCCTTTTTTTTCAAAAACAATGATGGTATGTTGCTGTCTGAAGTGGCTTTGTGTAAACGTACGTATTTCTTTCTTATACATACATATAAATATGTAAATTTTATATTTGTATGCATACTTGTATTCTTTAAAAGGTACTCATAAAGCATTGCTTGAGGCTTTCAAACACATTCGCCTTTTAATGACTTTTTCATCGTTTGCCCACACATGCAGCGATGATAAATGAAAACGAATTTGCAAAATTAAAAACGCTTTAAAATCCCAATAGCAACCTTGCGAGAAAAGTATGAATTTGCTTTCAAAATTTCGAATTTACTGTCGTGGTGAAAAGATTTAATTAATGTATGATGAAATGTATCTTTGAAGCACTTGAAAAAGCGTTCACACTACAGCTCTATTTTTCATTTGTAAGCGAAATTTTTTCTTCCAGGAAATTATATTTATTTAGTTTTGTACTCCCCAGCAAAACTTTCCCTGCCATTTGCAAATCCTTCACTTTGCATCAACGTCAGCGCGCCTAAAAGAAGACAAACAGAATTACAGCAAATTCCTGTTTTCGCATTAATTTGTCCAAGTGATTGACAACTCTGCCAGCAAAACAAACAAATGACTGTCGTGTGACGTTTGCTTTATAATTTTTAGTCGGAAGCAGCTACCTTTGGACGACACACCACGCACATGACAAGTCTCATTATCTTCAAATGCTGCGGTCAACTGACGCCTGGTAGTCGTACATCGTACATACATATATGTATATGTATGCAAGCGTGAGCCTGTGTGTGGGAGAGACCTCAAACTGACAATCACACGACTGGCATATAAAACCTTTAGTGCGCTTTTGGGCATTGTTGCATGCCGGATATTGTGCGTAGGTGCTGCATGAAGCGTTAGATTGCCTGTTTGTAGGGAAATATGTTTGTTTACTGTTGTATGGATATTCATTTCAATTAGCAAAATGGTTTGGGATTTAAGTGGCATTTGTGGATGCACCTACGTTAAGGAAAAAATTAAGGATTGAACATGTAGGTAGGTGGAGTGTAGTAAGAGAAAATGTTCACTGTTGGCATGCGCCTCGTGTGAATGTGTTAGTTTTTTCAAAATCAGACCTCCTACATTTTCGTACGTTTTACATGTTACTAGAAGCCACCACTGTTTAATGGGTAAGCGAGAAAGAGGCTACTGAATCGTGGGTGTGCTCAATTTTTCTTCGCGGTCCTCTATAGGTCTACAGGTGGTCTTTATTAGAGCAACAGAAGCCAAATCAACAATTTTTAGAATTTTTGTCTGTCTGTCTGTATGTATGTTTGTATGCGCATCCTTCGAAAACTAATGCATGGAAATGAATCCAGTTCTCACCGGTATATAGCTAGAGGCTTAACTTAAAATATAGAAAGAAAAAAATATTTTGAGAGTTGCCACCTGTTTGAAAATTGCAGTTTAAGTAAATTTATAAGATAAAGTAGATAAAGAAGTTTAAAAAGGCTTACATCTAAAAATATTTTTGTTGAAGGTTGCCACCTGTTCGAAAATTTTAATTCAATTTAATTGATAAGATAAATTGAATATTGCAATATCGGTATCAAACTAAAGAGGCCTACTGCGGAAAATATTTTTGAGGAGAGTTGCCACCTGTTTGAAATATTTTATTAAATTAAATTGATAAAATAAATGAAATATTACAGTACGGGTAACAAATACTTTTTAGGCACAGTGAAGCACGCCGGGTACTTGCTAGTATTTAATATATTCACAAAGAACCGATTTTTATAAAATCAACAGGCCAAGTCGCATCCACTCAGCGAAAATATTCTTAACCATGGCTCCATTAAATTCTTTAGTACCGAAATCTGTTATTCTGATTATTCAAATTTGTTTTGTATTTTGGGACAAATTATCGTCACCTCTTGTCAAATATTTTTTTAAGAAATTTACCTTCCTTTACAAATAATGATGTTTAGACCGATTTTATAGGAAACAGTTTTTAATCCCTTTTCCCATATTTATGTATAGCACCGATCAAAACTTAAATTTTAAACTAATGTGAAAATCTCCACAACAACAAATTCCAGAATACGTCCCACACAATCATGCTCAAATCAGCGATACTAAGAAAACAAATTTAAGTATAAAAACTCCATACTACGTTGCCTACTCCCAAAAAAATAACAAGATAAAAACTTGACCTACCCGAGTTTTTCCAAAAAAAAAAAAAAAAAATTTTATCTCAAAAATTAAAAATTAAATTCGTTACAACTCCCATAGCAACATTTTGAAAGCGCGGAAAATACGCAGACACACACATACATACGGCAGGCTTTCTGCCATCCAAGACTTATCTCAACAGCGCATCGTATGCCGCATGCCGCATGTTGCATGCCACATGCCATACGTTATTTACGTTACACACGAAATTTGTTATCAGTTGGGAACAAATTAAAAAAACAAAAAAATTGTTTACCAAATAAACTTTTGCAAAGTCAAAGCACGGGGAATGAGTGGAACAACGCAAAAGCCAGTAACAGCAAAATAAAGGTAGAAAAAGTGTTATACAGCTTGCGTGCCACCACCGCAGTTACAGAAGCGGCGAGGCAATGAACGAAAAACTGTTTTTCTAAAACAAATGTTGCTGTCGAAAAAGTTCTTAAAATCCCCAGGGCTCGCGCTGTGTGGCAACACTGTGAGCGAAAATCTGTAACAACAACACAACTTTTAGGGGCAGCGAATGTGAAAAAGCATGGCATAGTAAAGCTGTTTATATTTTTTTTTTGTCTTCACTGCGACTAAAAAGTGGTGAAAATCCGATTTCTGCGCTGCCAAATGCTTTAGGTAATTTTTTAATTTTTTTCTCTTCTTCAGTTTGACGCGTGCGTGGCCTGGCAGGCAAACGCCAAACAAGCCAACACCAGCCAAGACAAGTGGCGCTAGAACCAAAACCGTAAATGTAAATAAACAAATGGCCGCCAACAGCAAGCACAACCGGCACACTCAAGCTAAAGGCTTGCTGAATCTGCTAAATGTGTGAAAAAATTAAAACAAAATGCGAAAATGCTTGATGTTGTCTACAACAGCTGTAAAAGTGCTCCCATTTTCCCAAAAGCGCTTTAAATATGAAACGGTGGGAGAATGGGAGAAAAAGTTAGCAATTATAAGGATTTTTTTATGCGAAAATTTACGGTTTAAAGAAGTGCATAAAAACTTGCAGCTCTTATGAATAATTCAGCACAGCTACTCAAAAAAGTTTTAAACTTAACTTTTAGTATAAAATTAATTAATTTATTTTTGGAAGTAGTTGCGATAGCCTGGAAATGAAAACTCTTCAAAGCTTATACCAGGAACAGTGAGCAGGAATCTGAAAAAAGTGCCTTATGGGTACTTAGCCATCCAAATGCTTACTTTTCGTGGACTAACCGCAGTTCAACATCGATGCACCTTGCCGGGATGTAACCAAAATATGCGATAAAATAACTATTAACCACCAAAGGCGATAACTTATGAATCCTTTGGTACTTTTTGAAAAATTTATGTAATTCTTTATTTTTTAATTCTACTATGGTCCTTTTAAACTCACTCGATTTTAATTATTTTCATAGCTTTTTATCATTCAACGAATTTGTTAACTAACCAATTTTTTGACTACATATTTTTTGCTAGTTAAACCTTTTGGAAAATATTTATGGCGTCTCCAAAAACTAGCCCATTTTCACCAATACTGTGGTAAAAATAAAATATATATATTTAGAACGCAGATTATTAATTTTAATATTTCTATTAAAAAACAAGTGTGACTAAAAGCCGTTTCAAAAACATTTCTTTTTAATTTCAAAAAAAATAAAAATGTTTTCACTTATTTAATTTTAAAAATAGTGCCAGCCCTAATCTAAGTGACCAAGGAATGGAAAAACAAAAAACGAAAAAAACATTTGCCTAAATAATTTATTTACATACATACTTCCGCTATTCTTCCATTTTTTTTAATTTAATATCTTTATTTTATCGGTTTAAATATACCATACATATGTGGCAACCCTACAGAAAAATATTAATTCAACAAATCTCTTCCAGAAATTTTAGCCAATGTCTAAATATTGAATATTTTTATTTTAATAGTTTAAATAAAATATTATTTTTATAGCACCTCGTACTTTTTGGAATATCTCTTCTATTTTAAGAGGTAGTGATCATTTTATTATTTCTATTTCTATACAAACAAATTCTTACTTTGAAAAAATTAACCATATACCTAGATTTAAAACTGAATATGCAAACTGGAAGTCGTATCAATCAGAAATAACCAATTTGTTAGCTTGTGATAATTTGTGCCCTTTTCAAAATATTAACAAAGAAGTAGCGGTCTTAACTAAAGCAATACGTTCTGCGGCCAATAAATTTATCCCTCAAACAAAACGAAGATTTTCTAGAGCTTTTCCTGTTTGGTGGACTAAAAATCTACAAAATCTCCGTAACCAAAAGGTTGAATCTTGGAAGGTTTACAAACGGTGCATGTCTGACCTAAATCTCTTAAATTATAAAAAATCAAATGCAATTTTCAAAAAAGCTGTAAGAGAGTCTAAAAAACTAAGCTTTGAAATTTTTACATCTCAAATTTCCTCATTGTCAACGCCAAAAAAGATATGGTCGGACATTAAATCGTTAACCGGATTCCGACAAAATACTATTAGAGCTATCATATCCAATAACGATGTCGTTACAGATTCTTTTAACATCGCAGATTCCTTCTCACAATTTTGGTCTAATTATTCTAAGGATGACAATTTTTCTGATGAATACATAAGAGACAAAAATTTTTGGCTTTCTAAAGAATATACTCCTTCAAACCTTTCTGCATCTGCTAAATACTTAGACCAAGATTTTTCTCTTTCTGAGGTTGAATTCGCTCTGCGTCATGCTAAAGGTAAAACGCCAGGGTCTGATAGGATCTCCTATCCAATGCTGTCGAATTTACCTGCTGTGGCCAAACTAAGACTGCTAAATCTATACAATAATATTTACAACAAGCATTTGTTCCCACACGTCTGGAGTTTAGCCACTGTAATTCCAATAGTTAAGCCGAAAAAATCGCCTTACCACACAACTTCTTATAGGCCAATATCTCTGCTATGTTGTATGAGTAAAATATTAGAAAAAATCCTAGCGGTGAGGATAATGTGGTTCATTACGAAAAACGGCTTTATTAGCCATAATCAAACAGCTTTTAAACGTAATCATAGTACTATGGACTCACTTATACAACTCCAACACTACGTTTCTGACTCCCTTAGTACAAAGAACCACGTCAGTATTCTAGCAACTGATTTTGAGAAGGCTTTTGATCGTGTGGGAATACATGCCGTGTTGAGTCAGCTTGCGGCTTGGAAGATTGGTCAAAAAGCCTTTACATTTGTAAAGGCTTTTATGACAAATCGCCGGTTTCGCGTTCGTGTAAATAACAACTTTTCTGAATCTTATTGCCTTTACAATGGCATTCCACAGGGGTCACCCCTTTCGGTTGTTTTATTTATAGTAGCATTTGATAAGTTAAACGAGATATGTATGAATATAAAAAATATTAAGTTAACTATGTACGCTGACGATGCCATAATTTATACTAATATTAAAGATCCCCTACTTGTAAATAGTACTTTTTGTAAAGCTCTTAACGAGTTTAAAAAATGGGGACTACAGTCTGGGGCATTATTATCTATCCCTAAATGCAAAATACTACATATCTGCAAAAAGAAAAATTGTATTTTTCCTCAGTTAAATTTTGAAAATAATATTATAGATAGAGTCAATAACTTAAAGATTTTGGGTGTTTATTTCGACCAGAGATTTAATTTTCGGCACCAATGTTGTAATTTAAGAAAAAACCTATTGTCAAGACTAAATATTATAAAATATTTATCAAGCAAACGATCTTTTGTTCACACTAACACACTATTAAATATTACTAGAGCCTTGATTCTCTCTAAAATTGATTACGCCTTGCCCATTTTTGGATGGTGTGCTAACACTAATATTAAACAGCTAGAAGCTCCATATCATGCTGCAGTTCGCCGTAGCATTAATGCGTTTCCAACATCCCCAGTCAAATGCATCCTTGCTGAAAGTGGATTGCCTTCAATAAAGGAAAGAATTATTGAATCTACGATGCAGCTTATCCCTAAACTATTTAGCTCGTCTAACGGTGAAATTTTTAAAAATTTGGTAGCAGTTTTTCGTCACAGACGGTCCTTTAAACTTCACTCTACTCTTCGTCGTTGTGTCGTTTACGCAAGGAGTCTTGGCATTTGCCCTTCTAAAAAGCGTTCTTTAATCAACAATCAACCCGTATGGGTGCTGAATGAGAACTCCATTAACACTTCTCTACACGATTTGAAAAAATCAGAAACCAGTCCTCTGGTCCATCAGCAAAAATTTTTGGAACTAATGAACGAATTGACGTCCCTTAATTATTCTGCAATATATACGGATGGCTCCAAACGAATGAATACATCATTTGCAGTCGTTACTAAAGACGGTACAACTATATCCGGTGGCGTTCTACCAACTTACTCATCGGTGTTTACAGCTGAGGTATTTGCAATTTACAAAGCTATGGAATTCGCTGTACAAAACCAAGGGAGATTTGTCATTTGCTCGGACAGTTACTCCGGTTTAAAAGCTGTCCGTAACATATACAATTTTACCCCACTAGTTTCTAAAATCCGTGACCTGTGTGTAAAATATAAAAACAAAATCAAATTACTCTGGGTGCCTGGCCATACTGGTATAATTGGAAATGAATTTGCCGACCGTGCCGCTCGTTATTTTGAAGATGCTCCTACATTTCAATTTATGTCCCTAGATCCCAAAGACTTAAGAAAGCATATTCAACGCCATATACATGCGAAACGGGGTTCAGAGTGGCGTATTTTCGCTCACAGATATGCAAGTCTCAACCCAGAACGCAGCAGAGTAATATATCCCAGCAATATTACTCGTCACCAATCAACAATTTTTACACGCTTAAGGATCGGCCATACCGACATCACGCACAGACACTTACTCACCGGAGAATCTCCAGCTTCCTGTCCGTTTTGCTCCAGCGTTGCATCAGTGGACCACTTCCTCAAGGACTGTTTAATTTTAGAGAGTTTCAGGCTAAAACATTTTGGTTCTGTAAACCCGTCCAATATTTTAAAAACTATATCTCATTGTAATATATCTACTATAAATAATTTCATAAAAGACTGCAATTTACACTTATAAAACACTACACTCAATTTTTCTTTTTTTTTTTTGTATATTACTTAGTTGTAATTTTTATAAATAATATGTATATTTAAGCTATATTTTATTTTCTCATGAGAAAATATTTCAAACAGTGAGTCGATGGCCTTAGCAGCTTGTACTCTTTATATACATTAAGTTTTGTATTTTGTATACTTTGCTTAATAAAGAATAATAATAATAATAATATTTTTATAGCACAGATAGCAACCCTAAACACAATTTTTTTCCAAATACATCGTTTTCAAAATCCTCTCGTTTGCAATCATTTTGCTATATTGTACACACCTATCAATAAAAATATAATAATAGTAATTTTTCTTATTTCTATAAGTGGCAGCCCTACTCGTAAATATTTGTTTAACAAATCTTTCTCGAAAATAGTTTGCTCATACTATTTTACCACAACTGAATCTTTCTTGTTCTAGTACATTTTTGTGATATATATAGCTGGCAACCCTATACTAAACTAATTTTTTCTAACTCCTTCTCAAAGTCCTCTCATTTCACATAACCAACATATTTATTTCGATATTCTAATAAAATCAATATTTATTAGCCTCGTTTTAAACAGTTTCGCTCCTATTGTTTTCACTTTTTTAAAACTCTTTGACTTTAAGTATTTACTTTAACAATCAGAGCAGCAGCCGCCAGCACAAAATAGAAGCGTTAAACAAAACAACAGTGCGGCTTCTTGTGGGTGCACGTCAAAATGACAGCCACAAAAACAACAACTATGGCGGCTACAAACTTAAACTACAACAAGGACGCGGCAACATTTTCCAAACTTCCTGCAAAATGTTTGTGCTCTAAAAGACATATGCAAGTGTGTGTATGTACGTATATAAATCAGGCGGGGCGGTAAGAGATTCTCATTTGCGGTTTTGTGCTGTCTGCCGCAGGGATGATGCATAATGTGTGTGTGTGTGTGTGTGTGAATAAAAGTATGTATGTACATGTAAGCACTAGTAAAGAAATGCCACAAATACACGCAAGCAGCTTATTTGCATAAGTTGTTATGCACAAGCATAGCATATATTTATCACAGTCTCAAAACCAACAGCCAGCATTTCCCCGGCTGCCAACGTATGTACATACATACATACGTATGTAGCTACCGGCCTGTCTCGAAACACTTTTTTCTTTTCATATAAGTAGTAAACGATTCTTTCAACTTTCATGCGCCAAGGGGCAATTTAATATACATACGAACACATTTGCAGAAAATACGTACTTTCAAATTTAATTTGTAAAAATTTACAGGCAAGGTTTTTGACTTAACATATCCTTTTGTTATTTACATATGTTTACATTTACATATGTCAATATATTACTCTTTTGTGCGAATTTACTTCAGCTTCAAAATTTATTTTCAAAGCGCTGAAACATTTCACTGCATACCTTTTCAATTCAATTTAACTGCAACCATGTGGTCGCATATGAAATAACTCTATTAATATCTACCTTCATATCAAATTTCTGGACTCAGTTTTCAACATCCTTTTTCATCGTTTCTTTGTCTACTTTGATAGTTTCTCAGGCTTTTCATATATATATTTGTTCACACATAACTATATTCACAAATATGAATATCCCATTACTAAATATATACTTCCTTTGAAAAAATTCTTACCGTAATTGTATTTCTTCGTTGTTTTGTTGTAATTTGTGTGGCACTTTCTCTTTTTCTTTTTTCCTTTATCTTGATATAATAGATTTACCATCATTTTGACTTTACTTTGTATCCTCCGTTGCTATAGCGATGTTTTTTTATAGAAATGTGAACTTGTTCCTGGTAATTGGTAAGTAATGGCGCCTTTGTGTTTTTTATAAGCAATGTCACGTGAAGTGTACAAAAAAAAATATATATATACTACACACATATTCTTCTTGGCTAAAGGACTTTGTTTGACTCAAACACTCGATGAAAACTTGCTTCATTTTGTTTAAAAAATAATAAAATACGTCCAAAACAAAGAGAAATCTGAAATTTTCCAGAAAACATGTTTTCGCAACGATTTTAAAATAATAAACGCATGATAGTAAAATATATTTATAAACAAAATCTATTTGCTATTAATAAAAAAAATTCCAAAAGTTTGAAATATTTCTTAATTTTTACTAGCACTTTTGTAAAATATGTAGAAAGTTAAAAAATCTCTAAAAATAATTCTGAAAGAAAATTTTACCAAGTATATATACCAAAAAGCGTATTAATAAAAAATATTTAAAGAATCTCATAAAAATTCTCAATTTTAAAAAAAGAAAACACGAAGAAAGTTGTGCAAATTCTAATTGCATAGGAAAATAGTTCAAAAATTTTTGCGGAAACGAAATAATAAATAAAAAAAAGTTATAAAAACTCATATTTTGAAAAATTAGTTAGTTAAGGCTGAATAATAGTTAGTAAATATTCGAAAAACTCCTCAAAATATTTTCGGTAAAATTTAAAAGCAAATATACAAATTAAATAAAAAAAGTGCCTTTGATAATTTGTGAAAAAGTTACCATCATTAATTTCGTATTTTGTATCTCCTTGATTGGACATTTTTTGCTAAACATTTTTTTCAGTTTTTCGAATGTTTAATGAATTTTGAAGTTTGAAATATTTTTGATAGTTTGTTTAAAAAAAATTAACATCACCCTTTGGGATTATTTTGTAACTTTTTTGCTAAAATACTTGTAGGAGTTTTTCAAATTTCTAATGGCGTTTCCTTTCTACCAAAAAAGGTTGCCTTCTCTTTGCCCTCTACGCACAAATACTAAGAAGACGGCAATGAGAAGGCAAAATTATTTGTAGAAAGAAAACGCCATAATAAATTTTGAAGTTTTAAATACTTTTAATAATTGGTTTATGAAAAATTTACCAACATTAATTTTCCTATAATTTGTATTTTTTCAGTGTTTTGCCAAAAAAATATTTTTAGACGTTTTTCGAATTTTCAATGAATTTTGACGTTTACTTCGAAAGATTCCAAAATACATACTTTAAAAAAGTTGCTTGGTAAATATTTTGCAAAATAATGAAAAGTCTGCTTCTCTCCCTCCAAAAAGTTTTAAAAGTTCAAGAAATACCTCAAAGCTGTCAAAAATATTTAAACAAACAAATCGTTTGCCAAGAAATTTATATAAATATTTATTCATGATAGAAAAGCCCTGGAAAACGCAAAACAAATCATAAAACTCCGCCAGAAACGCTTAGCCGATTACAGCACCAACCAAGAAGAAGAAGGAATAAAAAATTTATAATAGGATAGTTTAAAAAATTCCAAAATATTTTGATAGTTCACCATAAAAATGTATAAATACAGAAAATTTTCTCAAAACCAGAAAAGAGAAAAGAACTTTTGCCAATCAAAAAAAGAAATTTATATCGAAAGCCTATTAAATCCTATATTTTTCGAAAAAATTTTGCAAAAAATCTTAATTTTCGAAAAATAGTTTCGGAAAAAAAATTACAAAAATGATTAGTACCATGCTTGATTCGAAAATTTCCGAAAAATTTTTCAAAAAATCATTTTTTTACAAAAATTATGGTAAGCTCCTTACCATGTAAATGAAAAAAATACCTTTAAACATTTTCAAAAGCACTTCAAATGTGCATGGCTGAAAAACTGCATTTTCGAAGGTCACGTATACGCAGCGTCGACTAATTGAATTTCAGGGATTCAGCAAAAAAGGCAGCCATTGTTACTTTGGTATGGCAATGAATTGGATCACCATATGACGTAGATGTAATACAGATGTTAATTGCGCCGTTATGGAAAAATCTTTGACGCTACTCCTCGAAACAGGCGAACCGAATTCAGTGAAGCAGTTTGGCTATTGCCTACACAAAAAATTTTCTCATCATGAGCCACGCCATGGCGCTAACATCTAAATATTTCTTAAAACCATATATTTTTAAAAGCCATGTATTTTGTTAGATTTGAAAAAAAAAAATTCAAAAACAAGGTCCCTAGGGTCCTTCGAGAGCTAAAAATTGTGCCTAAGTGAACCCTAAGTGGGGCGGTTTCCCATCACGCCCGTGTGAAAATTAAAACTTATTATTTTACTAAATCAAATCAACTTGCTCATACGCTTTCAAATTTCTAAACATAAATAATATGCAAGCGCATAAAGTCACATAAGCGCACAATACATTGCACGTAACTCATTTTGCACACATTTAGCTAATATCTAATTTGCTCGGTAATTTATGTGTCTAGCTTGCCAGCCAATAATCACACAGAATAAATATTATTTATGCGTACTGTATTTTGTTTCAATTTACTCGATTTTAATTCATAAATAGCTGTTGCAAATCATGTGAATCCCTTGGCAGTTTGGCTGCCTAGAGCCAACATTTTCGGAATTATGAGTATAATGTCAGTGACAATTGCATATGTTGCATTAAATAGAGCTTTGCTTTGAAAAACATAATTTAATTTTGCAAAGAACAGATGATATTAAAATATTTAAAAAAAAAATAAACATGCAAACTGCCAAGTGCCAAAATTAGTACTAGTCTTTACACTGGCGGGCATTTCAACCAACTTTTGGCTGCGCATAATTTTGTATGTTTCACAAAAATACTAAACACAATTCATTTAGTTAATCCTAGGCTTATATAAATGAGTTAGGCATAGTTTCATTGCGCGCTGCCGGCTAGTTGTTGCGCTTTAAGCGCATTACAACTAACAAAAGTTGTAGTATGTAAATGTTTTAGAAATTTTGAAAATTTTTCTCTTACTGAACACAAACAAAAACACAAAAGTGCGATTTAGAATGCTAAACAGCAATTGTTCATAAACATGTTTGGAGTGAATGTTGAACAAAAAATTAATAATCAAATAACATCCGTTTTATGTTTTTACAGGTTCCACTTTTACTCAACTTTTTAAACTTATATTTATTTTAACTTATGTAGTTTTTGTTAACATTTGCACATATTTTCATAGCGAATTACTGTTTGTTTGTCAATGTAGCTTTTGTGCGTGCGTATGCGATTTGAATTGCAAGCGTTTCTCTTATTTAAATTATTTATAATAAATCGCTTTATAGCATTCGCCAGCGCGTAAATGAAAATAAATATGCTCGGGCAAGAGAGGGAATGCAAATGCGAAAACACAAAAAATATACAACGTAATACTTGCACATTTACAAACAAAATGAAATATACCCTGCAAGAAACCGCTTTGACTCTAAGCTTGGGAGTTTCTAATGAATTCAAAATTACTAGATTATTAATAAAACCACCCGGTTCACTCAAAGTTTTTTTTTCACTTTACAGAAAGATAATTTTTTCCATAAAAATTACATGTTATAATTTATATTTTTCCCATAAGAGGAAGAATTTCTATTACAAATGACTACGACTTAATTCTCCTTGAATCCAAATATACACATTTGATGTAGCCTCTTTTTATTATTTTTTTACCTTGAATAAAGTGATTATAATAATAATAGCCTATAATTATAATTATAATCTAATTCAAAATTTTCACAAAATTTTATAAATAAAAATAAAAGCCCATAATCGAGCAGCGCGCCACGAAAAATGAGTATATAAAAATATCAGTGTAGGCAATATTTACATATTTTGGATAAGATTCAGAGGCGGATTATATAATGGCAGGAGCCTACTGTCAAATAAGTGTTGGAAAAATTCAAAGCTGTTTTTTCAGCCAACGAAGGCTCTGAGGCACTACAGTCTTCAATAAAATAGTAAAAGGCGAGGACAAAAACAAATATATGGGCTAATCTATGTCAAATCATCCAATGGTTGTAATGGCCCATTTTTTTGCTTTGGATAAATTTTGATCAGAATTTTTTGAATTAAGTAATCTTAAAAAAATTTTATTTATTTTTAATCCAGAGTTTGCAATAAACTCTTTTTACGAAGTTCAAAAATGTATGTCTTTAAAAACCACCTTCGAGAAAATTTCAGCTTTAAAAAATAAAAATCAAACATGATGAAATTAATAAAAAAAAATGAAATATAAAAAAATGCAATTTTTTAATGCAACATTTTTTTATTTTATTCTATCTCACACTCTCATGGAAAGCCGAGGTAATTACGTACATTTTCATACATGAACTGATTTTCTCCGATAAATGGTTTATTAACTGAAAACAATTGAAAAAGATACTTCTCCGTGAGCTCAAAGTTTGCGAAGTTTTTTTTCGAGATAAAAAACTTTGTGTCTTCTAAAGAATTTAAAAAAACATATTTCGAGCCAAAAAAATATATTAAGGTGTAAATATTGTATAGAATGCCCATATCTATATCTTTTTTTCATTTCGATTTATTTTTAAATATACTTTTTAACCGACTTCAAAAAAGGAGGAGGTTATTAATTCGTCGGAATATTTTTTTTAATGTATGTTTTCGCATAACTTTGGACCACGTTAACCGATCTCAGAGTTGGTCCCATACAAATTTTCTTAAGATCCGATTATTGGATGAAAAATAAATTAACAGTACTCTTAACTTTTTATATGAGAATTGAATTTGGTTTTGTTTTTTGCAATTTCAAACAATAACCTTGCAAAATTGTGCAGTTTTAAACTTTCGAAACATTTTTTTTATTTTTTTTCCTTTGGCAGAAAAGTTCTGAGCTAAATTCATCAAAGTCAGAAATGTTCATATTTGCAAAAGATTTATAAGATATATATCAAAGGATTGACATCTTCCATCGAACGACAAACATATATATTTTTTTTTGTAGATATATTTTGATTTTAAATTGGCTTTTGGCCTTTAATAAATTATTCTTGCAATAGCTGTTATACCGCCAAAAATAAGGTACACCGTTATGCTAGCACCGTTGATTTCTATAGATCACTATACATATTTATTTTTTTATTTGATAACTGTAAACTGTAGGGAGTTGCATTATGGCTTAAGACTCGAACGAAGAAAATACTGATAGTAATAATTTTAATATGATTAAGCTAGTTTATATTTTTGTTTACTCTTTTTTTTTGAAAAAAAAAAACATTTCCAAATAAATGTCTCTTTTTGACAATTTTTCGATCCTACTGCCTTTTTTCTTTTTCGTATTTTTTAGCGCCCACTCCTGCATATTTCGTTATTTTATTTTCTTCTTTTATAGGTTTTTAGGTGCTAAAAATCCGTTTCCTTTATATAACCAATCATAAGAACTTAAGTTAGTTTATTACGAATATTGAAAAGATTCCCAGCAGCACTTGCTTACTTCTACTCTCTTCACAGCATAATTAAAGTATGTAGTTCGCTTTTCCAAAAATTAATAACGGAATACTATGCGACCATTACTTAAACAATTCGCACCTTGTCACTAGTTAAAACCAGTCCACTTTCAGATTAGTTCTTATATGAAAAATCTCTAATTAAATAGAATCACTTTTTCTGTTTAGGGCAATTTATAAACAGGTTTTTTATGTAAGTAGTCAATTCTCAGCCTAGTGCTCATTTTCGCTTCATAAAAACCTAAAAAAATCCCATTGAACAAATTCGTGTTTTGTTTAAAGTTGTACTACATACATATCTGAATATCGTAAAACTGGCCAGCTCAGTAAACCCAGCTCGTTCCTGCTGGGTAAAATATTGTTTACGCTTCTTCTTGTATTCATATTTTATTTGTGTGAATTAAGTGTATACGCCCGAAGGTATTCTAAACGTGTTGCTACGCGCGCGAACAGCAAAATACCGTAAGCATTTCGCGGTTTTAACGCGGAGTAAACAAAAAGACTCAGATAAAAATGTAAGTAACGAAAATTTTTTAAATTTTTAAGAATGGCAGTAAAACAAAACGGGTAAGGGTGGTAGAAAGAAACGACACATTACTATGATACTACTGAATACATTTTTAGTAAAAAAAAAATGTATGACATAATTTTCCAAGGAAGTAACCAAATGAGGCAAACACTGTTATTTAAAGCCATTCTGTGAAATTTTAAAGCTGGCGTTGTTAGCTCTTCAATGCTCAAATGCCAAAAACTTTGCAAGTTCATAAGGAAAAATGTTTACCTCAAAGCAGTCGACAACCTGCGCAGCCCGGCTAACTTTTTCGTAACTCCAATATATTTAGTATTCCCCTTACACTTAGCAGCCTGCTTTTCCTACAACGTGATTAGACCCATTCCAAATTTTGCGCTTATCACTGTCTAACAATCACTGCAAAACTCTTCTGTGTATCTAACAACTGTCTGGCATCGCTTGTCCGACTGTCGGTTGTCGCCTGCAGCTTTTGCCATTTGCCCTTTGCCTTTAGTCGTCTGCTAGTCCGCGCAACCACCACCACAACCATACAAATGTATAATGTGGCTTTGTGTGCTGCCTGCCAGTGAGTTAATGTTTCAACATTGTTTTTTTTTTTGCTTCTGTGCTATTTTGAAGCGTCGTAGACATTTTGTTGCTGATATGTGCTGCGGTGTTATTAGTTGCTGTTGTTGTTTTTCCTAACAAAAGTATGCGTTACAAATTAACCCGCATTAGATATGGTGCGCATGTTGGTTGCCTCAAGTTACAGCCACTGCTGTTGCTGCCATACTGCTGTTGCTGCCATTACTGCTGCTTGCTATCTTATTACTGCACGCACATATGTTACTCATACGCTATGGTGGACAAATTCGTAGTATACATACTTTTAGCCTGCGTTCATCTCTTGCATTCAGTCTCTCCAATCCTACAATGTAGCCAGTTTTTGTTTACATTTCGAAATGCTCTTGATTTCGGTTTTTATTAGCTTTGCTGCAGTTTTTGTCTCTAACTGTCTGTTCATTTGATTGTTGCCAGGTTCAAAGTACTGTTTTTACCTGTATTCAATGATGTTTGTCAGTCGTTTGCAAGAGTAAACCATAAATTTTGCATTTTATCTGATTTGATTAATGTTTTGATAGACAAGAGTCTGCTACGAATAGAAACTTTCATGTTTTAAATAAAATGTCGCATATAGAAATATTTAATAGAGAAATAATTAAAGGGAATGCAGTCTGAAATCGATAAGAAAATCTCGAGTGAAAACAAACGAGTAAATGAAATTGAAATAAAATTAAACTGAAACTTTAAATCGGTAATCCTCAGACATACTTTTATACAATTTAAGGATAAGATATTTAAATTTGCGTCTCATAAATTCCGCGGAATTGAAAATCTCTTCATTAATGTCCAAGAAATTGCTATAGAAGAAAAATTTAAAATTTATCGTATATATAGAAAACTAAAGCTCGATTTACAACAGACGCCAATATTTTGTTCTTCGAAGGTTGGTCTGACTTAGTGCAGTAAAGCTCTAGCAAAAGATGAGGAGAGTTATTATGGTTTCAAAATTGGTTTCGCATTTTGTTTTACATCGTAATTGAAATTAAACTTTGTAATAAAAATAAATTTGATGGTGAACAAATAAATGATAATGATTAAGACAAAAAAGTGAAGGCAAAATTTAAGATAAAGACGAAAATGAAAACAATGCAAAATACATGAGAATTAGAGTAACTAAATTAGTAAGAAAGTTTAATAAAATTTATCGATATGAATCGAAATAAATTCAGTCATACTAAATTTAGTTACCGGAAGTTATCAAGCTACCGAAATCAATCGATTCATTGAAGTTTATAGTTATCGAAATTTATCGAATTATCTATGTTATTGAGTTATCGCAACGTATCGAATTATTGACATTGATCAATGTTCATCGAGTTTTCGAAATTTATAGACAAAGAAAAATAGTTGTCGAAATTTGCGGATTGTTATCTAGCAAGATATCGAGATTTGCCAAGTTAATGAACTTTATTAAGGTATCGATATTTATTGAATTATCATTATTTATATTTAATGCATCGAGTTCTTTGAACTTAGCGAGTTATCGCTATTTTTTGATTTACTGAAATTTGTCAATTTATCGCATCGATGTTTTTGGAATTATTTAAAAGATATCGAGTTATCGAAATTTCAGGATTATAACATATATGCGTTTATCGAGTTAACAATGCTTATCGAGTTTTATCGTATTACCAGAGTATAAAGAGTTATCGAAATTAGTCGATAGCTCTCGAAAAATATGGAGCAATTAAAATTAACCGAGTTGTCAAAATTTATTTATAGAGGTAGCAAAAGTTTATTGTGTTATCAATTTATTTCGATATATACATTTTTGAGCTATTGAAACCGCAGCTATCGAAATTTATCGGTATTAGTCGAGTTATCGAATTTTGTTGAGTTATCGTAGCTTAGTGTTTTTGAAATTCATTGAACATCGATATTTATTAAATTATCTAAATAAATCGTCCAACTGCAATGTAGTGGGTCAATTCCAAGTCCTAGCAAAGTCCTACAAAAACCTTCAAAGACATACAAAATTGCAGTCACTTTTTAGTTCCAAAGCAGAAGATTTTTCGGCAATTAAATTTGTACCTTAAAGAAACCCTCTTCAAGAGTCTTAAAAAAAAAGAAAAACTGTCGAATTTTGACAGTAACTGGCACTTCTAGTTCAAATAAAATCAGAAGCGATTTTTTTTTTCAAATAAAATCAGAAACGATGTAGTTGAAAATCAGGGTCTGATACATATTTTTTTCAAAAAGCGCTGCTCAGCGATGGTCGTTTGAAAAGTAAAAATTAATCTATGTTCCTACTAAGGTCACTGTGACTCAAGTCATCGTAAATACAAAATTAATTATATTTCAAAATAAAGACCACTCAAACACATGGTGGCCGTTTTCTAGAGTTATAAGTGAGAAGGTTATGGAATTAGTAAAAATTGGGTATACAGACGAAAATATCGATAATGTATTGAAATTCTTGTTCGGCTTCGTCAATTTCATACTTTTACTTTTTATAGATTTGTGTAGCTTTATTTTGTTTAGTTCACTTTTTAATTTTTTATTTTCACTACAAAATTAAACAATTTTAATAAGAATCGAGCGCAGCACCTAGTTTCTTCTAAAATCAATAGCATATTTCCAAAGCCTCTGGTGTTGAGCAATTTAATTAGGTCAACGATGTTAGAACCATAAACTGAGGAATACTTAAATAAATAAATAATTCAAAATGTGACATACATGCATGGATACAAAAATGACTATGCTGGAGAATGGGTATTTTAAAGGCGAAGTTAAAGTATTAGACAGAGAAAAATAGTCACTAAAGGTGGGTGGAGGGGTTTGTGTAATTGATTATTGATATCAGGTTAAGCTGAATTTTAAGTAGTTGTTGCAGTTGTTTTACTCGCTTAATCCAATAAAAAAAAAGCTATCTTCTTGTCGATATTTAAACAAAAATTCAACTAAATTAGTAGTAATAGTTAATATGTGTGTACATTTCAATATTAAGCGCCTAACCAAGTATCTTTGTGTAACCAATCAAGACTTACAACCTCGGTACTTTCCTGTACCTAAAAGTATGCTACACTAAAAATTTTCTACTGCACTATGAATGGATAAAAGAAAATTTATCAGCTCCATTTCTGAATAGGAAGAACACCTTTAAAAAATTTAAATTTTATTTAAAAAAAAAATTAAAATTCTCCAAAAAAAGCCGCCTAGAGGTAGGCTACAGCGTTGCGTTGACAATTCAGTAAACCAGCAAAACACTACATCGCACAAAAGAAAGCGTCTGATCGCAAAATTAAAGCGATTTCTACACGTAAGAAGAATCACCGATAAAGAAAATAAGAAAAATGTGAAAAATTTTCACTTCATTTCAGTTTTTCTCCCAAACTCCACTAAATCGTTTGGCCCACTGCTAGCTACTGTCTTCGATTGCACATAATTCACCGTTATTATTTTGCACATTAATGCCAAGCAATAAACTTTTGACCTCAATTTCGATGAACTGCAAAATATTGAAATTATAAAATATGTACAATGAGATTTTTGTTGTTGTTGTTGTTCTGAACTATTTTCTCAACCACAAGTCGCCAACTTCTCTAATGGCTTTCAAGAAAGTGTGTAAACTATGCGCCTGCATTTCATATGACTTGAATAGTTGTGCTTTAAAAGCGCAGAAGTATGCGTGGCGAAGGAGCCTAATGTGCCAGCGCAAAGGGTTGAAGGCGCCCAAAAGTAGGCAACACCCGACCGCTAATGGCACTCGGAAGCAATGGCGCAAAGAAATGCCTTTGTGGCTGTTACTACGAAAATAGTAAAAATCGAATCTGTTAGTTGTATGTACATATGTATGAAGAATAGAAATTGGTAGTGTGGAGTAGGAATAAGAGACGGAGCACAGGATAGAAGGCGGCAATCGTATTGCAATAGTATGCAATAACTTATAACATCTCTGGTTATTTATGAAGTGTCAATGCAGCTGTTGCTGGCACTTGCCAAACACATATGTAGGACGCTGTAAATGGCGTCGTATGCGTTGAAATGTGGCAAAATTTTATGAAAATAAAGCAGGAAAAGTTTTAGTAGGAAAAAATCAACTGACAAATTTTTACAAAAAAAAATTAGAAAAAAAATGTTCATACATTTAAAAAAATTTACTTTTTTTTGTAAAAAACGGCAGTTGAAGAAAAGTTTAACTAAAAACATTTTCTATTAGTAAAAGTTAACATTAATTAGAAAAACACAAAATTTTTTGTTAAAGTATGTAGATATAATTTTTTTATACATAAATACATACATAAGTAAAATTTAAATTAAATATTAAAAAATACTCGTTCATTTTCTGTAATAAAAAATTTATTAATTTAAAATATAAAACTGAATTAAACAATTTTATTATATTAAAACAATAAACATTAAGTTAAAAAAGCGCAATTACAAGTAGATTCAAAAACAATTTAATAACAATAAACAATTTTATTCAAAGAATGAGTTAAATTTAAAGTCAAAAAATTTTGCCAAAAGGCCAAGTCTTAAGCGCCTAAAAGAGCTTTACAAACGTGCTCAAACCACACAGAAATTTACAAAAAACTCCGCAGCAGCAAAAAATTCACAAAAATGCTATTCAATAGAAATAGAAATAAACTGCAGCCGGTTGGCGTTAAACGAAAAGCCGAGCGTGTGGGGTGTGAGCTCCCAAAATGCTGCTAACAACAGCATCTAGCGCATATATGCTAAAATCTCAAAAGATTTGACTAAATTGTCGCGGTTTAAGTCACACACACACACAAACACGCAAGCGCCAAACTCACCCACAGGCAAAAGAAAAACGAAAATAAAGGTGCAGGCACTTATGGACATATGTATGTACATACCTAAATTCAGTGTGTATTTTAGAAGCTTCCGTATGTGTATGCCAAACTGACTGCTTCACTGCAGACCATGGCATAACAAATCCGCCGGGAATTTAGTAGTACTCACCAACTCAGCCACCGCTGGCACACCTTTTATCAGGAACAGTTGCGCGACTCGGTCTGTAGCGCCGCCAGCAGTGGCACTACAATGCCAGCTGCAACCAAGCAAAACTAAGCGAAAGAAAGGAAAAAGTGACAGAGACAAAATAAAGTGGCGTAGCAAAAGAAAAAAAGAAAGCAGTGGGAAATAAAAAGTCAAAAAAAGAACACATGTCGAACTTTGTGCCGTAAGCAAATCCACGATTTTTCGCATATTGCGCCATTTTTCAACAGGAAGACAGCTAGAAAAACACAAAATCGCCCGCCTGGGGGGGGGGGGGGGGGGGGGGGGGGGGGGGCACTGGAGCACACACACAAAGCGCGAGAGTGGTGTGGCATAACTAGTATGCCGGGAATAGCAACAGCCACTTTAACGGGATCAGCCGAAAACGAAAACTCAAACATACAACTAAGCGTATGACTTGAAAAAGTGTATAAAGCGTACATGAGCATTAATATATGTGTGTGTTAATATCCATTTGCATGTGGAGGAGTTTTGTTGCCGGAATGTCAGGTACGCACTTGTGCGAATCGCGAAATCGCTACATTTCGCGCCAAAATTGCCAACCGCAATTGAAAACAACAAGAGTCGCTTAGTGGAAGCTAAAGCAATAGCCGGAATTCGTTGTGTGACACAGAAGCTGAGGCAATAAACAAAAAAAAAACATCCGTGATTTGGGAAAAGATGTAGGAATGAATGGGACGCAGTGGCAGGCACACAAACGTACAGCGATAAGACCTGTAGTGAAATGCAAATTTACAGGGCAATTCTGGCAACTGTCTTTCCACTCACCACAGCGTACGTACACGTTTGTTACTGAAGCATTGCTCGATGGTAGCTCTTCGCTTTGCTCGCTAAGTTTTTACCCTAACAGCTATTTATATCGAAATAGTTCTTAACACTTTTATGCCAAGAAGCTGGCTAAATCTTCCGAAATTAGGTACCTTTAAATGCTTAATCCTATCCTTTTCAATACTGCATTTTCGCACAGGCGCGTGGAAAGGACTCTGTTGTCACCAATTTTTACAGCTTTCATCAATGTGAGGAATTCTCCTGTGAACTGTTAGTGAAGTCCCATCACAATTTAGAAATCTATCTCTTGTGCTGAGCCTAAATCCAAGGTCATACCAAAATTTGTGTAATTTTAGACAACCTTTTATCTGCAAATATTGAACAAATTCACTTTCTAAAATATTTGGCCTATCTGTACACTTATATAACATAGACAGTATGGTGTCACTTTGCATTTCCTCCATCAGTCTACAAAACACCTAGTCAGCCTCCTTAAATAGCTAGTCGATTCAAATGGCATATCCCAACTAAGCCGCTATATGAGCTAATCTCACTAGTTGTTCCATTTTTCAACACAAACGTGTTTTTAGTCGTAAATGGTGGCACACTTACCTTAGACAGTATATAATCTTCAGTTTTGCATAAAGAACAAGATTTCATTGCGAAATTATATTTAAAATAAAACTTAACAGAAAACTCTAAAAAAGTCAAAACAACAACTCGTTCTCATATACCCGTAGTTGTGTATGTAACGTATACGCCTCGCACGCTTTAACTTAAAAGTAATTAAATATTTCCGTGGAATATTTTCCTACAACATTTTTCATGTATATAACAATTTTAGAATGGATTTCGAATGTGCCAATAAAAATTTTAAGATTGGAATTTTGCAAATCATCGTCATCTTATAATAAATGTACATAATTATTTTTTATTTGGTGGCACACTAGTTTATTACTCCAGATTTGTTCGTTTTCGTTAGATAAAATAACATTTTTAGTTAACATTTTGAAGTATCTTCAACTTTTAAAATAAAAACTCTTTAAATTTCAAAGATTGCATGCTGCCATTTTTTTAATATGTGGCCAAATTTTTTAAACTACACAAAAATTTTTTATTTGGTTCAAACTTTCATCGCATCTAATATGAACTTTATATCTGAAAACCTCCAAAAGTTATTTAAAAAAAAAAAAAAAAAAAACACAATAATGATTTTTTCGAGTGACAATCAAAAATGAGTAGTTTCGGAATTTTCACCTAAACAAATGTTTTAAGACAAAAACTGTTCAAATACTTGATATATTTTTTTTATGAAGGATGATTTAGCGTTTTTTTTTTTCTGGCTACGGAAGGGAGTGACACTAAAAAGCACCTCGTGAGAGTTGCTCATACGTATGTCTAAGTAGAAATACTTAGACTGAGCTATCTCAAAAATCTATAAACTAATATTTGTCGAAATCAAATTCTCTATAAGGCCAAAATAAGAAGAATCATCAAAGAACGCAAAACGTCAGGCAACGCAATTGAACAGTTCCAAAATCAAAGTCAAGCAATCTCACTTTAAAAATGGTGGCGAAAGAAAAAGTCGTAAATACCAACACAGGTAGCTCACTCGTAACTTAAAGCAGTGAATCAGGGTTGATTTATTATGCACACATGTACATGTAATCACATACAATAGGCGGCGTAGATATTCACGTAAAAGCAATGCTCATGCCAACAAAGTTACAAAGATACAGAAAATCGACGCAAACCAAAGCTGCCAAACAGCGGCTGGAGCGATTTTATTTGTGTGGCAACCGCACCAATACAAAGCAAAAAATACAAACCAACTCAAGCACATGCTGATGCAAAAGGCGAGCAAAATGTTGCTTAGCAACTACATATGCGTGTGTGAGTGGTTGTGTGCTTCTAAATAAATGTGAATAGCGGCACATACTTTACGCAGAAACGTAATAAAAAGTGCTCAAAGCAACATGAAAGGCAGGCAACAACCAGCAAAATGCGACGAAGGAAGGACGGAAGGACAACAAGCAGGAAGATGGCGCAAAAATAAGAGCACACAGGCACATATGTACATGCATCGATATGTATAAATGTATACACAATTCTATTTATGCGCGTTCGCATACAACCGACTTAAATCAGGCAAGTGAAGTACCACATTGATATCGCCAAGTCGTGACGTGACGTGACATGACGCAGTTGTTGTTGCTGCTTTCCAATGCAATGTTAACATTGAAGGGACCGTCACGTTCGTAAAATCATGCCAAGTAAAATGGTTTGAAACGGGTTTTTTTTTCGAAATGTTACCAACCATCGCACACACAGAGCTAAGACTAGGCAAGTCAAACGTGCCAGCAATCAATATGAGTGGGAATATGAATGAATGAATGACTGCATGGAAGACTGAAGCAATGGCTGGCTGAAGGCCTAAGTGAGTGGGTGAGTGAGTTATGGTGTAAGTGAGTGGCTGGCTGCCTGTCAAATCGTTTGGTTCTCAGGTAAGCTGAAGGTTCACCAACTCAATACTTACACTGCATAGCAATACTCTTAACTCAAACAACCGTCCGCCGTTTGGCGTTGTGTGCACTGTTTCTTCTACGACCAACTGACTAATAGCTATTTTTCTTTCCTTTTATACTTGCTCTTCGGCCGAATGTGTGTGTTTTTTGTTAAAAGCTTAACTTTTACTTCACCTACATTTAGGCGCGCAAACTTAAAATACCCGCATATGCCCAAATATTTGAGCATAAAGCGGGAAAGAAACGAGCAAGCCAAATAAAATATGGTTCTGTGTCGTCATTTGATATTTGTATGTACTCTAGGTTGTATATCTTTTGCATGCGCCTGAAAGTATGCCTTTGCACACATCTTGTTTTTGAAAAATATATACATTTGAAAATGTAGACATGAAAACAAAGTCATGAGTAATGCTTTACTATGCTTTTTTGCTCTTTTACCAAAGTTCGATAGAAAATCGATACCAGCATCGCAGGTATACGTATAGGTACGTATGTACAAATGTATCTACATGTAAATTTATACATTTAGACGAAATCTTGTAGTTCTTATTTTTCCAGGAAAAGTAAAAATAGCATACATTTTAGGAAACTCTGAAACTCTGTCGCACTCACCACATATAAAACTTTATTTTAAGCACACACGCAACTATTGGTAAAAACCAACTAAAATTTACATATTTGCATACATACATATACTTAATACATGCCGTAAATATTCATATGAATTTGTCGGCGTGCGAGTGTGTGTATAAATTGATATTTGTGTTGAGCTATTATTAAATTTCAAATTTCGTTAAGTCAACAAAAGGAGCACCAACAACAACACTTTTGCCAATCTCAAATAACACACGTATGTATTTACAATTGTCATAGATAATAATGTGGTCGACTTTTAGGAGATTTGAGAAATTTATTTTTTGGTTATTTGAATAGAAATACAGGCATCAGTGGAAGAGTGTCTCCAAATGACGTAAATATGCATTTATGCGTTTATGAGTAGCACTTTGGGATCACATGAGCTTTAGCCTATTCAAATGTAGTAAGCTTTTAGGCGTCAACTAAAAGTCATATTCAGTTTAATGTCAAAATAAGAGCTGAGTGGACATTTTTGAGAGAAACAATATAGATATGTGCTATGCGGTATACTTTTAGGGTGCAAATGAAACAGCAAGGATTTGAATATGTATGTATGTGCACACGAAAGTACATAATTGAAAAATGTGAAAGAAATAAAAGAGAGAGTAGCTACTAAATAAACACTTTGTAAGGTAAACTACTTTTGGCATACTTTTGGGTGCATACATTTTAAACTTTATTAATTATAACATGTTTTTCAAAATTATCTCAGGTATAAATTTTTAATTTAATAGAAATACAGTACCAGAACTGCGGAAAGATAATTTTAAATCTAATTTCAAGATACCATGTAGCATATTTTTAGGCGCTTTGGAAATTTATATGCAGTTGAGCCAACAGAATACATCTATTGGCATTAGCAGTCTTAAAATAATAAGCGGCTATGGTTTTGATTGTTGTTGCATACCTTTGGCACCTCTTTTATAGCCGGCCACCTAGGCCTGGAAAACGCTACAGAGATCCGGCAATCTGAGCGTCAGATCTACTGAGAGTTCCTGGCAGTAGACACCTCTTCCAACTCTCCCTTCCAGCTTCGATCCGTCCGTGAAGATGTTTATTGGACCTCTTCTCCAGAAACTACTTCTCGCTTTCATCCCTAGGAGGGATGTGCGTGCAGAAGGATCCTTTTGGGGCCAGCTTCGGGTGGCAGCATCTTTCGCAAAGAAGTCGAAGCTTTCGAGAATTGACGAGTGCCCGTGCCCTGGATTGAAAGAGAACCCAAAGCTTTTGAGCCTAATGGCTGAGCGAACCGCCGCTACTTTGCCTGCAATGTCGACAGGTGCGACATTAAGCAAAGCATTTAGCGCTAGAGTAGGAGTGGCCTGGAGCGCCCGCTGATTCCAACGAGGGAACTGCTTGGCTTACGCTGGGTAAATCTCCACTTCAATGCGAAAATTAAGCAATAAATTGTACGTCTTTCCCCTAAAAACTTTATAAATCACCGCTCATAATCTGCATTAACTGTATACTTTTGGGGCCTGCAAGCAATAAAACACACTTTAAAAACCTCAATTTGTGTAGGAAAATTATGTGCCATAAATCAGTGTATATACACCATTCACACACACACACGCACACTCTACCAACATTACATTGGCATTAAATTTCTACAAATGAAATAAAATATTTTAATGGTTCACAATACGCAAACGACGTGCAAGTAAATGTTAGTTTAAATCATTGTTGCCTACTTTTAGGCCTTCCAGAAGCATAAGTAACTAAACTATTATCGTTGAGCAGTCGCGCTCAGCGCAGACAGACCTTCGCGCAGGTTAACACAATGAGCCGTTGTCGTTGAGAGATCCATTCCATTGCTCCTTTTGTGGCTTGTAAATCTAAACTTGCATACTTATAGGCTTCAAAGCCATAAAATACAAAAAGCACAAGCATCAATTACACGCAAATTGCGACCCATAAATCATGAGCGCATCAAATAACACACGCACACATTTAAGTTGGGAGGTTGAGCAAAGGAGAGAGTGAGAGAGAGAGAGTGGGGGGATATGAGGAAAAGTGGCAGGCATGCTGCATCATTATAGTCTGCCACATTCTTACGTGCAACAACACAATTCCACACTTTTGTCTCAAAGCCACAGTCATTAGTGTACTGATTTAAAATATGCTGCAGCAGCCGTTTGCCAATGCCTACACACACGCGCGCGCTCGGCCCAACCGATATTATTTAGCATACTTTTAGGTGTCAATAACCGTATCCATTTTACACAGCCGCTGAATTTGAGTTTTCCCAATGCAACCAATTAACTTTGACGTATATCAAGCGATTACCATGGCAACCGTTAACGGTGAGCATGGGGGTAAATGTGTTCCCTTATCCATACAAACATGTGTGTGTGTGTGTGTGTGTGTGTGTGTGTAGCATATTTACAGGCGCCCGTTTTGCCTGTTATCCACGCAATCGTGCAAACTCCCATGCATATCCCCTCTTACATAAATGTAATTTACAATTACTGCACGCACAGACAATTTATTTCCTTGGCAGCCAAGAAGCTTGCCGCATTCCCATGGCTGGCTGACTGGCGGCCACTTCAACTCAACTCAACTCAACTCAACTGAATTTGACTGTTGTTTGGTTGGTTGGTATGCTGCTTGCCACAGAGCTAATCCCAGGTGTATTGCAAATCAAAAAATCAACCATCCAACGCAGGCACATGCGAACAATACATACTTTCGGGCGAAATACAAATCAGCTCAACAATCCAATCCTATAGAACGCATACAAATACAGCAAATACAATCATGTAATCAGTTAAATGTTTGTTGAGTCCCCAAAGGATGCCCTCGAGGGTCGATTTGTGTATGTATGTGTCTTACAGCGGATGGAGAGTATAAGCGAAGAAAATAGGATAGCGAACGATGTTTAAGTGAGAAGAGGGAATTAGGAAGCGAGGAATAGGACTACGTACTACCGCAGGTCGAATTCTTGCCGTTTTATCAAGAATGTTCGCATGTGTACATACATATGTATCCTGCCGAAAGGTTACTAAGGCTACAGAAGGCACTTGGAGTTGAACTGAGGAGCAGGTGTGCGGATAAAGGAAATAATAAATAAACGAAAGCTAAAGAGAAATATAGAAATATAAAACTTTCTGCAGTGTATATGTATATATATATATGTACATATAATAGGGCGGGTCAATTTTTAAGGGAGATTTTTTCGACTTATGTTTTACGTGTAATTCTAAGCAAATTTGCCGAAAAACCCATGGATCTAAAAACAATCTGCAGTTTGCAAAATTGCGAAATTAGAAACCTATTTTGCTGTAGTGTGGTAGCAAAGTGCTGACGTTTTTCATTAAAACATTCTGTACGGGGTTTTCGCTATGAGGAATCCATTTCTGCACTTATCTTTTTCTTAGAACTTCCAGCAGAAGGCGTACCAGTGAAAATCTTCCCATTATCTTCGAAACCTATTTTCGCAATTCGGCAAACTCTAAATTGATTTTAAACCCATTACTTCTTCGGCAAATTTGTATAGAATTACGCGTAGAATCCTCCTATTCTATACCCGCATAGCAAAAAAAAAATTCGTACTGTGCGCTGTGGCGTCTTCTTCATGGTTAAAACTGCGAAGGCATAGTTAAAATAAATATTAAAAAACGTATCGATTACCATAGCCGTAGTCGAGAGTTAAATCGAAAAAATATCGATGAACCTACACAAAAATATATCGATAAACGTTTTTAAACCCATGTGGTAACTTATAAAATAATTTATCGATACCACAGATTATAGTACAGTTAATAAAAATAACAAATAAGTCGATACATAAACTTTTTGAAAAAAAAAATACCGATAACAATGTCTAAAATCAATTTTATAACGATGTACAAACTTCAAAATTAATTTATTAGTACTACTTATGACAATTAAATTGATAAAAATATCCGTGTACCGATCATTTTTTCACAACGTCATCTATATCCGTAGGTATTTATAATAATAAATCTTTCGATAAAAATAACGATTAACAACCGTTAACCAAGTCAAAAAGCAAAGTTGAAAAAAATTGTTATCGATAAATCTATACTGATAAAGATATCGATAAAGTTATCGGCTACAACTACTTGCGGAAGAGGCTAAAAATATTTGTATCTATTATAATAAATAAAGAATAAAGATGGGATAGGTTAATTAATCTTCAGATTAGCCTGAGGAAACCTATTTTGGTTTAAAGCCTCAAATTTTTTAAGTCATAGCCGAGTAGTAAGAGGTGCACACTGCAGGAATTAGGTTCGATTTTTGTTAGCAGCACCATTTAACAAAATTCGTTTTTAAAGCGGCTGCTCGCGACAAGCCATGGAAAATAAATCTCCGGGTGTAGTTTTGCCATGAAAAAAGTAAAAGGTAGAAAATAAGAGTTGCACTAAAGTTTTTTAAATTATGCTCTGTAATTTTTTACTTTTTTATTAAAAAAAACTTCAAAGCAATTTAAGTTTTTTCTTTCATCAATCGCGGCGAATTTCGTTAAAAATATTTCTATGAAAAAAAATTTACCTTTAATACACCAAATTGAATGCTTTTAATTCCAACCCACTTCAGCCACCTGTCAAATTGAGGTTACTTACGTACACAAGCGAGCGGCAACACATATGTAGTCCACACATACAAACATACGAGTACAAAGAGAAAAATTATAAGCACTTGGTACATATAATGCCCTTTGAGGTTAACATTGGTTAGCGGGAGTGTGCGTTTGCCTGCGTATACGTGCCGTTGCTGCCCACTTAACTGCCTACCTATATGCATCCTTATATTTGCACCAATGGCCGCTGGAGATTATTTTTATTAAATCCATTGCGATATGTAAGGATTTGACGATTTCATTGGCACTTTTTTACACACTTTTGTACAGATTCGTAGAGAATGAGAGTTCTGCAAAGCCCTTTGGCCAAAGAGCAAATACGCTTAAAATAATGGTATGAGTAAACGGAAGAAAAAAGAATGGATCCGGGGAATCATAAGAGCTGTGTGAGCGGCAGCAACAAATAACTGAGTGCAAAAAATATATACAAATTAAAAAAAACTGCATGCAAAACAAAAGCAAGCAAAGAGCAAAGGGCGCATCAAAGGGTATGAATGCCTATACATATATATATTAATATATAGTATATACACAAATATCCACAGATATGTGTAAATCAGTAGTGTATGTATGTGTGTATATTAGAGTGGTTCAAAAAAAAAAACAATTTTCTAATTCATAAACGTTACCTCAGGTTTTTATTATTTTTTATAAAACAAGTAATTTTTAAGCAAAAAACACAACCGACTTCATTCACATATGTAAAAATTTAGGAGTACCTTTAATTTCTTCATAATCCAATGATCAGATCCAAACCAAATTAGCATGGGACGACCTTTCCCATAGAATTACCGTAATCGGTTTACGTGGTCCAAAGTAATGCAGTAACACACATAAAAAATATATATATTCCGACGAATTGATAACCTTCCCCTTTTTTGGAAAAAATTTATCACTATATTGTTTCCGCCATTTTGAATTTTAAAAAGTTTACTTCAGATTCGTAATCAGCGCCTCCAGAAATTTCCGAGGGAAAAGTTTTTTTTCTTGATTTATCGCCATATTGGAACCGCCTGATTAACATAACGGTAACGACATAATGGTAACCCATGACAAAGTGTAACACTTTCAGTATTAACGTTTTAATTTTGCAAGTCTCTTTTTTATAAAAACCCGAGTAGTGTGACCTCTGAAGAAACTTTTTTTTCAAAATAAAAAAATACGTTCACTTTTTAATCACAAATAACAATATTTTGATGTAGCGTTTATGAATTTCCAAAAAAGAGAGTTTTTTAACCACTCTAATGTATATACATAGCTATGTACGAATGTGTGACATTATGTGTTTGTACAAATTATCGATATAAAACATTTATGCGCTCGCATATACATACAAAGATATCATATACATATCGTCGTTTAGAGTACAAAACCGCGTATCAACAAAATGCAAAACCGCGTTTCAAGATAATGCAAAACCGCGTATGTGGTGTTGCGTAAACTATTTTATAGGTAGTAAAAACACTCATATTTCAAAATGGTTCTCTTTTTTATAAAGCAATCGCATTTCTGGCTTGTATATTTCAGGACGAATGGATAAAGATTGAGCCAACAGCTTGTGTGAGCAAATCCAATTTTTGGCAGCAAATGTCAGTTACGCGGTTTTGTACTCTAAACGACGATATATATATGTATGTATGTAAACACAGTTCTGTTGTATGCAATATATCAGTGCTAACAAATTTCGATTTTGTCATGGCGCACAATCCATACATCCGCTTCCTGCCAGCCACATCACGCCATCATTTCAGCCAGTCAGTTACTCAGCCCACATCGTTTAACGCGTCTCTCGCTGAAATTTTCAGAAGTTGGTTTGTCGGCCGGCAATTGCCAAGCGAGGCTCTGGATTTAAGCATCGCAATTTATAAAAAGAAATCATACTGTGAATCAGTGTTGCCACCCACATGTTTTTCCCCTACCAAAAAAAGTAACAAAACGCTTTTTGAGAGTACCAAAACATTTTATTTGCAGTAATAACAAATGGTTTTTTTTCTCATTTTATATTGAAATGTAAAGATAACAAAACTTCACTAAATTAATGTTTGACAAAAAATATTTAAAAATTAAAGCTTAAAATCAAATAAACTAAGAGAAACTACGGTCATGGCAAAAAATATTGGCACAGAGAAATTTCACAATGTCGATATGCCAAATTTTTTATTTAAATTTCTTTATACTATAGGAAAAAAAAGCATAAATTATAAACTCTATTCAAAACTCAGGAAAATTCAATAAATTCTCATGCAAATTACAATTTTTTAATACGATTTTTTAGAACTTTTTTAAGTATGCAGTTTTGTAGATCTTTGCGGCTTTATTGCATGCCTCACAAAAGGCTGAAACATGTTTGGAAAGATATGCAAAATTGGCGAGCCACTCAACTCTAAACCTTCTTTTGTTCTTACCACTGAAAAATATGTACAATAGTTCAAAATAGAAAATTACAGATATTAAAAAAAAAAAATCCGCAAATATATAAGACTCGGACATGCCTTCTTTGTTTGAGGTTTCCTCAGGTGAATTCATGTAATTCACCCTTGCTTTTTATTAAGGAATCCGCAAGCAAACTACTAAATTTATTGCCCTTCAAATTAATTTAACTTTCTTACTTCTCCATCACTCCATTAAAAACTCATCCGTCTTTATGTAGGTACTTATTGCAAAGTGAACAAGAAATGTGCACTGTTAGATCGACGGCTTTGCGATATCTTTCGCATATTGACGATTTAATTGTAATGAAGGTCGTTTAAGTTATTGGAATATTAATTAGCAAATAAAAATAGAATATAGGAAAATTCAAAACCTATATGTAAATAAACAAATATTGTTTTCCGAACTGTCAAAATCAAAACCAACGTACCAAATCAGTTTCACAGTACCAGTTACGAAAGTACCAAAATTGGCAACACTGCTGTAAATGCCCTCTCTATATGTATAGCGCTGGCAGCTCACACTCCCCCATTGCTTTAGCCCACTTGCCAGCCTCCTCTCATTCAATCTTTTTTTCGCCGCTATCTTGGCCATTTTGGTGGTTTATCAACCCTCTGTTTTTTTCTTTCAAATCGATGAAAACAATTTTTCAACAAGTCGCTTAAATTGTCAGTTATATTTTTAAATTTTCACTTCACGTTTGTCGCTCATCCCGCAGCTCTCAGTTTACATTGACATAAATGTATTTACTGTAATTTTTTCATTTTTGATTTACACCATTGGTGTTGTAACTTTCTGGTTGCGTTTACTTTTTTCGTTCCTCTTTTAAAACCTTTGATTTGATACTATTTTTTCGTAAGTAATACGAAATACATATTTTTAGCATAAAAATCCGAAGTCTTGTGATATGTATAGCAATATCTATAAAAAGCTACAAATGCAGTTAAAGTTTTTCTATGATCGTTTTTCTCTGTTTTCCTCTTAAACTAGTTTTTTTTGCATAGCCGTTTGTACTTCCCAACTGGCTTACGAAATACATATGTGCTTTATCTTTGTCCATGCTTGCAAATCTTTTTTGAAAAACAAAACACTTTTTAGTTTTAGTTTCTATATTTTTTTTTTCAAATTCGTTTGTAATTCTCAACTGCCGCACAAATAAGCTTCTCGGTCTCGTGAACTCCAAGACTTGAACCAGGTATGGGCAGAGAACGAGCACACGCTCAAAGAGCATAACCATCACGTGTATGTATACAAGCAAGAGCCATTCTCACTTTTAGAGATCACTTGTTTGTGGTAGTGCCCACCTCTGATTGAACTATGGGCCCCACTATATATTTGTATTGTATAGGGATGCAGCAGTGGAATTCTGACAATCGCCATGCTGTGTTTCCGTCGCCCAAAAGTATGCAACTTGAAAAAGTAGCAGATGCAATATGTAATCAGCCAAATCTGGCAGCATAATGAACATGTCACTAGATGTTGCATATTCTTAAGCGCGCCTGCTATTCTTTTGGACATTTTTGGCAATAGCGAATGTTGGAATACGGCTGCAGGTCCTCGAGTTATTTAGCTGAAAGTGTAAGTACTAGTCCAAAGTATTTTTGTAAGGTAATTTAAAAAAATGTTTCGCCCGAACGTAGGGCGCTTTTTTTAATTTTTCATTATATCTTTACAGTCCGATCTTAAAGTATGATGTATCGGTGTTCTTGTCTCGAGGTGGCAGAGTTTTTTGTTCCCAAGTTCATTGACCTCAAAGTTTTAACCCACCGTACCCAGTTCCTTCCGCCTTAACGTACCACCAGTAAATTAAAGCTCACCAAAAATCATTATACTTTTGTTAGGAAAGTAGTTTGGTTACTCCAGTAGGACTATGTTAACAAATTTTACTGAATGTTGATGACACCGAAAAATATTCACCAGTAAAAAAAAAAATTAGAATCGCCTTGCACAAATACTTTAGACCAGTTACGTCCACAAAAAAAATCTGCAAACGTAACTCAGAGTTTTATTTTTACTAAGGTAGCGTAATTATGCAATGAAAATTGCTGTGAAAATAATTAATAAACTAAAAGGAGGTCATAACGCGTTGACACATTGAAAATTTAAAAGTTTTCTCGAAAAATTGGGAAGTATTTACGGAAATTTGCTTTTATATATGGAAGTACGTCGGTTAAGTCGCGGTAAACGTTTGGAAAATTTTTTAAATTTAAGGAAGGAGATTCTCTATTTTTTCTTTCTTTTTGAAATAGATTCTATCCCAGCTAAAGAGGAACTCATTACCGCTCTAAAAAATGTAGATTTTAATCTTTATTCGGCTTTTTTATGCGACTTAACCAGTCTTTTCCATGAGCTCAATTTCCTTCCTCGAGGGAAAACAAGCATATCTGTGAACCAGTTTCAACCGTTAATCATTTCGGAAGAAAATTGAAACTATTAATAGGAACTTTAAAAGATAAAAACGTTTGCAAATTGACAAAACCCGCTAAAATTTTTGTAGATAATCAAATTACAGAAAAAATTAATGACTATATTGAAATTATTGAAAGGTTATATGAGAACCATGAAAAAAGATTAGAGGACTTCAATACAATAAAAAAATTCAGACTTTTATGATTATCCGCTTAAATGCAATATAAGTGAACAAAACATTGAGTTACAATAAGAATTAAAATGGATGCGGGACGATTACGCAATTCCACTAGCGGCTGGAGAAAATTTTTGGAAACAAATTAGCGATGCAAAATATCCTAATTACGAATCATAATTTTTTTTTTGAAATAATATTAAATAAATAGCGGTATAGTCTATCTGATGGGCATATTTCTGATCTCCTTCGAATAAAGGTTTATGATGGAGAAATAAACTTCGAAAATATTGTAAAATTTCTTAATAAATAAAAAAGTACCTAAATAAAAATTAGAAAAATTATGCCCGGTGTACTTTGCAATGAAAGAAATATGTATATAAATGTGTGCTCGTAGCTGGACTAAACAAAAAACATACATCATACCACGGTTCAGAGATTTCTCTAGCACTTTTTTGAACTTATGAGGAAATTGTGCTCTACGCTGTGGGAAAATTCCAAAGGTGCCTTCACAAAAGCGGTACTAGAATTTTTTTTCTTCATGAAAATTAAGTTTTCAAAGTCCTTTTTTACTTCTATTACGTTTAACTTAAAACTTATTCAAATATAATTTTCTGTTTCGTTTTCTGAAGGAAACGGCTTGTGAAAAAGTTATGAGGCATACTTTTAGGGCCCATTGCCATCTTCTAAGAATATTTTATATTATATTTGGTAAAATTACTAAGAGTAATCTATTTTTTTTTCATTTCATTTCATTCATGCCAGAGTTTATCAGCACAAAAAATGTGCCCAAAAAGATCACAAATATGTTTTGACATTTTCTTTTACTAATACTACGTCAATTAATATTTAGAAATTTTTTACCTTTAGCACAAATTTGTTAGATAGAAATTTCTATGAAAGAAAAATAATATTCTAGATTTATTGAGAAACATTTTTGCTTTTTAAATTTAGCTTAACTACATGAAATATTTTATTTTCATTTTTGTGCATTCGTTTTGCTTTAGAGCTTTAGATGAGTGATGAGATTTTTTTTGTGCATATGTATTTCAAAAGAAATATTTTAGTAGTATACCATTTTGTTCCTCAGTAAAACGCAAGTATATGCATTTGAAATGTTCACTTTAATTAAATTCAGAGCTTTTAAGGCATCTAAAAAAAATCTGCCTTAATCCTAAAGCAGGAAAATGTGTATTTTATTTATTGAAATTTCTATTGTACATACATATATTTTAATAAAATATAATCAGAAAGTATAATACCCACACAAATATAGTACTGCACTTCAAACCTAAAGTCGCCTTTCGCATGGCTTCGTAAAATATTTGAAATTGTAATTTGCGGCAAAAGGCCACACACCTTAAGAATCCTGTCACAAAAAAGTGTTAAAATTTAGAAAAATCACAATTTAGCACCTAAAAATTATTCAATGTTTGAAAACGAAAAATATTAAAGTATCAACCACAGGCGAGACTTCAATATGCTGATAGTTGAAAGAAGCTTTTAGATTAGACAATTTTTCGCAATTAAAATTTAACGTAAAGTTCAATGAAATTTGTGCAAAAAAAAAATTATTATTTTTTTAATAATTTATAAAAAGTTTAATTAAAAAATTGCTACGGCCACAACTTAATCTTCACGAGTGATATTATTGAAAATTTTCTAACACTTTTGTGTGACCAAAATGCGCAAATTTATTAGAAAATTTCTTTTTTGTTTATGGGCGCAAATTTTACTCTAGAAAGTATTAATTTTTTAAACAAATATTCATATGAACATACATATATGTATGTATGTTCGCCTCGCCTTGCTAGTCGAAGCCGTCAATTATGCAAGCTTAGCATATTTTTTGCACAATTTCAATTTGCAACTAAACAAAACCACCAGCAGTGCAAAAAAACCACAAATTATAAAGTCTACAAAATTTTATGAAAATGTGGTGCAGACGAGGTGTACAGTTTCAGCAACAATGTTTCACAAATAATGTGGCAATAGCAGCTACAAATAGCTGCTATGTTGCATGCTTTCAAAATTTCTTTAGACTCCTACGCTTTTCCTCCTTTTCATTTCTACGCCAACTTTTCGGGCATAGTTTAAAACTTCCAAAACAGTAAAATTCAAATTTATTGATATAATATTTTTTGGTTTAAGAAATTGTGCAGAAATTCCAAGAAAATAAAAGCCCGACAGGCAACAGTCTAGGCAGCGATGCGTTAAAGAACATACATAGATGAGTAGCTGTGTGTGAAGCAAACGAACTGTTGCAAAATCGAATGCGTCGTTAAGCTTAGCTATGGAATGACAGCATCAAGATTAAGTACACACAGTATTTTCAAATACATACAATAACAGTAATGGAAAATATTTTAAATTGGCTGAAAAGGCTTAGAATAAAGAACGGCAACTCGGCCTCCTAGCAAAGGCAAAAGGAATCGCAGCAAAATTTTGTGAAAATTTTATATGTATGTATGTAAGGAGCCATAATAGCGCAAAATACAACTAACAGGGATGTGTGAAATGAAAATTGCAATAAATAGTAATTTATGTATATTTTTTGCATACACTAATATACATATGTATGTATGTATGTATATATACACATTCGACAACGCACACACGCACACATGCAAATATGTATATATTTTAAGATTTTTTTTTAAATAGTCCACACTATTATTACGCTCAGCCAGATGCATATAATCAGAGCATAACGACCACTACAGTGATAAGCATCAGTGAAGGCACATGAAAGCGTGTAATATTGCACATCCGCACACACACACACGCACACTTACAAAACACAATCAAGGCTTGTAGCGTATTTTCGCTAAGGGCTCAACTAAAACATTTTGTGGCATCCAAAAACACAACGATTTATTCAAGCCTAACCATATCTCTAGCCCTTTATGGGGGTGCGCTCCTAAATAGCAATGCGCTCCTAAAGTTATGCCACAGTATACGCTATGCTATAAAAGTGTATGCATAGAGGATAGCCGTGTGTATATAGCGTGAAAATCTCGAAAGCTACTGAAGCTTAAAGTGGCTAGTACTTGCGCGACATTCTCCAAATATCCCAGCGCCCTTCACACTTGCATATGTACATGTAACTGTTGTGCCTCGAAAACACTGTCTTATTTTGCTGTTCATTGTTGTTTTCAGCTTTTTGTACTTCAGTTTTGACACTGCTTAATGTGTGTTTCCTAGAAAAGAAAGCCAAGTTAACCCTTATCCTTTTACTTGGTGTCCTTTAGGCCGTCAAATCTTTTCATTATAACCAAGTCTGATTTAGCGTAAAACGAGTAGAATTCCAGGCAGCGTATGAAGTTGGAATTGAATTGCTCGTTGGAAGCTTTAAGCTTTTTTTTTGGAATGCTTTCTTATTTTCGCATGAAGGCAGTTTTTGAAAATCTGCGATGGAAATTAAACATTAACAAAGCTAGTGCAAATTAATCGTGCATACTTTTAGGTACTGCGTACAGGAAAGAAAGCTGAAACCACAAATATCAGAAGCCGTTTCCGACTAGCACCACAACTAGTTTCAAACTAGTAGCTTTTAGTAACTAGCTCAGAATTTATTTTAATTTGAGTTTTAGTTGTCGCTGTTGGCGCGTTTATTAGAAATTGGTTGTATAAAAACTAGTTCTCAACTGATTTCGAAGAAACTAGTTCACTAACTAGTTTTTAGATAAAAACTTACATTTCAAATCCGCTTCTTTGGTGACCACATACATAGTTTTCCCGTTCGCTAACCGTTTCATTGCTTTCAGCTAATCCCTCCTCGTGCTCACCCCTTTTCCAAACTAAATTGTATTGGCAAGCTTCCTTTACTTTTTGAGTGGTTCTCATCTTAACTTAACTTGAGCGCCAAAAGTCTCATTTCACATTTTTCCTTTTTTTTGTGTGTGTTGTAAGCAGTGTTGCCGCGACGGCATGAAAAAATGTATCGTAGAAGAAACAAAAAATGTATCACAAATTTTTTATTTAAATATCAAAGTATCAAGTTAGAAAAAACTAAAAAAAAATGCTATTTGGTTTCATATCTTTGCTTTTTATTATTGCCAATAACCGAAAAATCATGTAATTCGCATTCATACACATACACATATGTACATGAAGAAAAATATTTTACACAATGTGACAATCTATCACAGAATAGATTATTGTTTTTAATCTTGTATAGAGACGAACAAATATATTTTATATATATTTTGTAGAAACTTGAATTCAAACATATCTACATACATACATACTTAAAACTATTAGCTGTCGGTCATTTACTTTAATTATCAAATTATGTGATACATTCCACGTTAAACTCGTTGGAAATTATGTCCAAAAGCTGAGACTGCCTTCAGTGTCGACTTTATTTTTGCTATGAATACGCCCGATAATATTTTCAACAGTTTGTAATGCAATTCCATTTCCGTTTTCATACTGGATCAATTTTAAATCTGAAAATATACGCTCCGCATCTGCAGAGATATTTATGAGGCAAGTAAAGTAAATTAACATTGAATGAGTCAGCTCTTTATACATTGTTCATTTAAAGCATTTTTCTTTAAGCTTATTTGACCCCAAAAGGTTTCAATATTTTCGATCTATTCGATCACAATATAAAAGCTGCCACCGCGTACATACATACATAAATATTTTCTCTTTAAAATGTATCAACATTTGTGCTACGCGAAAAATTTAAGTATCTTGCGAAATGAGCGAAAAAATAAAATATCTTCCGACAATTTGCACAAACACGTATCACTTTTGAAGTATATGTATCAAAACGGCAACACTGGTTGTAAAGTCATCTTGAGCTGAGTTAACTTTAATATTTCCACTGATACATACATATATGAAAACTCGAAGGGTTTAAAGTGCTTTGCTCCGCATCTTCAGCAGGCATTGAACGAATAATAGAACCAGCCGTTTACATAAGCAAGTTGGTTGTTGGCACTGGAGCGGAAGATGAAAATTTTTGACTTTGGTGACTTGCCACAAATGATGCTGAAACTTAATGAGCTTTTGCCGAGTTTAACCAAAGGCAAATACCAACTAAAATTTATAGACAAATAAGTTGGTGGTACACTTTTTGTTATTTGCATAAACGGATAAGTGTGAGATCTTTGTAAGGAAAAGGCTATTATCAACTTAATAGTTTATACACTAAAAGTATAAACCAAAAATTCCAGAAGCTGGTGGAAGCAGCTGCATATCTAACTGCCACTTAAGTTGCCCTCAGAGTAGTTTCTTTCAGTTATTCATTGCAATTGTCTTGTATCATAAAATGTTGTCTGAAGCAGTTTACTCAAACTCGATATCACAAAACCTTAAACGCTAGAAACTGCCACTACTGATTCAAAGATTGTTAAGTTGTATTTTCCTGCGCCAATATTGATAACCGCTCAAGATACGACACATTCACTTACAACCATCACAAGTCCTTCAATTCGCTTTGAACACGCTTAAACACATATCTAAATAGTTCTTTACTTTATAGCAATGTTTGTCAATCAAAATATTGATACAGTTTTCTTCTCATGCGCTGCGCCTCAAAAGCCATGTCAACAAAAAGCAGAAATTGTTGAAGGAATTTGATTTGGCACAAAAAGCGTAAACACGCACATTGACTTATACATACATACATACAATATATATATGTATGTAGGTGCACACACTAGCATACTTGCGCTGACGCATACGACCATCAACGTCTTGCAATTAATTTCCAGTGCCAGAAATTAAATTTTCTCAAACAAAAGGCTTTTAAGTATTGTGTGATTTTCTTTGCTTGGCTTTCACTTTTCACTACTCACTGGTTGCTTACTTGCTTCTTTGCTCCACCGCTGGCACACCCTCAGCATACATACATACATGCATACGAAAAAGAACATTTCGCTTGCGACTATTTTTCGCCTTCATGTCCTTTGTTTTCCAAAGCTGACTGGCGAAATTTGTAGTTGTTGGCTGAGTTAAGTGAAGGCCACTATTGTTTTCGTTGTTATTTTTGTTATATTTGTCGGCACACAATATTATTGCATTGCATCAGCTACGACTTGGTGCTTACTTGCTGTCCGCCCGTCCGTCCGCATCGTTTTCGTCGTTAAAACAATGGAACGAGGCCATTAAATTGAGGCCAAGCATTTCGAGATTATTTACCCGCTGATAAGGCAAAGGCGGCGCGCTACAGTTGTTTTGCCACAGAGAGACATGCACACATTCATACATATGCTTACGCACACGCTCCCACACACATACATATGTATTGCAAGATCTTTATGAAATTACATTGGTCGTTCGTTCGTTCGTTTGGCTTTGCTGTTGCTTGCCTGCTTTTGTTTATTTTTACAACCCCTTTGGGTGTGATTTTACAGTTTAGACACAACACTGCTCAGCTCTTCCTTCTCCCTGTTCTTCTCACACACTCCCCCTTCCCGCGCCCCTTACTCCATCACTCATTTGCACATACGTCCTTCTTCAACTGCAATTTTTCATTCTGCTGTAAGTACTGCCGCAAAACATGTGCTCCTTCAATTCCATGGCTTAATTCATTTTGTGTCCAAATTTGAAGTGCAGATCGATATTCACTCTCATTCGCAATCATACTCGCATTCTCGTGCATTCAAGTGGCAGCCTCAGGTTCATTCATTCAATTTTTGGTTTAGCCTAGGCTAAGTTGGTGGTTCGTGTGCTCAAAAGGATTTCGTCAAGCCTCTTACTTGAATGAGCCAGTGAATGCGAAGTTGAAGCACGTACGTAAAGAATAGCATACTTTCAGGCGGCAGCAATGAAGGTAACTAAACTTCAAGTTTGGCAATTTATTGGCAGCAATATTTCCCAGCTTATTATGTGCCGCTGCAATTTTGGGCGCTCAATTACTGCCTACAAAAGTTTGTAGTTTTCTTCGAGTGTTGTATGTATGTATGTGAGTGTGTGACTGTGTGAAGCAATTTTCTCTTCCACTTTCTTCTCTGGCAGCCATTTTGTGTATTTCATTGTTTGAACGTTGCTGGTCATTTAGCTGGTCGGTCGGCCATCATTAAGTGCAGTTGAAATTTTTAATTGAGCAATTTAATTAGGGCCATTGTCGTGGCACTGGATTTCTTTTTGTAATGAGGCCTAATTTTAGGGCGCTGCCATCGAGGGCTTTACGAGTAAATTAAAGTATACTTTTAGGTGCCAAATGTAGGTTTGCTTAAATTTATTGGCTTTTACTGCCTTCTGCAGGCAAGTTAAAGATTAGTAATGGTGATTTCGATTCAAACAGAAAATATCGCTTTTTGTTTGTCCCTTTCTCTTTACGTGTTCGGTTCTAAACTAAAGGCAAACGGTGAGAAAATTGTGTGTTCGTTTCTTAAAATGTCACAATCTTGTAAAAAAAATTCTAATCTAAATCTAAAAATTAATAGAAAAAATTTCAAATATATACTTTTAACATTTTGAAACGAAACAGTTCAGAAAAAATGTTTGCAATCTGTATAAATTTAATAGCAAAATTTATAGGCAAACATTTTTTATAAAAAATATTTCACTTTTAACAACAATTAAAAAAAAAAGTTTTAGGCATTCAAAACTTGTTTAAAAATCAAAAAACCTAGTTAAACTATGGATCCGAAAATGTAAAAATTTCCAAAAAAACAATCTGAGATACAGTTTTTTTAATAAAATAAATTCCTAAAAATTACAAAAGTGACAGAGCCGTGCATTCATAAATATAAAAAAAAATTTCAAACAAAAATTGTAACTATAAGCCAACCGACCTTAAGGATTTTAATATTACTGAATTTAGAAAGAGAAAATTAAAGATTACAAGCCCGAGTGGTCCGTGGATCCGACAACAAAAAATAATTTAAAAAAAAATCAAAAAAGGCAACGTTGAACTGAAAAAAAATAAAAAATTAAAGCAAAATATAAAAGTTGTAAATTGATGTTAATCAAAATTAATAAAAAATATTTAAAATGCATTTTTTTAATCTGTTTAAATCCGCATAACAAATACATACTTTTATGACTTTTAAAGAAGACATTCTAGAAAAAAATGTTGAAACTTTCAATTAATTAGCAAAGTTACAGATTCAAATTTTTATTTAAAAAAAAAAATCGCTATTGACCAAAAAAAAATCCAAATCTAGGAGAACTATGGATCCGAATTCGAACTATGATTTCGAAATTTCAAAACAAAAATTTTCAGAATTAGATATAAATTTTTTTATACAAAAAATTTTTAAAACTTACCAAACGTACAGAGCTTTGCATCTAGAGATATAAAAAACGGAAAAAAATCAAAACAGGAAGGCATTTGACCTTAAACATTTTAAATTTACTGAATTTTAGAGAGCGAAAATTTAAACTGGCTTTCATAATTAATAAGTCGAAAAAAATCTGACTTGCTTAAAATATTAAAGGTTTTAGAAAATTGGAATTTTAAAGTGGTTTAAATAACATTTAAAAATATTATGGCCTTATTCATAAAAAATAAAGTAGCTTTAAAAAAGGTTTATAAACTGAAAAATGTATGAAAACGTCATTTTATAAAGCTCTTTAAACCTACTTTATTTTTTATGAATAAGGCCATAAGAATTTAAAACAACATTTCGTAACCACCTCAATATTTCAAATTTGATAAACTATTAATTTTTGCATTTATAAAAAACTGGAAAATTTTTTAATAAAAACCATCAAAATGGTTATTTTTTCTTGAAAAAATTACATCGATTTTGAAGTCGACAACCATATTAGGGCCGTAAATTCCTGCTGCTGCTGGTAATTTTCTTGAAAAAATTTATATCTGAACATTTTTGTCTTGAGAGCGCATAATTATTTAAGAAATTTTAATAGAAGAAAATTTATTTTCCATTTTTTAAACATCATTTTATAGTATAAAATTTATACGAATTTTTCTTGAGAGCTTCAGCCGTCCATTAATAAGAAATTAGTTATATACCATATCCTGTATATTTCCAACAAAACCTTAGTTATGTGTAAAAAAAAAAATTCACGAAAATAGAAAAACCGGAAATTAAGTGATCTGAAAAAAAAAATATTTTTCCTTTTTTTTTCTGTATTCCCAAAAAAATATCTATTTACACCTATTACAGTTTATTGAAATGCCATTGCTACATTTGCTGCTCCAATTTTCATCAGTTTGTTAGGTTGCTCCTTCATTGCATAAATGCAACCTTTTTCCAATACCAATTTGCATAACTGACAATAAAACCTCAGTTATTTTAGAGCAACACAACATGTAACCATTTGATGAAAATGTGCCACTTTGAACGCCCAAATTTATGCTATGCTACATGGTATGTAAAATCGTAAAATTAAAGGCCTTTAAGAGGCAATGTAACTAACATTTATGATGAACGAATGTGCATGGCGAAAAAGCAGTAAAACAATGGGAAGCCCTAGTACTTCCACATACGTATGTAGGTATTATACATTCTCAACACAACAATTCACACATACATATGTAGGTATGTATGCGCATATGCTTACCTTTGCATATTTCTATTGGACTTGCATTCATTTCTAGCCAGTTGGCAGGCATTTAAATACGAATTTGCATATTGCATTTCAAATTTTCCAAATATTATTATCGCCTATTGTGCGAAATGCTAAAGTGAACTCGCACGCACAGCTAAAGAACATTTGCATGCACTTGTGTAGGCATGAGGACAAACACAAACACACACACACACTTATTTAAAAACACATATGCAATAAATAGCATTTACAAATACTTAAGCCAGCTTCGCCTTGCATTATACCTTTATGGCCAGCATTTAGTGGTAAGCAAGGCACCGACACACAGACAAATTCATATGTATTTCTCATATTTCTATTAATAAAAGCAACTGCGTGTTCGTGTGTCCGAGGGTTGCACGCAAATTATCTATGGCATAAACGCAAATTGCTTTTCGTCTCTGATTTTCCAGCAAATTCTCTAACACCTTCTTCAATTACCTTTCAGCTCGACTGCCAATTACACCACCTCACTCTTTCACTCGCCACGCAGCTTTTCTATGCTCAGCGTGCACCCTAAAAGCAGAATCCTTTTGCTAAACGTTTTCCTTTCTGTATATTTATTCTTTATTGCAATAAATGCAACAATATCTGTATGTCTGCCCTTCAACCGTCGCTCTGCCTCTGAACATTTCGTGCGCTCAATACCTTCATTGTCTTACTCGCTCCTCGCTCATTGCCTGAATGTTGCTCTAAATTCTTAGTTGTTTCTTGTTTATTGTTATTGCATAAAGTATGGCGTTCGCTATTGTTTTTGTTATTGTGTGCCTACTGTTTATTTGTTTATTAATGTATTTATTGCATTTTGATGCAAAATAGGTTTGTAATAAACTTCACACAAGCCACATTTGCAATAAATTTTAGCTGCTGGAATTGGATTTCGAATTGTTTGAGTGGCTGAAGGCCAAATTAATCCAAGCTTTGCTACTTAACTTCAGTTGGTGTTTGGTTAGTTGCGGCGATTTCCGTTGTTGTTCACGTTTTCGCCTTACCTCGCCTTTTCGTCTAACTTCTAGTAAATTTTAGAAATCTCAACAAGTACAGCTTAGCCTCCATTGGATTTTATATAATTGCATTTAATTTCGTTTGTTTAGGCTTATACATGCATAATTACGTGCATATATACTCGGATATGGGTATACATACATATGTATGAAGATACTAGGGATGTTTCAAATGTCATATTTTTCACATTCGCAAATGCAAATGCGAATTTTCGGAATGTGAATGTGCGAATGCGAATGCGAATATTGGGAATAACATTAAAAAAGCTGTAATCAACACAGGTCATCTTTTTATTACTTAAAAATTTTGTAAATTACTAGAACATTGAACGAGTGCTTAACCTACGAGTATACAGTGTTTTAATAAAGTGGTCAAAATTCAAAAGGGGCATATTATATTAAAAAAAAAGAGTAACTTCCAGCATCCAAATCTCCACCATGCTACAGTAATTTTACATACAAAAGAATCAATATATTCGCGAAACTATGGACAAAATATAGCAGAGCTAGTAGTAGTAGTAGTAGCGTTTTTAGTTTTTCTCTCTGGCGCCTGGATTTTGTTAATAGGAATTTAATTTTGGGGAAATATGATCCCATTCAATATTTATTCGTCCTAGTGAAACAAAAATTTTAATTTTTAATTATGTAGAATTTTTGTTTGCATTTGGTACCCAAATTGTTATTCAACATTGCACAGAGTTTTTCAAATAACTTTTATAATAAATCATATATTTAAAACCACATAGTCCGTTCAGAGAGAAAACCTAAAAACGCAGTTTTACTATATTTGGCCCACAATTCCGTGAGCATATTGATGGCTTCGTGTGTTTCGACATTTTGGTTTTTGTCGCATGGTAAATTTTAGAGGACGATTTTTTTATTAAAAAAATATAAGAAATTTAGATCAATAAAAAATTTATAACAAACAATATGAAGTGTGTTCTGTAGAATACAAAAAACTTAAAATTTGTTGGTTCACAAGCACGAATAATTATTAAAAATGTCTTTTTATTTAATTTAATTTTTTTAAGCGAATAAACTTAGAAGGACGAATTCCGATGATGTGACCAAGTGCATATAATTTTTTCGAAAGTAATTATTGCAAAATTTCAAGGATATCCTATGATAAAATATTACACGACAATTTCAATACCTAATCGTCCTTATGCACCAAAAATTGCCCTCAATTCTATAGAATTTTCTTTTTAATTTGATAGTCATACTGTTTTTCTATCTGCACTGATTTTTTTAATAATTTTTTTAATCAATTATATTTTTAAAATTTCAAAGTCTTTAAAAAAAATATACTGATGCCAGAGAGAAAAACTAAAAACGCAGTTTTACTACATTTGGCCCATAGTTTCGCGAATATATAAAATTTTTTGTATATAAAATTTAGTGTCGCACTGTGTTATAAATGCAAATATTAAAAATAAAAAACGTTGTATCCCAATCTCTATTTTTGATGCAAAAGCTTTTAAGCATAAAATTCATGGAACACATAAAAAAATTTTTAAATCTGTTTTTTATTATTTTATCATCTGCCCATTAAAAAAAAATATAAAATCAAAAAAATCACAAATCCAAATCAGCTCAAAAATCATATAAACTTACCTTTACCTCTTTTATAAAATATATACATATAACACACGATCTTCAAAAGTGGCACAACTCAAAATTTTGCATTTTTGAAATTATGCACAAAAATGTACACAGAGCTTTTATTTACCTTTAAGCAAAAGCTAAAGCAAATTTTTTGTAAATTTTATTGAACCACCATTATTGCCCACATGATTAGCATGTGCTTAGAAGTAGTTTTTCGCATTTTCTGACGAACGTGTAATTTTGAGTTGTGTCTCTTTTGAAGACGGCGTGCGATATGCTGTTATAGATTTACGATAAACCTCAACCTCAAACTATAACGGTATACTTAGATCAAATTTTAAGACTAACTATGCCCTGTTTGGAGGTTCCTAGTGAGTATTTGGTTTGGGCCTATGACGAACATGTACACCCAAATTGCATACTTATCTACTTGTCTTCTTATGAACATATTTTCCCACACTTAAAAATTACTTTCATCCAAAATCAATTGACAAGTGATGTATTTATCTACCAAAGTCAACGAATGTGTCGACACTTGTCAACTCACGTAAGCTGCTAAGGACTTCGAACTAAGAAGACAATAGCATATACGTTTTGGAGTTTTAATAGGCGTTGATTTCATTGAGTATATACATGTATTAGGCTATAAGCAAATAAGCTTTTAATTATATCAACGCCTGAAGCTATACTCCTTAACATGTGTCCGTAACCGTTGGCAGGCATGACCACCTTCGAACGACAAAATATAACCACTTATTAGCTTTTCTATAAGCAGAGATTGCGTACATATTTACACTTACTCATTTTAAACGCCTTAAAGTATGCAGTGAATCTGCACAAATATCATTTAATCAAGTACAGATTCCACAGTTATGTCAACAAAACGAATGCAAATCACTGAAACGCATGCATACATGCGCTTAATATACACACATAGATACATATATGCATACTAACTCTGTAGGCAAATATGTAAACTTCTTTATATGTATGTATATTTAAATTCAATAGCAAAAGTTAATTGCCCTGTCGGATATTTCATTATTTGGCTTTTTATATCAGCTGCATTTAGTTGAATATTTCAAATTTCTCTCTCTGGAATTTGCCTTTGATATTGCCAAAAATTTTCGTCTTTATTAGCAATTACAAGACAGCATATGTAGCCTGCTTGCATAGCTACATATTTACAGACAATTCAACGCAACATAATTTAATAATTGTTTCTCAAGAAAAAAATTATTAAAAAAAAAATGCACCCACTTCCTATGAAATATTTATTAACAACAAACATGAAAAACAAGGCAAATTAATCAATAATAACACGCGCCTACGATAATTTTCTTCTTAAAAAACTAATTAGCAATTCGGATAGGTATTAGGTAATAAGCAATCCAAAATATTATGAGAAAATTCCATCAGGTAAATATTCCGAGAAAGTTATTTTTTTTATTTTTCTTAGTGTTATCGCGCATTACTCATGTCTTTCTGTTTTACTTAGTCTCTTTAGCGGTATTTTTAACGAAAGATACACTGAAAATGGCACAGCGCCGAAACCGGTTTGTTTGCAAACCAAATTTGACAAGGGATGACGGAAAATCGTTCCAAAATACATCATACTCCTGCCCTCTCGGAAACACCAACAACGAAAATGAGAGGATTTTTAACCAATACTGTTTTTTTAAGTAAATATTTTATTTTAGGTTGATTAATTTTTGGCTTTTTATGAAAATTTTCAAAAACTCTAAAATATGCATCCTATCAATAAAACTAAATCTCGATGTGCCAGAAAAAAATCAGTCTGTATTTTAATTGAACATGCCTAGATATTAAAATAGATATATTATTGGAAGGGGAAAAAAAGAAGTTGATTTTGCAAGCCTGCGTAATTCTTTGAGCTTTGATTATTTTATAGAAATACCACATATGTATTTACATACATATTTACTACTGGTGAAAGAAACTTACATACTAATAATTTTTCTTTTTCTTTCTCTTTCTAGGTAAGTAAACTTTTCCGAGAAAATTCTGTGTAAATTTTGTGGATGCGCAGGTAAAAAGTATGCTTTAGTTTAATTGAAAATTCTCAGTAAAAAAATTAAGAATAAACATTTCCGAGATTTTCTTCAAACTGAAAGAAGCTACTTAAATCTCACACAACGTTAGCAAATTCTAAACTGAAATTAAAAATGTACACCGAGGGAAAGAATGCATGGTAAAAATGAATACTTTATAGTTGATTATCGTTTAAAAATGTTCGTATTTAAAAATAATATTTTCATACAAAACTTTAGCATTCATGCCAGCATATCACACACGATCTTCAAAAGTGACATAACTCAAAATTTTACAATTTTTTAAATATTGCCCTAAAAATATACACAGACCTTTTATTTACCTTTAAGCAAAAGCTGGAGCAATATTTATTTGTTATAATTTGTTGAAAAATCCTAAGGTAAAGTCTACCGCGCCCATATCTTCGCATTTTCTGACGAACGTGTAATTTTACCTGGGGTCACTTTTGAAGATTGCGTACGGTATATGATTTTGTTAGTTTGACCGCAGGTCCTACAAAAATGTATTTGCAACTGACTAAAGTAGGTAGAAAGCAGATGCCGAAGTAATACGAACGAGCAGATAACAAAGTTAGGTAGCGAGCAGCTACATACTCAGCATCTTAAGTTGTAGCTGCTTTGTATCAGATCAGATGAACGATCTCATGAACAAGTAATTTTTAAGGAAAAAACAAAATCGACTTAAATTTTCATATACAGTTTTTAGATTACCGTTAGTTTCTTTAAGATCCAATGATCAGATCTAAACGAAATTAGTATGGGACCACCGCGAGCTGTGGTGTTGATTGAAATTTAACATTTGAAAGCACATTTATATGTCTGGATATATAGATCCTAGGTGCAAACCCTAGCCGTAACTTAAGATGAAAAGCTTCATTACCTTCAACTCCCATGTACCCTGGTACCCAAAGCAGTGGCAGGGTATTGCTCTTAGCCAAAGCATTAAGCCTCTACACACACTTAGAACCACCGAGGATTTGGTCTCGAAGGATGAGAGAGCCTTGAGTGCCGTCAAGCTATCGCTAAAAATTATGATCCTCTCGCTTCGACACTTACTTCGAAAGTTAATCTCAGCATACAGACTGATAAAATAGACTTACGCTTGAAAGATGCTGGGGAAGATTTCCAGGGGCACCGAAAGCTTCAAATGGTGTACATCCTTATTAGCACCATTGGAATGGAACCCCAGGATATACCCGCCAGACACACCACCAGCGCTCTCGTTGCCCTGAAAGTGGCCGCCTCGATTAGATTCTTAAAAAGGAGTTTTGGAATCCAGAATAAGTCCGAGATACTTCACTTATGAAGCGCACGGAACTGATTTTGTTTGATCCTTGATATTTATTGGTCAGTTTTATGTTTATGTCTACGCTGTCCTAATCCGGCCCAAAAAACTCGTAGATGTGGTAATTCTTTGCTGAAATATGCAGCTAATTCGAAGCCTCTGATTCAGTTAGTACCAAGTTTCATCTAGTCGACCTCTTTTGGGAAATAAGGAACGGTGGTAGGCAAATCTTTGTGACTAACCATATTCCAAGACTAGCTGTTGGAAGACCCAGATAAGGAATTACAGCTTTCGAGTCTCTGGACCTTTATAAGTAGAGAACAAGGAAGCTTACTAAACTTCAAATTAAACTGCCAAACTACGAAGAAAATAACTTCTACCAATATAAAAAAAAATATTATGTAGGGATGAACCTCCGCTTTTATTTGTTTTTGGGTCACTAAAAGCACATAGTATGAAGGGCCAAAACATATGCCCGAGGTGACTTTGAAGCACAGAGTCTCCATAAAATACAAATTCGGACAGCAAATATTTTTAATTTCAATTAAGTTAATTAATTTTAATTAGGTTAAAGTCTAAGCCAAATTTTAAAAATCTTTAACTTACAAATGAACCAATTAAGCTTTCATTACTCGTTTGCTGTCCGCATTTGTATTTTATGTAGACTCTGTGCCTCAAAGGCACTTCTGTTCTATGTTTTGGTGCCTTCTTTTTTGTTATTAGGGCTGAGTCCTCGGGATATAAAAAAAACCTTCTGTTTAGAAGTGAGTTTTTCATGTTCAACTTCACATTCTCTCTAAACTGCTCATATGCTCTTGTTTCAATAGAAGGTACATTAAAGAAGTAAAAACAAAAAAAAAACAATTTTCGTAATGATGGGTTTCCACGAGTTATCGAAATGACAAAAGTTTGAATAAGTAAACATTTAATGAAACCCATGTTATACAAAAAATATTCATTTTTTGTAACTCTTGCCATTTTTTGTAACTCTTGCCATTTTCATGTTCAGTGGAAATTCAGCTTTATAAATGTGAGCCTCGCTAATATACATACATACATAAGTACTTATATGTATCTATGCAAACATACATATGTACATATTTATATCCATACATAGTATGTTCATAAAACAGCAATATGTAGTGTAAATACACCGTTAAGCAATTGCAAATGCAAATTCAGAATACTAAATAGATTAGTTAGTGCAAGTATGGAAATACGCAAGCATACATACACATGTGCATATATGTATTTATATGCAGCTATAAATATAATTACTTTTAGTTTTAGTTTTGCTATCGCATATGCAATCCCATGTTGACCATTTGCCAGCCGCCCGACTAACGACGACACGCCAGCTACCTTAACTGTCAAATGTAAATCGGCGGACCATGTTATTCGAAAGCGTATACAAACGTTTTTGTTAATTTATGTTAATAGGCGTGCAATTATGCCAAATTTACGCATGCCTGCAACAACAAAACACACAAACATTGACAAATGCCACTGAGTGCATATAAATTTGCATTGCATGGACAACATGTGGACATATGTACATATGTACATATATATTCAATAACAACAACTAAAGCAAATAGAAGCAATTGATGGTGCGTGCAAATAGACGTTGGAAAAAAAATGTTGCAATGTTGTTGACTTCGCCGTTGTAGCAAATTATTTTTCAATGAAATCTGCTGGTTGACTAGTGGGTTACTGTATGTATGTAACTGTTGTGCAGAAATAACTGTTCTTTTTGTAAAAAAATAAATAAATATATTTGGTATGACATTTGTGAGAAATTACATATTATTGCTATAGTTTTAAGCCTTTATTGGCAACACGACGAAGGTATATTAGATAATTGTTAGACTGTCGTTAAACAGAAGAATCACAAAAATTTTGAACAACAAAAGTTTGAAGAATTCCTAAAAATTGTTGATATGGCTGCTGTTGCTCTAATAAAGACCCCTCTATTAATTTTTATTTTATATCTATAATGTATAGACATCGGCCTGTTGCAATTTTATTACATGTTTAAATATTTTTAACCGACTTCAAAAAAGGAGCAGGTTATCAATTCGTCGGAATATCGGAAAGGTGGTAGCTGAAGGGTGAGCCTATACTAGATTGGTGTAGATCGAATCGTTGGATCATGAAGAGATTAACGGTAATCTTTAATTTGTATATGAGAATTGAAGTCAGTTTTGGTTTTTGCTTAAAAATTACTTGTTAAATTTCAAATATACGTACATAAAATTTTTTATGATTCAAAACTTCCGTTTTGGGACTATTGATAACAAAAACTCATTAAAATTTCAAAAAACAAATGTATGATTTAGTTTAATATTTTCCAAATTCTATTTTAAAAATTTAACAACTCTCACTCATTTAATCATTTTTTTTTTACTTTATGCTCAATCTAAACAAATTTGAAGAATTTAAAATTTTTGCTTAATTTTTGTTGCAACACTAGCTACTTTGCTGTCAGAAATATTTTTTACTCAACCCGCTTTGCATTTAGCCAAAGCAAAGGTGTGCAAATTGTAGCAATGAAACGCCTGCTATATATAAGACAACAACAGCTACATAAAACACTTGCGAATGCACAAAAAGAAAACCAAACGCACCACAAACACAACAAACGCAAGCTGCTTGCATACTGAATGCCATGTTGCACGTACGCGCAATTGTATATGTATATACAAATTTTTGCACACTATTTACATTATGCTTGTGCATGTTGGTGTGTAAACGTGCGTACTGCAAATGTACGCATTTGCATTTTAATAAAAATAATCACGACGCTCATCAACAACCATCATGGCTGCAACCCGGATGTGCTGTTGCTTCTGCTGCTTTTGCATTGCTGTTGCTGGATGTTGCACGTACACAAGAATTTTTGCTGCTGGCTTTTGTTGCAATTGTTTTGGTGAATGACAGGCGCCAACGTTTACGTCATTATCATTAACGGGCGTATTAAAATGCAGCGAATTTGCATGCAGATGTGTATGTACTATAATGCACACCCTGCAGGGAAACCGCGGACTAGTGAATCAAATTTGTAGTTCCGTACTAGGTCTTTATCGCCAAAAAGGAACTAGTCCGATATGAACTAAATCCCCACCAGTCCAAAATCGGAGAAAAGTGGTACTTTTAAAAAACTAATTTATTTTAGTTTTTTCACTAGAAATCGATATCTAAAGTGACGAATTTAGAAATGGTTCGGAACTATAGAAAAAGGGATGCAGAACGAACTAGATCCTATTTGTCGAATTTAGAACGGAGCTATCGAATAAGGGATGCAGCGGGGGGCTTGTTTACTTTACATAGATATGTGTTCGGCGGCTTTTTCGTTCAAATGCGCTTCTATTCTGCGCTTCGCAGATGCTTTTTCATAGCTTGGTAATACAAAACTAGAATTTGTGTTAACATTTCAACATCTTGGGACCGTCTGGAATCTAAGAAATAACAGCGAGCACCTCTGCAAAGTCAGCTACAGCTAAAGGTATGTAAACGTACATTCTTACAATCATTCAAACAAATCTAATTTCAAAGTGAAAACACATTTCCAAAATAACTTAAAATCGCACACACGGAAGAACCAAAAAGATTGAAAAATCATGATAATTTTTTCTTTCGTCTGTCGATTTCAGAACTGGTTCGGAACTATAGAATTTAGGACTAGTTCGAAACTATCGAAAAAGGGATGCAATGGGGCAATTGACACTTCCTAGGACATCGCCATGTTAAATTCGCCAGTTGCTTGCATGTAAAAGAGATTTATCGCGAACCAGTACTGGGTCTAAATGTACTAGAAGCGCCCCAGTTCAGAACTAGAGATTTTCCCCACAGGGCAGTGAATGACTATGTGAGTGTGCGTAATCTTGCCTTCTGGTGTGTATGCGTGTGTGCGGATATGTACATATTTCAGCGGCTTTAACTGTCAGTCATTGCTCTTGCATCTATACATATGTATTTGCCTGTCATTGATGTCTACTTCCGGTATTGTTCTTAAGAGCACACTTCTTCATGCTTAATAAGGACTTTTTACATTTGCAAATATGTGTAGTTAAAATCGATCACTGCTGCCTTTTAAAGCTTGTCGTTTTAGCTTTTCGTCATTCGAAAAAAGAAACCTAACGACGTCCTTTGTTACAGCAAATCTGACATTTCAGAGGAAATTACTGCATCAAATACTCTATCAGGTCGAACAGCTCCATTTACCCTTCTATAGGAAAAAAAATGCTCGTATACCATCCTTAATAAATCTAGAAGCCTGGCTAAACTTCGCCCAGTTGGCAGTTGAAGTTGGCACTCCTACTTAAATATGAAGAAACGATTGTCATTAGGGCCGCTCTCCGTGAGTACCAAATAATATTAAGAGATATGTAGGTAATGGACTATGACTTTTCAGTTGGTTTAGTTGTCTTTTAGTGGCTAATTAGCTCTGCCTAGAAACGAATAGTTTCTCAATCGTTATCGTCAAACTCAACTAACGGCAGTTCCAAGAAACATGCCGTTCCGAAGAGGTCGGACCTGAGGGAGAAGGGTGTTAGTAGAGTTGGGTTGAGTGTTCATGTGATGAAGTGGTTGGTGTCATGTATGGAACTTTCACGTGTGGACATGCATTAGCTACGTCGGGGTCTAGTCTGAACATATATGAGTTAAACCTGCTACATTATCCAGACCGCAATGCCTCATCTTTAGCGAAGGTGGCGATTGTACTCCTAGAGCGGTTTTTAGTGAAGTTGGCGACTGTCTATGCGTGAATACCGCAATTACACTAGTCTATACAGTGCCGAGTTTAGTGGACTGGGACTTTCTAGGCGCTGAAGTTGCTTGTATTGTGAAATGAGTTTCCGTCATTCCCCGTCAAATTTTAGCTGGAATCGAATCGGCGTGGTGCCATATCCAGTGGAATTTTTCAGTTTAATCTGCCAGGCCATAATTTGCATATATTAGTCGCCCTGTGCTTGTACGAACTCAATAGGCATTATGAATAAAAAATATGCAATTGCTTTTTCTTAAACTTTCAGACCTTTTACTTAAATTCTTTGGAATAAATGGAGTATAAGGTCTGACATTTTAAGAAAAAGCAATTGCTTATTTGTTATTCATAAGGCCCAATGACTGATTGTCTGCAGTGTTGCCACTTTACCACAATTGTGGCAGAAGTAAAGTAGTAAAGAAAAACATGCGAACATATAAGTTTTGGTTTGAGCTGCTCCTTTAGGGGGTACTTCGCTCAAAATCGCCAAGAATCTTTCTAAGTAATCGTCGATCCCTAAAAAGCCCTAGAAATATGCCACATAGTCCAGTGTGTGAGAAAGTAGAAGGTTCTTTCAAAGAAGTGACCAGCCTTAAGAAAATTTCATATAAAAAGTTTTGCTGATAAAAAATTGTTGCAGCGACTTCCAAAATTTCACCTCAGGCTGAAATCCTACAAATATGGCTCAACACAAAAATAACATTTGTAAATTTTTAAAATTTCAAAATTTAGTAAAAGTTCTGATAGAAATCTTTAAAAGCATGTCATATACTTCTATTGGTTTTAAATAACCACATATAAGTAGCATAATGCTATTTATTATATAATTTTATTAATTTATAAAATTTTAATTTGTACTATTTTTCAGTTTTCCTGTGCCTATGCTGTTGCTCAATATCCTGCAATTTTCCTTTATTCCAAAACTCTGCAATAACTTCGCTTCCATCTTGCTACTTAAGTTATCTTAAACTTGTTGCAACAACAGTCAGTTCAGTGGCTTTCCAAAGCGCCAATATTATCGACAGACCGTAAATGCAACGTTAGCAGCGCCTAAATGCATGTTAAGCTATATGCTAAATAAGCAATATACACTTTCATGCATCCATATACTCGTACATACATATTTACACAAAATTTGAAAGCACTTAATGCAATTTGCATTTGATTTCATATGCAAAGCAAATAAATGCTTACATGCTAATACATTTCTACATATATTTGTGTAGCAAATAGAGGCAAAAAGCGAGGCGTGGCAGCTGCTATTGCAGTTAACAAGAGTGTACACAGTTAGATGAACGGTAGTAAGTAGAGTTTAATAATAGTTGGTGGCAATGCAAGTATAGATATTGTTGAGCTAAATGCTAAGGCAGACTGGCAGATCAACAGGAGAGCAGATACATATGTACAGAAACAAATGCAAAGTTGCATGCAAATGCATACATACATATATGTACATACTTAGGTATGTATTCACATATAAGATTGGCGTATAAGTTGCGAGCCACTCAAAATATTTAGTTGGACATTTCGACAGCGCAACAGTTCGAATATCTGTGAATATATTATCCAGCAAGTAACCACTAGCAACACATTTCCATATAGTTTATATGTACACAAATAAATGTACGTATTTATAGCTATTTGCCGCCCTTCAGCCAACTTCAGCAATTGCCGGAAAATGCATTTACCAATACAAGCAAAATAATATTTACACATGCAAATACTTGTCAAATACTTGCTTACTTCAAAATTTGTGTGTGTTATGGCATATTTGATTTTGCTTATGTATATACATAAATATGTAAATTTTATGTGCAAATTTATATGCACTCATGCATTTGTATCTATAGGTGCGCAATGCATATCTATCTGTATTTGCTTTTGCCACTCGAAAAACATGTACACTTCAAATTGGTTAAGTGTACAAATTTTATAAATTTAACTTTTATGCAAAAATTTGCATATGGAAAAGTACGTAAATAAATGCATGCATTCAGGCGTTTTGCGGAGTACTAAAATATTACATATGTACATATATGTTCATATGTATATGTACTTATAGTCTTTAATGTAAACCTTTTTAAGCTATGAAAGTCTTCAAACGCTTAAAGATGACAATTTTACTATTTTTAACAAAAAAGAAGATTTAAGAAATTGTCATTTGAATTTAAAAGCTTATGAACATTGAGAGAAAGCAACTAACTGTTGGTTGGTATAGGTTTTAGTTTTACTAATCTATTATAACATTTTTTGGTAACTAGCACTGGCTTAAAACAAGCAAACGACTTTGTTCTAAAAACGTTGCATAGCACAAGGCGCATCCAAGCCATAGCATCAAAGACTGCTATATAAAATAATAATTAAACAGTTTAGAGAAATAGCCAGGCATAGTCATCAAAATACTCAGAGAAGAAGGTTAAAAGGAAGCTTAAAGCTCTTTTTTCGCAAAACCATGAAAAAAGTAACATTTCTCAAGGAGCTACATAAATTGTTATCAATGCGAATTCCTTCAGTACCTACTCTAGGAAGAATCATGCTATTCGTTGTATCTAGAGCACTGATGAGCACCGCCTTGCCCGAGGGCAAAGCTCTTTTAAACTTTCCATACATTTTGTATAGGCGCGTATTGAGTAAAAGCTCTCTCTGCGCATCACTGATCTAGAGCAGCGATGGGCAGAGAGAGCTTTTACTCTGCGCGCGTCTATAGAAAATATATAGAAAGCTTAAAAGGGCTTTGCTCGCAGGCAAGGCAGTACCCATCGCTGATCTAGAGTAAGATCGAATCCGAAATTTATTCCCATTAACTTAAAATTTATTTTAACAATTTACAAATCTTCTTCTTCTTTTTTTTTGGCGCTGTAACCGCCTAAGCGATTTTGGCCGAGTTCAGCAAAGCACGCCAGTCGTTTCTCCTCTGTGCCAACTGACGCCAATTGGAAACGCCAAGTGAAGCCAAGTCCTTCTCCACCTGATCTTTCCATCGCAGTGGGGGCCTCCCTCTTCCTCTGCTACCACCAGCGGGTTCCGAGTTGAATACTTTCAGAGCTGGAGCGTCGGTGTCCATTCGAACGACATGGCCAAGCCAGCGGAGCCGCTGTATTTTAATTCGCTGCACTATGTCTATGTCGTTGTAAAGCTCATACAGCTCATCGTTCCATCGTCTGCGGTACTCGCCGTCGCCAACGCGTAAAGGACCGTAAATCTTCCGCAAAATCTTTCTCTCAAACACCCCAAGAGCCGCCTCATCGGATGTTGTCATTGTCCATGCTTCTGCGCCATATACCAGCACGGGCATGATGAGTGACTTATAGAGCGTGGTTTTCGTACGTCGAGAGAGGACTTTACTCCTGAATTGCCTACTCAGTCCAAAGTAGCACTTGTTGGCAAGAGTGATTCTACGTTGGATTTCAATGCTGACATTATTATCGGTGTTAATGCTGGTTCCCAAGTAAACGAAATTCTCTACTTTCTCGAAATTGTAACTGTCAACAGTGACGTGGGTGCCAAGGCGCGAATGTGCTGACTGTTTGTTTGATGACAGGAGATACTTCGTCTTGTCCTCGTTTACCACCAGACCCATGCGCTTTGCTTCCCTATCCAACTTGGAAAAGGCAGAACAGACTTCGCGGTTTTTGTTACCGATGATGTCGATGTCATCGGCATAAGCCAGCAATTGCACGCTCTTGTAGTAAATTGTTCCTGAGCGGTTCAGTTCTGCAGCTCTTATTATCTTCTCCAACATCAGATTAAAGAAGTCACATGAAAGGGAGTCGCCCTGTCTGAAACCCCGTTTTGTGGCGAACGGCTCGGAGAGGTCTTTTCCAATTCTGACGGAGCTGGTGGTATTGCTCAACGTCATTTTACACAGCCGTATGAGTTTTGAGGGGAAGCCAAATTCAGACATAGCGGCGTATAGGCAACTCCTTTTAGTGCTGTCAAAAGCGGCTTTAAAGTCGACAAATAGGTGGTGAGTGTCGATCCTTTTCTCGCGGGTCTTTTCCAAGATTTGGCGTATTGTGAATACCTGGTCTATGGTGGATTTGCCAGGTCTAAAGCCACACTGATAAGGCCCAATCAGTTCATTGACGGTGGGCTTCAGTCTTTCGCACAATACGCTCGATAAGACCTTGTAACCTATGCTTAGAAGGCTGATCCCGCGGTAGTTGGCGCGAATGGCGGGGTCACCTTTCTTGTGGATTGGGCAGAGCACACTTAAATTCCAGTCGTCGGGCATGCGTTCATCTGACCATATTCTGCACAAGAGTTGATGCATGCACCTTATCAACTCCTCGCCGCCGTACTTGAATAGCTCAGCTGGCAGGCTGTCAGCTCCAGCGGCTTTGTTGTTTTTCAGCCGCGTTATTTCTATACGTACCTCGTCATAGTCAGGCGGTGGAACGTCGACTCCGTCATCATCGACTGCGGGCTCGGGTTCTTCTTCTCCACAACTTTCTGTGCTGCTGCCATTTAGTAGGGCGGAAAAGTGTTCCCTCCATAATTTAAGTACGCTCTGGACATCAGTTACTAGGTCGCCATTATTGTTCTTACAGGAGTGCGCCCCGGTCTTTAAACCTTCCGTAAGTCGCCTAACTCTCTGGTAAAATTTTCGGGCATTCCTCCTGTCGGCCAGCATTTCAAGCTCTTCGCACTCACGTATTTCTGCCTCTCTCTTCTTGTTGCGGCAAATACGTCTCGCTTCCCTCTTCAGATCCCTATAGCGGTCCCACATAGCGCGCGTTGCGCCCGATCGCAGCGTGGCCCTGTAGGCGGCATCTTTTTTCTCTGCAGCTTCCTGACACTCCTCATCGTACCAGTTGTTCTTTCGGGCTCGCTGAAATCCGACTACTTCTTCGGCGGCGGTACTTAATGAGCGGAAAATGTGGTTCCACTGCTCGCATATGTCGGTTTGTTGAAGAGTGCTCTCTGAGAGCAGGTGTGAGAGTCGAGTAGCGAAAGCGCTGGCTGTCTGTTGTGATTGCAGCTTTTCGACGTTAAGCTTTCCTTGCATATTTGGGCGCACATTTTTTGCTGCACATAGGCGGGTGCGTATCTTGGCTGCAACAAGATAGTGGTCCGAGTCGATGTTTGGGCCTCGGAGTGTGCGTACGTCTAAAACACTGGAAGCGTGCCTTCCGTCTATCACAACATGATCGATTTGGTTTCTCGTTTTTCGATCCGGAGACAGCCAGGTAGCTTGATGGATCTTTTTATGCTTGAACCTAGTACTGCATACTACCATGTTTCGGGCCCCGGCGAAGTCGATCAGCCTCAATCCGTTGTCGGACGTTTCGTCGTGGAGGCTGAATTTTCCGACGGTGGTTCCAAAGATCCCTTCTTTGCCCACCCTGGCATTGAAGTCGCCAAGCACGATTTTGATATCATGACGGGGGCAGCGCTCGTACGTGCGCTCCAAGCGCTCATAGAAGAGATCCTTGGATGCCTCATCCTTCTCTTCCGTCGGGGCATGGGCGCAGATGAGCGAGATGTTGAAGAATCTCGCTTTGATGCGGATTGTGGCTAGACGCTCGTCCACCGGGGTGAACGACAGTACTCGGCGACGGAGTCTCTCTCCCACCACAAATCCAACTCCGAATTTGCGCTCCTTTACATGGCAGCTGTAGTAGACGTCGCAAGGCCCCAGACATTCTTTGCCTTGCCCCGTCCAACGCATTTCTTGGATGGCGGTGATGTCAGCTTTTGTCCTTACGAGGACATCAACCAGCCGGGCAGAGGCACCTTCCCCATTAAGGGTCCGGACATTCCAGGTGCATGCCCTCAAATCGTAGTCCTTTAAACATTTGCCGTGGTCGTCATCATAAGGGGGGGTCTCATCCGAGGCTTTGCCTTGCTTCTTCACTGGAAGTGGTTTTTACGTGGCGGGTCCCAAGCCCAGCGCACAACCCATTGCTGGGACGGGGGTGGTTTCGCAACCAAATACACGTTTATATAGCGAGCCGCTTGCTCCAAGCAGACACCCGCTTGCAGCCGCACCTACTGGTGAACAGACGCTGCAGACTTCAGTGAGCCCTTAAACCGAATAAGTCAGAGTGGCCCCACCGAAGCTCCCTCTCTTTCTGCCGTGACCCAAGGCTCCACTCGGATTGGTTACCGCATCTCGCACATGGGTTGCTCACGTTGCCCAGAGTGCGCGAACGAGGACGCAAGAGTCGGGATTGAGTATAGCCATGCAACTGTAACTGCATACCCAGCGCAATGACTATACCCCATTGCACTCCATGACTATACCCCATTGCACTCCAAATACGCTAATTAAAAAAAAAAAAGTTGTTCGTGAATACTGCGCTGGACTGAAGTGAAACTTCATCTTCCTATTACCCGCACAGTAGGGTGACCATGGAATTATAATTTTTTTTTTTGTAATTGTAAGACCATACTCCCTAAATTTTCCCCTTTTTATGTAATATATCATTGCTTATTTTTATAGGTTTTTAAAAAATCATTTAGAGGTCGCCACCTGTCATTTTAGGGCAGAAAATATGGCTTTGGAGAATTATCAGTTTTTGAATGACTATTTTTCATTCGATTTTAAAGATCGAATACATTGTATAAGAGATTTATAGGCCTTTAAAATGATGTACCATAATCTATTGTTAGACTTCGATGGTTTCTCCGTCGATTTTGTTACCCTGAAGCTATAAAAAAATCTCCTCACAAATTTATTGAGTGCCACTATCCCACCAGAATTGCTTAAGCATTACTTAAAGGCTAGAAAGAGTATATTTATTCGAGTATGCACATTATACCGTAAGACCTTACAAGCAAAAACAAAACACATTTCGCCGTATACTCCTGATTTTAAAATATTTTTGCAAGGCAATTTCAAAAAAAAAATTGTTTTGCCGAACTTAGGGTTTGCCGTTTTACATTTTTCGGTTAGAGCAATAAATTTTTTTAAATAGTTCTACTGGATAAATTGAAATGCCTCCTTAACAAAATTTGCATGATTTTTGGGGAGATTTAATTTACTGGCATTAGGGTGGTACGTCAGGTAAGTACTGAGATCTGGTGGCTAAATACTAGACCGGCTTAATCAAGGTAAATGAACATTGAAACGAAAAAATGTTTTCCTCGAGACAAGAACATAATATACTCTTATTATAAATTAATATCCGACTATAAATGCCGAAGATATGACGAAAAATCGAAAAACGCGACACCAGCAGCAGTTTTATGTTTACATCTCGCCTGCATTTCGTTGGTGCTTTTAAGGAATAGTCAATGGCCTGTTAATGTATTTTCAATCTTTATATACTTGAAAATTTGTGAAACCAAAATTCGATTTCCAAGTATTTGCATTTAAGAGACAAAAACACAAACAATGTGAATCAGCTGTTTCTCAAATTCTGGGCACGAAATGTGGTTATTTGCGTTCCCCCGTACTTCTGGACTATGTTCCATTTTTGAGAGCAAACTTTTTGTTAGCGAAAGAATCTAATATGTTCCATTTAGCACCCATTTGTCTACATATACATATATAAAAATATACTCGTATATATGTACATATGTACGTCTGTGCAGAAGCTTATCGCTAACTATGATTGTAATTGTTTGCTTTTCTGAATCTTTTGTTTCAAGTTGTCCATTGATTTGTAAACCGAAAACAGTCACATACATGCGTACTAATGAAATTCTACAGGAAATTCGACTTTATTTTGAACTTTTTTAATTTTTCATGCACACACACACGCACATACATGCATACACATACATGTCGGGACAATGGGCTTTTAGTCAGCTCATAACTATTCTCCAGCATTTTCTGCTCTCGTATGCTTCAAACAAATTTTATATTGAATTGTGCAAATTTATGCAAAACTGTGCATATCCTGTGAATTTCCAATGAAAGCAGCAAAATTTAACTATTGCTGTATACAGCTTAGGGTGGTCCAAAAATGCATTTCAAAAGAGTTAAGTCCAAATTTTAATGTTCTCATCCTCTCGACAGTGAGATTCCCCGATTTTGCCGGAAATTTCGTAAAATTCCCCACCCATGGATACTCCTTATTTACAAAAAAAAAAAAAAATTTGTGTATTTTGACATATTGCTGTTCTGTCTGTTTTTAAGCGACTTCACAAAAAGGAGGAGGTTATCAGTTAGTTGGAATATATATTTGTATTTTTTTTTTTTTATTTATGTTACCGCATACCTTTGGACTACATTAACCGATTTCGATAATTCATCGGAAAGCTGGTACCTCAGGGGTGGTCCCATACTTATTTTGTATAGATCCGATAATTGGATCGTGAAGAAATTAAAGATAATTTAAAATTTTTATATGAGAATTGAAGTCGGTTTTGTTTTTTGCTTAAAAATTAGTTACTTTTATAAAGTTAGGTAACAAATAAAGAAAAAAATTTACATATAATGTTTACACACACAGTGGTCGGAAAAATTTTAGCCGCGCCAAATTTTTACAAGTTTTCACAATTATATTTTTTTTTTATTAATTTGATTTATTTTTCTATAAAAATATAGTTAATTATTGAACAAAAACCGTATAAGTACAAGTTTGAAACGGTGTGTAATATTAAAAAAAAATTCTACAAACTTTCGTAAAAATGTCCAGCTTTTTAATTAGATTTTCTAGAGAGTTTTTGAGTATGCAGTTTTTTTGTCCACTAAATTCTAGTAAGTGCAAGTTTCATGTGGCTAAAAATTTTCGTTTTAAATTTTTTTCCGAAAGTTTTGCGGTTTTCTTCCACATAAAAAAGCGTGTCTAATCGTTATATGAACACAAATGCGACAAAGAAAATGCTAAATCAATGGTAGTTTGTATAATTTGCAAGATTGCATAATCAGTACTTTTATTGCAGTTACATTTCTTATGCGACTTTTTTACCTCATTATGAAATCAGTCAGGTAAACAAGAATAAATTAGTTAACACCTAATTATTCACAAAAAGCAATTCATCTCTCGATTCTGCACGTAAACTGAAATTGAATTCGCCACGAGTTAGCTTCCCAGATACATACACATGCTCCTGTATAATACAGTGGTGGAAAAATAAATAGGGACACGACATTTTAACAAATTTTTCCTATTCTTCGTTTGTTTTTTTAATAATAATTATTTTTTACAAAGTATAGCTCATTATCTAACAAAACCCATATAAATTTATATTTAAAAATTTGTGCAAAAATTATGAGAATTCTGCAAAATTGCATCTAAATTTTCAACTTATTAATCAGATTTTTAGAATTTTTTCGAGTATAGAAATCAATAGCCCATTAAATTTAGTAAAATGAAGTGTAAGTTTTAAGTTACTAAAAAATCGCGTTGATTCTTGGAAATTTTTTTTAACGCATTTTCTTCCATACACAAAGTATGTTCGACAATTTTTTTTTTTTGGAAAAAAGTGCGTAATACATTCATAATAAAAATTATCAAAAATCAACGAGATTTTTTGGTATTACAAATTTGGTATAAAAGTGCATACTCAAAAAACAAATTCTGAAAAATCTGATTAAAAAGTTGAAAATTTAGATTCAATTTTGCAGAATTTTCATAGTTTTTGCACAAAGTTTTAAAAATGAATTTACATGGTTTTAATAATACATTAATTAATTAATATTAAATAAACAAAAGGAAAATAAGACAAATTTGTTATTTATTTTTCCACCACTATATGTATATTCTTGATGAAAGGCGCTGGTGTATCAACTTATATACCGACATATACATAATATACCAGCATCTCATTGCGCTAGTTATCACACCCTGTACTTTTAGTTCTACATGTTCAGATATCCAATTTAGGTTTATGCACAAATACATATATTCATGTACATACATATTTGTGTACCTGTTTGGGTTTTGCTTTTAACATTTCGCTCACTACATAAATTTGCATTAATTTATGGTCTCTGCTCTGCTTTTAAAAATATTTAAAATATCTTCTTTTTTTTGAAGACTTCACAACTGCACAAATCAAGGTTTATTTGTTTAGATATATACATATTTTAAATAAGTGTAATTTGTGATTTATGTTCATTTAGTTAAAAACTATTCGCAAAAATGGGCGGATAAAGCTGATCAATATGTATGTATTTATGTATATTTATTGGAAACTATTTACAAATTTGAATGCACATTTAAATGTCGATTTAAAGCTGTTGTTGTTTTTTCTTTAAGCATTTTGTTCATAAACAATTTTCGAAAATTGACTTTTATTAAATTGATTGCTATTTATGTTTGTTTAACATGTTTAGTAATAATAATTTAAGTGGTTAAGGTAAGAAATAAAAAAGGCTCCTTCGATAAAATATTATGCCGAATTTTCACTATGCATTGAAATGACAGAAATTACAAAAAAAAACAAACATTCTGCCATTTAAAATGGCATATGGAAACCGACTATTATTGTGGCCAAATTTACAAAAAAAATAGTATTTTTTGCACTCCATTTCTAAAATACGAACTATATTTTATCTTTTACTCTTGGAGTTCATGAGTTTGAAATTTTTAATGTTTCTAAAAAAAAATTAGCTAGTAAGCTCACAAAATTTATGACAGAATAAATACAACCCTGTGTAGCTACATGGCAATAAAGAAATGCATACAATAAATTAATCTGTTGACTTTTCAAACCATGAATTCATTTTCTGCTCAGTTTTTTCCGCATTTCAAGCTTTAATCGAACAGACTTTGCTGCTTAAAGTTTTGTTTTTTTACTTTCATCTAAAGCATTCACTATTTTCTGCAAACACTTCCAGCCTCTTTGGATAATAAATTTCAACTGTCAAAGCAAACGCATTCATTCTTCCTGCCTTTCTACCAAAATAAATATTTAGTTCTAACGGCTGCAGTCATTAAAAATTGCTAAAATACTTTGCCTTCACCTCCCAACAATTTATTCTTCTCTTCAGCAAGCATATTTACTAAAAGCTCCTTCTTTTGTTTATACTGAAATATGTATTTGTAAAAAGATAAATTTTACAGAGCTTTGCATTTTTTGCATGAACAGGCGCGCCTTGAACTTGCGGTCAAATGACAATGCTGGTCAAATGTTTAATGAGAAAGAAGAAAAGCAATGGAAAAACAGAGGACTGAACTGTTTAAACACAAAAACGTCAAAGCACATTAAAAAAAATGCATAGAAACAAAGAAAGAAGCCAGCCAGTCGCTACAGTAACAACAACAAGTTATGGTACAAGTTAAATTGCTTGCACAAATGACTGAAAAGGATTGAGCGAGAGATTAAGTGATTTGAGGGATGTCTAAGCATACATATTTAAGCAAAACAAAAAACAAAAATGGGAAATGGGAAATGGGAAATGAGAAATGAGAAATAAGTAAGTAACGAAAAAAGTAGCCAAACAGTGATGGCGGCTTTTGTAGCTTTGTTGATGAGCAAATAAAATGGGGCGCCAGAAGAAAGAAAGCCATCGACAGCTAAGTATTTATGGTGCGTCACCCATTGCAGCTGAAGCCACCGACGACGACGACGACGACGACTAAGGCCAGCGAGACAAAGTGATTTGTCACTTGTGTAAAGAAAGTCGCAGGCATGTGAATACGAAAATCTTAAAAAGCATTTTAAAATTGCATGAAGTTGATGCAAATTAAGAAAAATTTACACTCAAGGCGGTGGCTTAGCTTTTTTTTTAGTTGTATGCAACTTTGTGTGAAAAAATGTCTTTAGATTTTAGTTTTTGGGGTCCTTCGAAAGATGCACTACGAGGAGTTCTCAGTCCAAAAGTTAAGCTGTCGATTTTTTTAAGATTTTCTTGACTAAAGTGGTAGGTTGCTGCGAAACTGATTTATTGAGTTGAAGTTTGGTTAAGTAGAATTAATAGGGCGTGAAGATTTTATGAGGCAAATTTCTAAAGGCAATTTTCTGAAGTTTTATTAACATACTCGTAAATGTATATTTTTTTGGGCATGAATAAGATGAAGCCGCTGGATCGTGCTTATTGAAAAAAAGTGTGATTGAAAAAATTAAAGAAATTGCTTTTAACATGCTGATGAGAAGGATCCAGGTGCATTTCATAGAACCAGTGTGCGAGAGGTTTACCAAGATCTATCTACTCTTAATAATAGAAAATACTGGCGGAGCTTCGAACCTAAAAACTTTTATAGTACCACAAGTCAAGAAAGGTAGGTATGAGAAGAAGAAAAAAGTAAGAATAAGAACAAGGAGAAAAATATAAGAGTAGGAACAAGAAAATTAAATGGAAGAAGGAAAAGAAGAAGGTTAACACAAAAAAAGGTTACCGAAACTGCATTCAAAGGCAGCACCCACGCCTTAGAGCGCTTTATAAGACATATCTGACGTACCACTGGTTGTTCAGGTATAATTTTTTTTATATAACTCCCCTACTGCCCTTACTTGTTTGTATTCATTTTAATCAGGCTGCTTTTTTTAACCTAACCTCTTGCTTCTTTCCAATGGAAAAACTGTTTAATAGCGGGATGGATGATATGTCGAATGAATAAAAAATTAATTCGACTAAATCGCTTTAAATAGTCTCCCCATCCATACCTACCTCATTTGTTAGTTTCATTTTTTTTGTAGCTTGCATCCAATATTATTCTAAAGGAAACAATTTTTCATTTTAACCTCACTCCTCAGATGCAAACGAACTAGAACACCTTTCATTAACTCAGCTCATATGAAAATAATAGGAGTCTTATGCACTGCTCTCATTTTTTTTTTTTTTGCATTTTAATATCCACTTCTTTTAACTCCTTTTGTATGCTTTTAATTAATCCATTCATTTTTCTTTACCGAATACATGGAGTTAAACAAAGAGTAGCATTTTAATCGAGATCCAAGTTGCAATGAAAGGTAAGAGGAATGCAGAAATTAAAAAGGCATTAAAAAGATCGAAAAACTGTAAACAACTTTGAAAGGACTTTTTCTTTTTGCTAAATAAAACTGTGTAACGAAAACTTTTTAACCTTTAAAGTAGGAGAGAATGTATAAAAAAAAACAAAAAAATGCAATTTTCATACAACACAGTTGACGTGAAAAAAAATTTAATTAAGTAATGCAAAGTAATCGATTTGAGTTGCGAACAAAAAATAAATAAAAGAGGCAGGTAAATAGTACTAAACCTAGAAGGAGCCTATAAACAAGCAAAATATTTTAGGATGTCAACAAGAAAAACGCCCTTAATGCCTATCTATAATAAAAGCGAAGTCGACAAGTTGCTGTAATAACAAATAATTTTTAAGCAAAAAACAAAATTCGACTTCAATTCTCATATAAAAATTTAAGATTATCGTTAATCTCTTCATGATCCAATAAACCAAATTGAAATGGAACCACCTGTGAGGTAACACCTTTCCTTTAAAAAAAGAAATATAGAAATCAGTTAACTTGGGCCAAAGTTATGCGGAAACATACATAAAAAAAAAATATTCCGACGAACTGATAACCTTCTCCTTTTTGGGAAGTCGGTTAAAAAAAAGTAGTAAATGATAAAGCTGCAGACTGTAGTCATTGAACTATTAAGAAAGCAAAGAGATAAAAGGCTAAGAAAGAAAATTTACTGTATTTTCCTTACAACTCTACACTAGCTTAAGAAAAGCAACTCTGCTGCATTCTTATGGCACAGTTACGCATACTTTGCACTGCACTGCAGAGCATGTCATTTTTACGTAGAAATCAAAAATCAACAGACTTCTTCATATGTATGTAATGCTGTGCGTTGGGTAACCGGTTACACGCAAAACTCAACTAACAGATTCCTTATATGGCAACTCTCATGCAATGCCAAGTATGCATTACTCAGCCTTTAGAGAGGCGCAGGTAGGCATGCTGCTTCGGTAAAGGCAATGCAGCAGCAAGGCGAAAAAGAAGAAAGCGGAAAGATGCCACACACTTGTTTGCATTGTCTACGTGTTGATTTGAGTGGTTTGTACGAGCATAAAAGCATGTACATATGTACATATGTACTTATGTATGAGTAGGTATATGGATGCAATTGTGAATGTGTGAATGTATGCATCCCAGCCAGCAAAATCATGGTAAACGAGCTAGTAACTGGATGTTTTCTCGAAGAAAAACTGGCTGAAAAGTCGCTTATCATAGCCGTTTACGATTCGGTTTCGAGTACCTTTTCGCCTGAAATTGTGGAGCGCCTACAAACAGTCGTAAACGGATCGAAAAAGCATTGATATGCGAATATTATACGTATATTTATTATATAATATTGTGGTTCAGGAAAAATTTTCAACAAAATTAAATTTTTTTCTTGCGCTGACAAATTACTACAAGCCTCTTTCTAATACATTTTTTTTTTGTTTTATCATTTACGAGCCTTTCTCTAACTCTTTGCCGATCGAGAATCCGTCGTAAAACATAAATGTTCGTAAAATATACGTTTTCTTGCTGACTGGGGTGTGAATCCAAGATGTCTACACGCATGGGCGTAGCCAGGTAGGGGCAGGGCCCCCCCCTAACTTTAAAATTTTCCTTATAATAATATATATAAAATAGTACCCTGAAATGCCAGCTTAATAGGATCGAGTGCCCGCCCCCCCCTAAATTTCATTCTGGCTACGCCGATGTCTACACACCACACCAAGCACCGTCAATTGACTCAATTCACCTACAACTCCACTCACTCTTCGCTCTCTGCTATTAACTGATCATCATCTACATATGTATGTAGTATGTACACACATTCAATGCAGTATTATATCCTTATAACCTAGCTGTTGTTCGTACATTTTTTTTTCTCCGGTGCCATTTGCGTTAGTGTTGTTTTGTACGTCCGTCCGCTCGTTTGCTTTGACAGTGTGGTCGCTTCTTAGGCGATATGCTGAATTCGAAAAGCACTCCATGGATAGGTGCCACACATAGATAATATGCATTTGTGTATGAATGTATAGGCGCGCGTGTGTGTGTATGTGTTTCTTTTAGTGACAAAAGATGTGATTTAGCATGCAAATATGTAATGAATACAGCAGCATGGCGTTGACTAGGAGTTGATGATGAAAAAATTTAAAGAAAATACTTAGCTAAAAGAAACTACAAAACATTTGATAAAAGCGCTGCAAATTGGAAAGGAAGAAAGTAATTTTCAAGAAATTTAATAAAGAGTAATTATGTGAAAACTTAGACGAAAAAATTGCATGTAGTTGCGAGTTTTGTTTGTGAAATGCACACAAAATTATGTAAAAAAAATGTTTAACAAAATGTGTTTGTACTGACCACACACACAACCAAAAACAAATCGCATTTAAAAAGTATGCCATGATTGCCTTAATTTAGAGCTGTGAACTGGAAGTGAAACAGATTTTAAAAATTCCAACTGTTTTCCTGGATTCTGTGAGTGATCCTTCTTCCTGCAATTTATTGTCAAAACAACGCCATAACTAAATAGATATAAAATTACGTGTTCTAAAGTGGTTGATACATCCGCTTTAGATCTATTAAAAAGTGTTCAAATAGCTAGAAAATCGCCGTAAAAAATAAATTAAATTCATTACATTCAAAGAAAAAACAAAACCCGGTAAAAAGTTCCTAAAATTAAGAGAAACGCCTCTCAAAAGTTCCTAATATATAAAAAAAAAAAAACAAAAACAAAATGCTTCGAAATTCGGATATTAGTCAAATTTACGAGCCCTGCCAGAACTATGAACGTGTTCAATATTATGAGCGTCGCCTTAGTCATCACTCCCATCATTCCCATCAAAATTTTGAGCCGCGACGAAACTATGAACCCCGGCAAAGTTATGAAACCAGTTATAGAAGTAAGTTTAATGTTCGTAAATAAAAAAATAAAAATAAAAGTAAAAATTGTATATAAAGTAGGCCACAGAATCGTTATTTTACCATTTAATGTCGCTTTTATGCCTTTTAAAACTTTCAGTATAAAAAATTTTAGCAAACGATGCGCTTTGGGTCAAAAATTGCGTTTAATATGTACATAATAACAAATCTAAGTGCCTTATTTAATTATTTTATTTTATTTTCTACTTGTTTTTAAATTTTTGGTACTTGCGATTAATCAATTAATTTTTTTTTTTTTGTGTTAAAAAAAATAATTTTGTTTGTACTCTCTATTTCATTAAAATATTTATATGCCTTCCACATCGTTAATTTCAATTTATTTCATATTTATTATAATATCACAATTAGCACTATTTTTACGCTCGGGTTGTGCGTGTATTTAGGGCTTTATTGCCACCATGCACAGTCCAATGGGCCTACCGCAATGTATGTAATTTGTATATACATACATATGTATGTATATAAGTAAGCAATTCAGTGAGGCGAAACCCACAACTCAGCTCACAACTCGTTTCCGTTTCAACTCACCGCTGAGAGCGACGATCCGAGTACTTGCCTAGTTTGCCATAACTCATTTGACCCAAACTACCTGTGATCAACTCTGAGTAGAGGCTAAGCTAAGGAAAGAGTAGGAGAATAAGTTTTATTTTCAATCATTTACTCACAAAAATCGATACAGAAAGGTAAAAAAAATAATCTGTAAAAAAATAAACAATTTTCAAATATATTCTGAACCTCAAAAGACCATTTATATAGCTAAGCGTTTCATGCATTTCTACCGATTTTATTTGCTCACTCTCCCATAATTTTCTCACTCGAACTCTCACTTATGCTGCCATATTAACTCAAAAATTTGCTCACTTAAACTCACCTAGCTAATCTTAATACTTTTGCATGCAACACTTATCTATCAGTTCTACTTCTATGCCTCATTTCCCACTCAACTCGCTACCTAGTTTACATTCCTCCATTTCTTCCTTCTCTTCTCATTTTACTAAATTTTTGTGGATTTTCCTATCGCTTCCACAAAAATAAACCAACACACACACACACACAGCAACAACAAATATCATAAAAACATTACCATAGTCATTAGAATTACTACTTGCATTGCCGCAGGCATACTCTCCAACTAAGCTAGCATGCAACACTGTGGCGTTAATGTGTTCAGTGGTGCCAGATTGTGGGAAATTTCCCTATTTGAGGGATATTTTGCATCAAAAATTATTAAAAGGGAAAAAAGGGACATTTTATATAAATAAGGGATTTTCTTTTGACGCAGTTATTGTTGCATAATTGATCAAAATTCACGAATATTCGACATTCGACTTAATTAATCGTTCTGAAGATGTGATGTGTAGTGAAATGGTATATAATTGTTAAAAAGTATAAGGACAATTTCGAAAATTTTCTTACGTTAACCAATTCACGCGCTGAGTAAGAAAGAATCTTTTCAGTTGTAACTGGTATTTCATGTAAAAAGCGGAACAAATTATCTGGTGAAATGTTAAATAGCAGTGAGTGAGCAAAAAAATGAAAGTGAAAAATTGAATGAGTGAAAAAAATGCAGGAAAAGGGGTTTTTTCATAACAGCGGTCGGCCCTCGGCAGGCAATGGCAAACCTCCGAGTGTATTCCTGCCATGAAAAACAGCTTATCATAAAAATACACTCGCCATTCGGAGTCGGCGTAAAACTGTAGGTCCCTCCCCTTTGTGTGACCACATCAAGGGGACCGCCACAAATTGGAGGAACAGCACATATGTGTAAGCGCCAAACTATTATTATTATTTTATATGAATTTTACTTCTTTACTACTGAAACATGTATATGTTTGAATTCGTTGGGAATTTTGAGGGATAAATTTTCAAGATGTGGGTAATTGAGGGATTTTTTCCCCATTTTCGTGGGATTTTTAACAGAGCATGTCTGGCATCACTGAATGTGTTGCGTGCTAGCGCGCTAATGCCGAATAGCGTCATAAAAAAACATAAAAAAAGAGAAATGCATTTAAATAAAAATGTTGCTGTAATAAAAATACCTAAGAATATTATGACCTTAAAATAGTAACTCGCATGCAAACTTTTCAAACTTCTATACAAAGTAATTTTAGCTACTTCAATGGCAGGCGTTACTATTGTTACATTTTAATATACATATATATATTTTTTTATTACACTAAGCGTAAAGTTGTAAAAATAGGTAATTTAGCGAGTTTTTTTCCAACTTGGAACGCATGCAAAAAATCTATTAAAATCCAAAAAGTGAAAATCTCGCAATGCAGGTAGTAGAGAAGGTCGTTAATGATGTTTGGATTTTTGTGCCTTAAATAGAGTAAAGAAATACGTAATAGCCATGCAGGAGTTGAATTATGGAATGTCTTTAGATTTTGGCTGAGTAAAAGTGAAATGTAAAAGTTTGGTGAAAAACATACTTATTGAGAATCAGCAAAGAAATTCTAGGCAACTTTTTTCACATAATATATTAGATATTAGAACCGAATCAATACCAGCAGCGTTTATTTTGTCCAGAAAAAAAAGTATATAAAGTTTCTCCCTTCAATATCAAAAATGATTTTGGGTCAGTCCATGTAAACGAGGAAAATTACTTAGATTTCAAAATGTCTTAATTACACTGTGCGACAGCTGAAATCAGCCCGGAGTTTGTTAATAATTTCTGAAAGTGTACCTATCCAGTACTAAAACACTCGATGTATTTACAAAAGTTAGCTCATATTTTTATTTTATGGTCTACTAAACTTTTCATGCCCCGGCCTAAGTAGTTTTCAAAAAAATGGAAACAATTGGTTAAATAAATGTATCGAGTGATCTTTAAGGTTTGGATGTACATATGTACATATGCAGTAAAATTTCAAGGGCAATATTTTTGTAGAACATTTTAACCCGTCAGCTCCCGCCTGATAGGGTCGTTTCGACCCCTTTTTCAAGAAACCCACTCAAAAAGCAAGTTTGGAAGGTCTAGAGAATTATTCTTCGGACAATGTTACTATGGGCCTTCGCTCTAAAAGATTAAATAAACAAGCAATTTTTAAGCAAAAAACAAAAGCGACTTCAATTCCCAAATTTGAATTGCTTCATGGTCTAATCAATGATCGGATCTTAGCCAAATTAGTATGATATCACCTCTGAGGTACTACCTTTCCCTCAGAAGTCGGTTAACTATCCAAAGCAATGAAATCTGCGGCCACGAAGATCTTCGTAAAAGGATTAAAGGAGTCGAGAGAACGCTGAACGACAGCTTAAACTTAGCCGAGAAAGTTTATAAACTTTCACTGGTCAGCCGAGAGAAATCACAGCGGATTAAGGTACTGCCACGGTTACCACTTTGGTACAATTGTACCAAATATGGGCCTTTTTTGTTTGTTTTGGGCCTTTTTGAAACGTATACAGTTTTATAGCCCATACTATAACAAGTGGAATTTACAAAAACTGGCGTTAATTTTTTGAAATTTTGTTGCTTACGGTCCATCGTACAGTTCCACAAATAACGTAACTCTTCCTTTCTCTTACCGTTTTTCCAGGCAGGTTGTAGATTTGTTTTTGGTGAGTGTATTGGTGTTTTTGGTTCAGTGTGTTAGTGTATTTTGAATAAATTTTAATAGAAATGGAAGCAATTGTAATATAAATGAAAGAAATTGTGAAAGATAAGAGCGAAGACCAAAAACAGGTGATCTCAGTTGTAGGCATTTTTTGGCAATTAACTGAACAAATATTAAAAAAAAATGAACCGCTTGTGTGAGTCACTGTATATATTTTTGTTGGATGACAAAAGTGGTACATTTTTTTAAATTTTATTTTTACTTTTATATTGCGATACACAAAACTTTGATGACGGGGAAACCCCAAATCATACAATATGGGATTATTCTCTTATAAGGCTTAGACTCTGACACTCTGAGAAAAATTATGGTATACAACTAGATAAATTTTCACTTCTTCCCAATAAACTCATCTCACTTTCACTTTTTTCGCACTGTGAATACCCCCACTGTAATTTAACACCACATATGGTGACTACATACAAGTCAAACTCATCTAAGGCAGGGATACAAAATAAGCCAGTCTCTATACAAATCTTGTAAGCTAAAAATAAGTATGCCCAAGAGTATGAGTAAACACGCATGTGCTGAATAATGTGTATGTACAATTTAGTTACTTATATATATACGTACGAGCATGTATATGTTTGGAAGATAGAATTACACACATATTCTTTAATCTCTATGGAATATTTGAAACCGCTGAGAAAGTTTTTGAAGACATTTTATCAATTGAAAATGGGAGAATTGGTTTCACGTTTGCTATGTTTTATCAGCGAGTTAATAACCTTTCCCTTTTTTTGAAATAATCTAAAATTAGATTTCATTAGTTATTTTATGATGCCAGAATGATTTCTAATGAGTAAATAAATCTCAACTTCCTAATACAAAATATATTTTCAGGTTTACCGTATTGAAAAATGCATATTTATTTTAACCCATACGGTTGACAAACGGGCTCGCTTATTTGCATAAACAGCCTTTATTTGCTTTAACTCATGCATTTTTCTCTTTAAAATTCGCATAAGCAGCCGAACAAATGCACGAAATTTTTGGGAATTAGCTCGGATCCGGGGAATTTGTACAATTTTTTATTTATTTATTTTTTATTTTTTTTTACGTGTTTAATTTCAATTTTTTTATTTTCATTTGCTTTACTTTATACCACATCTTTTTTTTAATATAAGTTAATTAAAATTTTTAGAGTTAAATTGTATTAAAAAGTCAACAACCAACGGAAAGCAATGTTAACAAAATATAGAACTTATAAAAAAATTAATAAAAACGAAATAAATGAAAATTCTACTGGCCGTGGGACTCAAACCCACGATCCTGCGGCTAGTTGATCCGCAATACAGGCGTCTATAAGGACAAAATTATTATGCGCATTTGTGTGCTAGTTTATCTGCATTAGAACGCCCGTCTGTCTCGCGCTTAAGCTAACATAAAATCATGCATTTGTTTATATGTAATGCGTATGTATGTGTCTGTGAGCAAACCAATTAAACGTTGATATTTCGGCAAATTTTGTTTAAATAAGCAGAAAAGTCAACAACAACACAGCGATGGAGCAAAGCATTTAATTTTTTCCAAAATGAGAAAAACAAAAAATGTATTTCATTGCAAGAAAAACCTTCATTTTAAATGCATGTATGTATGTGTAAACACAAATATATTAATAATAAGTACTACCTTCTTCAAAGTCATTAAGGTTTGCCTCCAAGCGCTTGGCAAACAAAAGATGATAAGCAAATACTGGTGAATTCATTTTAAATTTTTTTTTTGTGTGTTTCAATTTGCCGGTTGGTATTTTTCCTAAGACGTTAATTAAGATTTGATGAGGCGGAAAATCATACATAAACATACATACTACGTTTAGAAGCTTCATGCAAATATTATTTACTTCTCAAGAAATAATGGCAGCCTCTTTTTAATTTGGCGGCCAAAGTTTAATTTGGCAGAGAAAAATAAGATGGCTTTTCCACATTAATCCTTTTTGCACGCCCACACAAAACTAGTGGCATGTAATTACAGTTGTGTACATTAGTAAAAAAAATGTATTTATATGTAGAAAAAAATTACTTGCAAGAAAAATTTTAATTTGCATAAAAAAGCAAAAGAAAATAATAGAATACACTCTTCCTTTGATTTGTGATTTCTACTCACTTTTTCGCGGTAAATTTACGGCCTTGGCTGAACTAAAAAGGAAATGAGTATTTTTTTTTTTCATTCTTCGAAATTTGGCGGAAATTAAGCGCTGCGTGGCATATAAATTTTGCCTCAACGGAAATTAAAACCCAATTAAAAAATACGTAAATACAATGTAAATAGGAATAAAAATGGAAATGGTAGAAATTGAAAGAAATCAAACAAAAAAAAACGCGTAGATGAAGCCATCAACGTTTAAAATTGTGACTTTTATTTATTTTATTCATGTAAAACATCAGAATTGTTTTGAGGTAGCAGTGTAAATATGAGCGTGCAAAAAAACTTCAAAAAAATCGCGAAAGATTAAATATTTGGGAGATGCAAAAAAGCCGGTGTAAAAGCCAAGGCAGAAGAAACCTTGGAAAAAGATGATCAAGTGTACAACGATAAACATATCGGAAAAATTTATTGACAAATATATCGATAGAATTCAATTTTTCTTTAAATCCTTACGAGAATTAACAAGAAGCAAACTTGCATACTTATAAAGGTAATTTATCGATAACTACTTTGATAAATGCACTGATGGTAACTGTGTTGAACATATCGATGTGAAGTCGGTTAAAAAGGAGAAGGTTACCAATTCGTCGGAATATTTTTTTTTATGTATGTTACCTCATAACCTTGGACCTCGTTAACCGATTTCTATAATTCTTTTTTTAAAGGAAAGGTGTTACCTCAAAGGTGGCTCCATACAAATTTGGTTTAGATCCGATCATTGCATCATGAAGAAAATAACGATAATCTTATATTTGTATATGAGAATTGAAGTCGGTTTTGTTGTTTGCTTAAAAATTACTTGTTTTATAATATTTTATTTTACTTATCCGCAGTTTCACCAATCAGTTTTAAAATTGATCAGAATTTTAAAACTTAAAATGGCAAATTTTACATACAAAAGTGTGTCTTTTTTAATTTTAATAGGCTGTTAAATTTAAAAATTATTGGTGCAACCATTTAATGAATTTTTAATTGTGATTAACTTTTTTTTTAATTTTTTTATGAGTAACAAAAGAGAGCCAAAATTCATTAACACTCAACGCAAGCAGGTGCGCTTTCACACACTTGCAAGCGACTTGGCATTGTTCTTGTTGCCGACATACGCTTGACTTGCGGTTATCTAATCTCTGCTTTTAAGCGTTTAATTTCTTGTTAATTTTCACTTTCACACCTTAAGCTCTTGAAAAATTCGTTATTTTTTAAAGAAAAAATTACAAACGAAAAACCACCGCCAGCTGGTACAAATTTAAGCAGCTGGATTGTCGAGGCTCACAAAAAACATACACGTCTACAATTTAATTAAAATCTTCACACAATCTAACGCCATCCTGCCATCCATCCAGCCTCGTTTAGCCGTTTATCTGTGCTTAACTCGAATGTCTTATTACTAATTTGAAAGTGATTTGTAGCAGGCGTACGTGGTTTTTTAACTCAAATAAATACCTGACTTAATGGGTGGATATTTATTTTTGAAAACCTTTTGTTTAACCAAAATTTCAGCGGAGTGTCTTTGGATAGATTTTTGATCCGTTAACTTACTCTGACAGCCGTTGTCAGTGGCAGGCGAGTACGTTAAGGCAGTCAGCAGTCAGCATATGATATTGCCACCCCCTTTACACTGACACGCTGACATTAAAGTACGCATAAGTTTTGTGTAAAAACGTTAATCTAGCAGCTGGTGGAGAGTTTTTATTTCTTTTAAATGAGTGCAAATGAGGGCTGCTGGGCCACTTACGTATGTATGTAAATCTCTACTTCCGCTTTTTTCCGAATCGCAAATCTCTTTTCCCTATTCAGTCTTTTTTTGCTTTCGATATGCCTACGCACGCAATTTCAATCAAATATACAATTTTTTTTTCTCTCATCAACTCCTCACTCACTCATACCCCATGAATTTTTCAACTGAAATTTGCATTTAATACCAGATCTTTTTTCTTCTTCAGGAAACATCCGCCCCTGTTTGAACATTTCATTTCACCGCTCAAATACGCTTATTTACGCATAAAATGCGCGCAAATGTGCGCGTTGTGCAAAAAACTGGCAAACAAAAAAGTCTTGCAAAAAAATTCACCTTTAATGAAAAATTTAATATACAAACACACAAAGGGCGAAAACCAAATGTATACGCGACAGGTTGTTAAGAAAAAAAAGTATGTAATTCTCCGCGCGTCACCATAGCACGCATCTTAGGCCCAATGAAATCGGATTAGTGGCTTATGCCTAAGTAAGTGAACGCTAATTACATGCGTGCCGTAACCAACCCGCACTGCTGATACATAACTCCCCTCAAAGTAATCACTCAGTTACCTTTTTCGCGTCGTCTACATTTTTTTTGCTTTTTTCTAAGTCCCGCGCACGTAGAGGTGCTATCTAGCAGCAACCACTTCAACCGCCATTCAACCACCTGCTGGCAGCCACTAAATACTTGCATTTAGCGCCAGCGAGAGAGCACAGAGCTGACATGTCTGCTTGTTTTGCGCGCGAATTAATTGTGAAATACTTTGGTTTTTTTTCGTTTTTTCATTTAAGTGTTTATTCGCATATATGCATTCGAAATAGCACACTTTTTTAATATTTAATTAAATAAATTTTTATTGCTTTGGTAACATCAAAATCTTCTCTGAACGCACTAAAAAGGTTTTTGATATCCTTTTTAAACAGCATTCTCTGACTACGTAAGTTGTGACCGTTTTTGTTGGAAATGGTTTAATATGCTGAACTTATGAAAATTTGATCTCAACTGAATGGCAGTAAAAATTTAAAACGGAATACTATTCAGGATACAAAAGAAAAAAGGGTATGATTTCCCCCCTAGTGTTTGAAGGCTCATTTTGAGAAAATTCAGGCACCTTAGAAGTGGTTGTTCATTGAAATATTTTTGAGAAGTATAAGTCCTTTAGGTATCATGGAAAAATTCATCACTTAGCCGAGCTCAACATGAACATTTTTAAGACTTATGCCAAAATGATTTTTTTATTACACTTTTTTAGCTAAAAGTTTTTTATTTCGCCTTTGATCAGTAGTTTCTCAAATTTTTTCCATAATACATACTATCAATATTTTTTTATTTTAACTGAATTTTGTTACTTTAATTTCCTTTCGCCATGTGTGGGGAAAAATATTTATTTTCTATCAAATTTTCTTTTACTTTCTTTTGATTAACATTTTTTTCATATTCTTTTTTAATTTTGTCATACATGCACATACATATATACATACATATACATATACATACATATACATTTATTGTTTTATACTTTTCTTTTTATTTTAAAGTTTGTTAAAAACAGTACGTGCAAGCAAAGTATTTTTCAGTAATTGAGAAAAAATAACAGTTTTAATTTCTCGATAAATTTTTACACTTGAAAATTTTGTGAAAGCCGAACGTGAATTGAAGAATATTTTTTGCAATTTTTTCTTTGAAGTTTTTTTTAAGTTCTCCCTTTTGTTCTTCTTCCAAAATTTACTTTCATTAAAATTTCTCTATTTTAATCGCAAATTTTTCTAATTCATTTTTTTTTTCATTCAATATTTTTCAGACTTGTCTCAATGTTTTCTTCATTTTCCTTTTCATTTAATTATTTTTTTTGTATTTTTTTTTATTTCTTCATCAATGTTTTATACTCTATAATTTTTTAAAAGCCGAGTGTAAAAAGAGGAATACGTATATTTTTTGCATTTTTTCTTAAATTTGTTCATCAAATTTTTTATATATAGATCTTCTTTTATTATAATTGTAACTTTTAACTTTTTCAAAGCATTTTTACCTTGTGCATAAGAAAACTATCTTTTTTTTACCACAATTTATATCATACATTTTTTTCATTATTAAAATATTTTCCGAATTATAGTTTTGTTTCCTTTTGAATACAATTTTGTTTTTATTTTCTGTTCGCCGCGTGTAAGTAGGGAAAAGTATTTATTTCCATAAGCATTTTTTTTATAATCCCAATTTTTTTTATAAAAACAAAAAATTCCACCGCATCATTGCCATAGGTGTAGTTTTAAGTGTCCACCGAGGCTGTGGGTTACTCACTCACGCAAATGCCTCGCTCTTTAAAAAATGTCCATTAAGCAAGTAACTTATTTTAACACACATGAACACAAAATATGGATGAGTAATTGAGGTGGTATGGGAATTTGAATAAGAGTATAAATAAGTAAGTAAGCATGTATAAAATGCGGCACAAACATATGTACATTCATGAGTTTATGCCAAGCTTTTCCATTGAAAAGATTTAAGTATGTACATATGTCTCGGCTTGCTTTGTATAGCTTTGGGAACGCCTACGCCTACAAAAAGCAGCACATATAAATTACCATGCTTTTGTTACATACATACATCTTTAGTAGAGGCGATAAAGTGCAATGACCGCCAAGCGACCATCAGCGGAGTCCTGAAAAGCGAGTGCGATGCATTAAAATCCTATATGAATATGTGTTGGAGTGCAATATACACACACACAGCAGCAAAAGCAAAGTCTATGCTGTTCTATACTAAAGCGCAAAAAAAAATTGCATACCGTAACTGCTGCTTGTTTGCTGCAATCCAACTAACTTTGTTAGCCTTTGCCATCATTACATTTTTTTAGGGAGTGAAATGACCTTTTTGAAGTTGCAAACATTTGCATGCGAGCATGTGTGTAGGTGTATTGCAGCGCAGCTGTCTGAAGTGCAGTAAATATAATTGTGCAAACATTTTACGCACAAAAAAAAACAAAAAACAAACAAGCAATACTTATACGCGAGCCAACCAAACCGTGAGCGTATGTGGCTGCAGCGAAAATTTATAGTCTCGGCGACCAGCAGTCTGTTGGCGCTTGGCCGGATTTTCTAATTCATTTTTGTTTTTGTTGCAATAGAGCGCGCGCACTCGAATAGCTACTGGCAGTGAGACAGTGAGACACTCGTTATGCTTGCCGACCGTACAAGTATCTAGTTGCTTTGCCTCACCAAAAATATAAACAACAAATTTGTAAACACTCACTTTTTATACGCCCACACCGCTTGCCACTGCTACTGCTTCTTCGGGCGAACGCCATGAATTTATAGCCGTAATATGAATTTTTCGCTATACACTCAACGCACCACTCCAATGTCTTTGAACTTGAACACTTTGGTAATCATACATACGTTGTATTTGCAAAAGTCGCTAACGAAACTCGTTAGTATGAACGCTTCGTTGCTTGCGCCTGGGCGTATACGTAACATTTAGTACTTTTTCATCAGAGCGGCAAACTGAGGCACGCACTTGTTGTGTAGTGTATTTAAAGTGCGCTTTTGCCGCCCAGCTTTTTGTGGCCTACGCTACAAATTACGCAAAATTTACAACAAACTAATAGCAGACAGTACAACAAAAACAACCAAAAGCTAAAGCAAGGCAAGCAAAGGCACCAAAATGATTGCGAAAAAATCTGCAGTCAATTCAGCGCAACTACGCATACGAACTTTCAACTTTCAGGGCCTTTACGCTTGAAGTTGCATTCCGATGTGCATATATTGGCATTTATATGTATGTATGTATATATGTTAATCTGTATGTGTGCTCTCCTGCATGCGCACTGCACATTCATCAATTACTTAATATAATTACTTTTGGCTTTTGGATTAAGCGCGCCACCGGCATAACACGCACACCCGCTATCACACCCACACACACACACACATTCAAACAGTCAGAGGCAGTCAGTCAGTTAGCTCTACACAGGTCTACCCGCCAACCCATCCCAAGCATTCGCAAATCCATTGCGCTACAAATAAATATTAAACCCCCCTTTGATTGTACAAGCAGTCAGAGTATCCACACATACATACAAAATGGCTAGCGCGCGCGTATATTTATGTTTGCAGACAACATTAATTTGTAATGTAATAAATTGTAGCAACACTCTTTTATCGCCTGCAATCCCGCTATATTCTGCATTACTTCATACAACCGCATTATACCGTTGCCGTATGTGCTGTTGGTTGGCCTTCAATAGTTGTAACGAAATTTGTTTGCTCATTTTTTGCTACAAATAAGGCAGACTATCGACACTGTAACAAAAACAACTCAAGCACATATTTCACATATTTCGTTTATTGCGCCATGTTGGCTGACTGACTGGTTGGTTATTTGGCTAGTAGATAGGTAGACAGGCAGACGCTCTGTCAGTCCAGACTTTTGGGTGGGCGGTGGTGATTCAAGGCTCATTCAATGCAAATGCGGAAGTTGTTAATGATGTCTGCCAGCTACTGTTGCGGCGGCTTCTGCTGCTACTACTTTGCTCCTGTTGCCACTGAATTCACACTTGCTATGGCATAAATGCATATACAAGAACATAAAAGTAGCAGATACATACATACATTAACGCGGGCTTGTTAATGGCATTCAATTGAGTTGTGTGTGTGTGTGTGTGTGTGTGTGTGTGTGTGTGTGTGTGTGTGACGCGGTCTACACTTTTCCGGCGGCTGTTTTTAGTGGCCTTTTTAAGTGTTTCACAGATTTCCGAACATTCAACTTTTTAGCGTTTTTACATGGTGGCGGTGTAAAAGTCTATTATAAAGCTGACTTCAGTGGCGGTGCTTTAAAGAGTTGTATTTAAGGTATCTAGTATGTAATTGGGAAAAACTGAATATAAAACTACCGACATATTTTTACTTCAAGCCAGGGACCGAAAATAACAGTTATTTCTTTTTTGATGTTATAAAAGTCCAAGGAAAAATATTGTCGTAGAGTAAAGTTATCAATATTCCTTCGTCCCAGGGCCTCCTGGATCCTATTTATTTATGACTAAATCAAGCTTTACTCTAAAAGTTCGAATAAATCTCCCTTACGTTCCAAGCTCCTATATTATATAACCCATAACGAATAACAGAACAAAATTTGTGTTTAAAGAGCAGATAAATTTTAAAACTTACTATCTATTAGCCAGGCAACAATTTGTATCATAAAACCCCTAAATGTATGCAAAGAGTTATTATTTTAATTAAAGTTAAGCTCAAAAAAAATGAGAACAATTAAATAAGATAAGGAAATGCTGATTAGTTTTAGCACAATTAGCAAATGTTAACCGTTTTTTCTGAAACTAATATTTTACAATTTATTGCACCTCTCTACAATATACGTACAACATGCATAAGCGTTTAAGGCTTGCCACTTCAGCACTAAACTATATATAATACTCCCAGCTACATGTTGCCGCCATTAATTGCATTTCCTGCCTATTATTTGCTGACAATTTCAATTTTCACTTCCGCCCAAACGAACGCCTACACATTTTGTATTCATATTTTGTATAAATATTTTTAATATAAAAATTTAAATGATAAACTACGCACGCAAGTAAAGCTGCTGCTGTTCGGTAGTGCGCTTATCAAATTCGATTAATCGCAAAATTTATGTCACTGACAGAATTTAATAGCTTCTTTTTTTTTTGGTGGGTATGTAATAGCTTTTTCACGAATTTTATTAGAAAATGCAGATAATTATGACAGCGAAAATGATATATGACAGCGAGCGAGCGAATATTGCAAAAACAATATAAAAAAAACACGCAGCGGCAGGCAAAAAATGTGAATTATGTAAAATTATAAGTGCTGTTAATGAGCAAAATGCAAAGGTAACAACAACATATGTGGCTTAAAAAATTATATAACAACAAAAAAAAAACACATTTACTGCATTGCAAAGCAAAATAAGCAAAATGTAAAATGCCAATTTCATGCGGCAACCGCATAATGTAATATCCGTTTCCGTATGCCATGTGGTATGAGCGATTTTTTTTCTATATCTGCCTACGGAGCTTTCCTATTGCGTATGTATGCACAAATAGTGCGGCATAATATGCCTAAATACACATGTACATACACACGAATATTAGTATAGTTACATATTTCATTTCCGCTGCTGGTCAACCAATCAAAAAGGCGCAAATCTCATTTATTTTTACTAGTCTATTTTTAGGCGCTTTAGCACGAAACTGTTTTCTTTTTGACTCGTTTATATCCGTTTTTGGAAATTTGAAAGCTATACGAGTACTGTATACATACATATGTATGTAGGCACACAAATGCCATGTGTTTTGTTATTGTTGTTGTTGCTTAATGCTATTAAAATTGCTTTCAAATCGAATGCAGAAATAGCAGCTTACAAATTTGTATAAATTTCTTTTTGCTTTTGTCACACACAAAGTCCTCTTTTAGCTCAGCCACGCTGGAAATGAGCAAAATGGCGCTCAAAGAGATTTATTTAAATACAAAAACACACACACACACACAGTATATTTGTTCGGATTCAGTGTCGCAGCAATGCTATCTTTGCTGGCTCTTTTTCAGCTTTAGCTGCTCTAATGCTATAGAAATTATTTACAATATATGTATGTATGTATGCTGCGATTGTGCGTTCGAAATTCTATTCAAGCGCATTGCTATTACCCCAACCACGCACGCCAGATGGGGCTTTTAGCTTTAGCTTAAATTTAATTAAAAATATTGATGCCATCATCAAAAATAAACGCTGTATAAAAATTAATTTAGAAAATCGAAAATAATTTCCGCGTGACAAAATAGTGGCAGATACAGAACGGGAATTACTTACATATTACAAAAGTAGCGAAAGGGGGAGAGTAATGAGAGGCTAAAGCTTTTTCATTTGCTGATATTTTTTGCCGATATCTGTTTAATTTACTATAGCTTTTCTAATCTAGCCACCCTATTTTATAGCGCAGCTCATGCGATTCGAACACTGACGCTCGTAAAACTTTGCAATTTGATAAATTAAATACAAAAACTGCAGGCAAAGGCAATGCGATTGTGAATGGCGAAGCTAAGACAAAGCGCGCTATGCCACGAGAGTTTACTTTGCAGAAATGCTGCCATTAACTTTACGGTATAGTATTTATATTTACTTCTTCTCTCTATACAATTTCTACTCACCCAAACTACTTTACGGCTATGTTTTGTACTTCATCAGTTCGCACTAGCGCCACCCCCCCGTTCATCATGCCGCCTTCACTTCCTTTCACATATATTGCGTTCTTCATTCAACCAATTCGCTTCCTTTTGCACTGCCCTCTTTCATACTTTTGTTGCTAATGACAGAATAAAACGAAATCCAAACATAAATTATACACTTATCAGTTTCATTTATCTTTGAGATTTTGATGGTTTTGTAATTGAGTAATAAACTAAGGAAAACCAAAGAAAGTAGAAGGTTCAAATGAAGCGAAAGACGAAGTGTACGCTGCCAACCACCCTATTCCGACAGAATTGGTTGTAAGAACGCACCTTGTGAAGGCAAGCACACGGATACGTATATACACTTTCAGACACTGACGACAATCGAACCTATACAACTCTATAATCATAGCACAAAATCCGAGCTCAATACTCAGGGCCGGTTGTTCAATAGCTGGTTATCACTACCTCCCAGTTAAACATCATTATCGACGATTTCGACAACATGCATATAACATGTAATCGATAAAGCAGTCTTTGTATTTAACCGAAGCTTCTACCTCCTATTAGTGTTAACCAGATATTGAACAACCCGGCCCTCAGTGTTTCACAAGTTCAGTTGTATTTATATTTCATTTCAGCAAAGTTCATCGCCTTTGTTTGTTCCACAAGTTCAGCTTTACTTTATTTGCCGCATAAATTCCCGTTTTTTTCTGTCTTTCATAAGTTCAAAGCCTTTGAATCGAAATGAACGAATTTTGCGACTACGTTGTTGTACGTATACTTTAAGGCGCTTGCTAAAGTGTTTCACAAGTTCAGTTCTCTATACAGCGCCGGAATTTGGTCAACGTCTTACCCTGCTTATGCCATAAAAAAATTTATATATCAATAGCAAATGCCAGAAACCAAAAAACAAAAACTCATTAATAAATGTCCTCCAAACAAACTTCGCTCAAGAACTAAGTAAATCGAACAAAAACGCATGTGAAAAGTCCAAGTTACTTTCAAAGCAACAAATAAAGTAGCATTTCGAATTGCGCGTTTTTTATGTTAACAAAAAAAAAAAACAAAAAAAGCCACAATAAGCACGAAAATGGGCTGCGAAGCACTTAGCAAATATGTATGTGTATGCTCACTTACTTCTTTTTCGATTCGACAATAATTTTCTCTTTCGGCCTTATCATTAGCACAGCCCATTTATGGCACAGCACACACTCCTTTGCACTCCACAGCTAGCCAAAAGGGTCATTCCGGTAATAAAGCGCAATTTTGTAGATAAGGCACAAACAAAGCATGCCGCCGCCGCTGTCCTCACACACACACACACACACACCCTCACTCACCCACTCACTCACTCGCGACCTCGTTTCTCCATAACTTGCTCATAACCTAGGCTAGTCGCTTGGTACTGCCGTTACGTTGTAAGCGGCGGCGAAGTTGCAAAATGAAGTACGCAAACTTTTCTCTAGCTACATAAGGAGCTGCTGCCTGATATGGCTTTCGATAGCCCTGCGTTTTATGCCAATGAAATTACCAAGACGACAGTCAACGATAATGTGTCAAGGAGCCAAGCATTGTTGCTGCTGCTCCTAGCCGCCCTAGAGGTTTTTTGTTGTTTTCATTATTTGGCGTGGTTTTTCAGCTCCTTTTTTCGGTTGCCATTTTTGGTTATTGTGTAATGGCGTTTATTGTTTCTCGACTCGCCAATATAAAGTATTCGCCCATAAATTTGGCCATTATCGAAATTCATAGCGTGCAAAGTACCTACCTTACATACACACGTACTTATATATGCATGTATATAGATAGTCAAAAGTATATATGTATGTATAAAATTTTCAGATAATGAGCTGTGATGTTATAAAAACGTGTAATCAAATAGCTAACGGCCATTTTCTATGGTGGAAAGAATGTATCCGATACCAATGATAATGTCGGCGGTAATTGTTTGCAAAAAGGCAGTGTTAAGTACCGTTTTGGAAATTTTAAAACTTCTTCGCAGCTAATTTATGGTAGTAATTACTTATTGGAGCGACCGAAGTTTTTAGACGTGTCTGTTTTAATGGCAAACTTTTACTTATCTTGTCTAAGATATTTTTCTACGGTGTTTTTGTTAATTTTCCATGCTAAGCTGGACGAGAATTATGGGTAATATCTTTTATTCAAAACAGCTCTAACATGTTCATAGCTTCAGTTCACTTATCTTACCACTTATATGTAAATAGTTATAACTTGTAACGAACCTTTCATTCGTGTACCGAACAAATCTGCAATTCTCAACAGACTTATGAATTTACCTCTTTAAATATAGCACCTGAAAGTAATAAGTGAACTCAAACTCCACAACAAAGTCACTTCTAGTCTCACTTATGGTCTGATTATGGCAACTTAACGTATGTAACTTACGGCTCTCTCTTGAAAATTCTGTTTAATGGGTGTTGCCTATAATTGAACAGCCGGAACTTAACGTAACTTAATGCCACGTCGAAATCTGTTTCATTTTGTTTCTCTAAGTTCTACTTCCGTTAAGTTAAGTTAAGTTGCCATGATCAGGCTTTTAGTCTAACACTGATTATTTACAGTATTTTTTAGAACGTTTGTTAAATGATGGCCGTTCAACAAAATTAAATATAAACAGATTTTTGAAAGTTTCTAGATCCTTCAACTTTTGCGGCTGCAAATCTTACTTTTTGTAAAAAATTCTTAAAAAATAATTTCCAAAGTACAATTCGTGTTCAAAGCCCTTTATTCCAAACCTATCACAACTTTTTATATTTTTTGTGCTCTGTTAATCGTTTTAATTTTTTCCCCCCCCCTTTTAATGCCCATGCTGCCTTTAATTTCCCTTACACTTTGCCCATGACAAAATCCACCTCCAATGACCTATCTGCTAAAGCTCTTAAATTCCAACCAGCCACTTATTTTCATTGTTGGATGCCGCTAATAATTAAAATGTCAATTATCTACATTAAATATTAAAAATTACCATAACTCTATTACTCACGAGCTTATAAAAAAAGTTGGTTCATAAAATCCAAGCTACTTTTTTGCAACAAATTCAAATTATAAAAACGCCTTGCCTGTCGAGTCGATTTTGTCATTGTGTGGCATGCAAGTAAATTGTAAAATTATTATAGACACATTGACAAATTATAAATATTTGATACAAAAAAAGAAAGCTGTGAAATATTTTCAACAAAGGATGAAAGACCTAGACCTAGACTAGTAATAAAACTTCTAAGCTTTTTTGCATTGAAGTAAAATATTTCCAAGTTTTACTATATAGGGGTCTAGGTCCTTCATCTGGAGTTGAAATTATTCCTACACAGTGTTATTGATCTCAATGAAAGCTAGTGTAAATACTAAATTTTTGTTCACTTTGTGCTTCTACATAATTAAAATCTTAATGGATGATAGAGCTTATAGCGCTAACCTACTTGGTTTTGCAACTTTCGAAGAGTCTACTGTTAAGGCGCTGGCCCAATGCAGGCTTGCTTTGCACACCTTGCTTACTTTAATTTGCTTTGATTTACTTCAAAAACTCGTTTGGCCAAATGGCGGCTTGGAACGCTGTCAAAGCAGCTGTGTAGTTAAAAAGTCAAGGTCTGTTTCCTTACACTAAGAATAATTTTGCCAAAAAATTCCAGAAAATTTAAAAAAAAGAAATACAAAACAATTTTTTCAGATTTATTTTTAAATGAATGTGAATTAATTTTTGCATTTCAAAGGAATGATAATTATTATACATACATATATAACTATATGTACATTTATTAAGAACAACAAACTCAAAACAAAAAAATAGATTTTTCAAGAGACGACTTACCAGTAGTTTGACATCATAAATATCGCCAGCTTTATGTGAAAAGTTGATAAGTCTACATTTTATGAAGCCTCAAATTTTGATATAGAGAGTAAGAGAAATTAAGGATTAAGGTACTTTTTTTAACAGAGATCTAATCCTTCTGATTTGTATGGAGTTTTGCTTTGCTTTAAACACGCAAAATGTTGTATTCAGAGTTCCTGTAAAATTTGTAAAATTGGACTTAGGAACTTTTCACTTTAAGCCAGCGACATGTTAAATATAAATATGGAAACATAGATTACTTTTTATTAAACTTTGAGTTACTAATATTATACATATATTTTTTTTAAATTACGTAAGAAAATTTTTGTTCATAAAAAGATGGAGCAGTTTGTTTGAATTGATTTAGAACGGGAACGTATCTTTTTGTCAAAAGGCTACGAAACGCTTTCAAATAAAACTTTTACCTATTTGAAACTTTGAGGCGCTTAAAGCAAGTGAAGCAAAGCTGCCATTTGGCCACCCTTCATACGTTTTAGTACATTCCAAATAACTTTTGACAGTTCTCAAAGCGAAGCAAGCAAAGCAAGCCTGCATTGGGCCAGCGCCTTTAGTCTTACATTACTATCAGTAAAACTTTTACTGTAAAATCATTGAATACTTTTAGGCTCAAGAAAGTGAATTTTTTAGCTTTAAATCGTTGCGCTGCGTTATTTAGATCGATCCCAAAAACATGCAAGTCTTTGATTATCTTTCGTAGAATCTGGTATCCCTCTTTTAAACTGAAGTTTTCCAACGCTTCCGATACCTTTTATATCAGATATATGTATTCTCTCTGAGCTATTTGCTCTAGGTAAATGAGTACAATTCATAATGCAACAAACTTAATGTTTGGAAAAAGGGGTGATTAGAATTATATATTTACAGAGAATTCTGGATTTTGTAATTCGTAAGACAAAGAGTTCGAAAGAGTTTGGTTGTAGTTATTTTATTTATTTTTTCTCCTTTTTAAATTTAATTTGTTATTCCTTTGTTAATTTCATTTTCTTTTAATTTTTAGATGTTACTGTTTTAAAAAGAAAAATATATTTTTTTAATTCATTTAATTTTTTGAATGTATTTATTTATTGTTTTTTGTCTGTTTTTAATATTTTTAATCCAATTTGATTGTTAAGTACTATTTACTTTTTTTCTAATTATTTCTTTTTCTAATTTAATTTTCTTTTGTTTATTTATTGTTCTAAATAGAAAAGTATGTGGGTTTTTTTAGTTTAAATTAATTTAAAAAAAATACTTATTGCAAAAAGGCGAACAACAGAACGCTAAGACCTCCTCGTTAGCATAACTTTCAATTAGTCTTTTGAAAGACAGTAAAGAGCTTTCAGGATGGTTTCCATAATTGACAACTATCTTACGAAAGACTTTCGTCTTTCGAAAGACTGTGCTGAGTAGCGATGAAACGATACGGGTAAACACAAGTACATACTCGATACTTTTCGTTCGATGCTAAGTAATCCTTTTTATTTGTTTTTAAGTTTATTGAACGCTGTTCTTAAGTCAAAAGAATAACAATAAAAAGACTTTTCGTTTGAACGTCGTTCTTGACGTCAAGGTAATTTTGCATTTAGTCATACCATCAAAATGACTTTTAAAAGTAAAATTTTTGGTTTTTTATTCTTCGCGCTGAAAACATTATCGAATAATATTAAAGGTGAGGGAGACTAGCTCTATTAAAGAAAACTAGAAATTTAAGCTTTCTAAGAACTCACCATAAAAAAAAAATCGTTACTTTTTCACTATAAGAGATAATTTGTCAACTAATAACCCAAAGTACAACATATCCGCCTATGATAAAAAAAAAATTAAATTGGACTTCCCAAATCCCGAGTGCTGAACTCACGGTTTTAAGGTAAAACGAGATTAACTTCTTCTAAACTTTTTCAAGTTATTATCTCTGTTAAATACCATTCATCATTAATCATATTGTTTTGCTGTGTTATGTTGTTTTATTCATTTTCATTTCTTAAATTATTCGGAGTTTAGAATTCGCCGACGATAATTAATTTATTACTTAAAAAAATTAAATTCAATCTACTTTATACTGAATACCTTCATAGCCAAAAGTACCGATACGAGTAGGTATCGATACTTTAGATCCGATATTTTTCGGGTTTCGATACTTTCTTACGACACTTCTTCCAAATAAAAGTATCGGTACCTGCATGTTATCGTTTCATCCCTAGTGCTGAGTTGAAATACGCATGAACTAATAAGAGATCTCTGGCTATGAAGGTAGCCTGTTATTTTTCGGATCACGATTCCTACTATTGGCAAAAACTGAACCCAATCTTGAAACCAGACTCCTTATTAAATACTTATCCTACAAAGAATTTGAGAATTACAGCTTTTGTTAGACGCATGAAATAATAATATTGCTTTAATGGAATAGTGTTGGTAATAGTGTTACAATTAATTTTTCAGTACGTGTCAGAGCCACCTACGCCTTTACCCATTCTCTACTCAGTCAATAACTTCGTTAGCAAATTTAGTACTGTAACACAAAAAATATGCACACCAGCAGTTTTTAATAACTATTCGTAATTTATTAAGTGCGTAATTTGGTTTTTACTCATTGACCAGTGTGTTCAGCAATTACCAACGCCCCTATAACAACAGCCATGCATTTTGCTTATCTACAACATATTTTAAAATATTTAACAGCAGAAAAAGCTTAACAAAATTATATGACAGAGCAAATTTTTTCGACTTATTTTTTCCTTTTTTGTTTTGCTATACCCCACTCGCTTTGTCATAAAAATTAATTAAAAATGATAAAAATTTTGCTGCGTTAATTTAATTGAATTTAATGCATGCCTGATTTAGCACATACACAGTAAATTGACAAGCTACTGGTTTGTAAAACAAATGTTGAAAAAATACAATAAAATACGTAAATTAATGCACACCAACTGCAAACACCTTCATGGAAGCGACATACATACTTACGTTAGATTTGTATGTATTTTTCTGTATGTGTGTGATTATCCTGACGCATTATTACTTCCTATTTAAATTTTTTGTAGTTAGTAACTACGCCGATACAGCCAGATGAGTTAATTATGCAGTGAAAAATGCTTACTAACCGGTTATCATGTTTGAAATGAATGAATGTAGTGAAAAGGACAGCTGAGAGATAAGGTAAAAGTGTGCAGTATTTTGTAATAAAAAGTCAAACAATGAAGAAATGAATGCATTTTGCAGCAGGTGTTTCACGAGTTCAATTAAGGTGTTGAAAAAGTGGAGTGAAGCGGTGTATCGTTTTATTTGTTCAACTATATTGTTTCAATTGCTGTACCTGCAGTAAGGGTCTGCAAATCAATATGTAAATGCCTCTAAAGTTACCTAAAAAAAATTATGGGTGCCTAAAATTATGCAACATAGCATTAGCGCCAACTTATACCGCCAGATTTGGTGTATTTTATATTGTATTTCTCTCTTGCTGCATATTTTGCGCTCTCCTGCTTTTGATACTATTCAGAATTTTAGAGATTCGTAACACGGCAATACTGTTGGAGGAATGATTTTCATCAAATGAGCTTTAAGCGATTAAAAAATTTATATCTACATATTACGAATACCAACATGGTATACATATATAAAAAATATCGATAATAATACTGACAATTTTCTGTTTCTTTGCCTCTAATGGACGAAGTCCTTGTCAACGATGCCTAGAGAGTTTTTAGCAAAACCATATCGTTTGGATCCTTTCTATATAAGAGACTGCTGGCTACCTACTTTTTTAATTGGTTTTTAATGAAACTGCTACATTTTGGAAAAAAATAAATTTTAAAATAAATAATTTTTGCCATAATTTCAGCTGACTCAATATTTTTTATAACCAAATTCTACCGTTGCAGATCTGGCACCACTTCTGCTGAGCTGAGTGCATAATTGAGAGCAACAAATAATTGCTGGTTGCACCTTTTCAATACAAGTTTTTGTTAAACGTATAGTGAATTTGCATTTTATTTTTTAAGAAGTGCTGTGAAAAAATTACCAATAGAAAGTAAGTTGCCCCAGTTGGCAATAATTTATCAGCTTGTATAAAAGCATAACTATTATTAACATAATGAAATTATAAGCTGTTTGATTTAAATACAAATTACTTTTTATGCGATCATAATTACTTTCACGCACACATACACACATCCCAGCATCTTTTGGACACGTGTTCCTGTACATTAGGCTGGTCCAAAAGAAGTAAAGTCCGAATTTTAAGGCTGTTTTACACCGATAAAATATATTCCCTGTTTTTTATATTAAAGTTAAATAATATTTATAGGTCACTCAAAGATTTTCATGTATTTTACATTTAAAAAAAAAAAACAATTTTTCATAGAAATGTTATAGAATTCTTGAAAATCAATATTTTTAGATCGGGAAACTCTGCCAATACCCAATTGTTTATTTTACCATTTTTTTAATACTGCCGTTTTTTTGATAACTCCTATTTCATTTTTAGGATTTTTTGGGGGCCTGTTAACAATAGTTGATATTAAAAACTGGTTAAATAAACAATCTATATATATGTATAATACGCGAAGGCATTTTTTGTTCAGGGTAAAAGATCTGCACCGTTGCGCTTGGGCTGTAGATGTGCAAACTGGTTTTATTTTTTTGAAATGGGTTGCCACATATTGAACAATTAAATTCAAATTATTTAATAATTAATATCGTCAGACCCGTACCGTTCGTTAGGTTTACGAACGTAGTAATTTGTAAATATTTTGAAGAGGGTTGCCACCTGTTCGAAAAGTCGAATTTTGTTAGCTTACAAACAAAATAGTGTTGAGAAATCTTTAGTTTCAACACTAAGAATATTTTTGAGGTGCTTAAAGAGAATTGCCCCCTTTTAAAAAGTTAATTTAAAATTATTTAACAAGTCACATGAATTACTAAGATATTGGTATTATTTTTATTTTTTATTATTTTTTCTATATGGAACAATCCTAGGCGGAGATACCATTAAAATTCGAACCTTACATTTTCCAAATGCATTTGCGGTCCACCCTATAATTGTATATATGTATGTAGATATTTGTGGCGCAAATTTTCATTTCATTAAAGCGCGCGGCATATGTTCTGACACAAATGCGAACTGTCACTTAGGCGCCAGCACCTTATAAACATCGCGTTTCGTATTTGTTTTTACTTGCATTTTATTTTGTTCATTTAAATTACACCAAAAGCGCAGCGCGTTTCAACATTTTAAGTGACACTGACAGTTGCATGAGCACACACGCACACGCTTATGCAAATTTGCGTGCATTTTTGTGCAAAGAGAAAAAGTGGCCATTCAACTGTCACAAGTGTCGAAGTAGCCAGCAAGCCAAGCTGCATTGCTTTTTTTTTATTCACTCCTTGACAGCACTCACACTTGTGTACACGCGCGTGTGATTGTGTGCCTGGGCGTGCGCTGAGGTGCAAAAATCACAAGCACACGCAGTTGTGTGAAAATTTGCACTGCTCGCTGCGCTTTGCTTTTTACGCTGCTCCTCAAGCG
>NW_023458559.1:62110487-62154552 GCF_013731165.1 Rhagoletis pomonella | reverse complement strand
AAGATGAAGATGAAGATGAAGATGAAGATGAAGATGAAGATGAAGATGAAGTTGAAGATGAAGATGAAGATGAAGATGAAGATGAATTTATATATGTATATTAGAAAATAAGTACATGTGTATGTATATCGCACATTTCTTTCTTTCTGGAATTTCCTCTATTAAGTTTCACTTCTACTTTGATACTTAAATAAAAAAATTGTGATACATTTTATACATTTTTTGTTTCTTCTACGATACATTTTTTCATGCCGTCGTGGCAACACTGTTTATAACACACACACAAAAAAGAAATAAATGTGAAATGAGACTTTTGGCGCTCAAGTTAAGATGAGAACCACTCAAAAAGTAAAGGAAGCTTGCCAATACAATTTAGTTTGGAAAGGGGTGAGCACGAGGAGGGATTAGTTGAAAGCAACGAAATGGTTAGCGCATGGGAAAACTATGTATGTGGTCACCAAAGAAGCGGATTTGAAATGTAAGTCTTTATCTGAATTGTAGCTTTATCTAAAAACTAGTTAGAGAATTAGTTTCTTCGACATCAGTTGAGAACTAGTTTTTTACAACCAATTTCTAATAATTATTTGAAAAGCGACCGTAATTTTAGTCCGATTTCTCTCTGATTATCACTGGCTCAAAGCGACTAGTGTGGAAAAAAGTTGAGTAGCTTTATACAAAATTTCAAGGGCTTCTGATATTGGTTTTTTCAGATTCCTTCCTGTACGCAGTACCTAAAAGTATGCAGTATTAATTTGCAATCAATTATGCCCACGACGAAAATGTGACTCGAATTCGAGATAAAAGATGCTTTGTTAATGTTTAATTTCCCTGCAGGGTTACTATAAATCGCAGATTTTCAAAAACTGCCTTCATGCGAAAATAAGAAAGCATTCAAAAAAAAAAAACAGCTTAAAGCTTCCAGCAAGCAATTCAATTCTAACTTTATACGCTGCCTGGAATTCTACTCGTTTTACGCTAAATCTGACTTGGTTATAATGAAAAGATTTGACGGCCTAAAGGAAACCAAGTAAAAGGATAAGGGTTAACTTGGTTTTCTTTTCTAGGAAACACATATTAAGCAGTGAACTACAAAAAGCTGAAAACAACAATGAACAGCAAAAACAGACAGTGTTTTCGAGACACAACGGTTACATGTACATATGTAAGTGTGAAGGGCGCTGGGATATTTGGAGAATGTCGCGCAAGTACTAGCCACTTTAAGCTTCAGTAGCTTTCGAGATTTTCACGCTATATACACACGGCTCTCCTCTATGCATACACTTTTATAGCATAGCGTAAACTGTGGCATAACTTTAGGAGCGCATTGCCATTTAGGAGCGCACCGGAGGGCCGGCGATATGGTTAGGCTTGAATAAATCGTTGTCTTTTTGGATGCCACAAAATGTTTTAGTTGAGCCCTTAGCGAAAATACGCTTACAAGCCTTGATTGTGTTTTTTGTAAGTGTGCATTTGTGTGTGTGGATGTGCAATATTACACGCTTTCTTGAGCCTTCACTGATGCTTATCACTGTAGTGGTCGTTATGCTCTGATTATATGCATCTGGCTGAGCGTAATAATAGTGTGGACTATTTAAAAAAAAAAATAAAAAAAATCCAAAAATATATACATATTTGCATGAGTGCGTGTGTGCGTTGTCGAATGTGTATATATACATACATACATATTTTTATTAGTGTATGCAAAAAATATACATTAATGTAAATTTCATTTCACATATTCCTGTTTTGCTGCGAGTTCTTTTTGCCTTTGCTCGAAGGCCGAGTTGCCGTTCTTTATTCTAAGCCTTTTTTAGCCAATTTAAAATATTTTCCATTACTGTTATTGTATGTATTTGAAAATACTGTGTGTACTTAATCTTGATGCTGTCATTCCACAGCTAAGCTTAACGACGCATTCGATTTTGCAACAGTTCGTTTGCGTCACACACAGATACTCATCTATGTATGTTCTTTAACGCATCGCTGCCTAGACTGTTGCCTGTCGGGCTTTTATTTTCTTGGAATTTCTGTACAATTTCTTAAACCAAAAAATATTATATCAATAAATTTGAATTTTACTGTTTTGGAAGTTTTAAGCTATGCCAGAAAAGTTGGCGTAGAAATGAAAAGGAGGAAAAGGGTAGGACTCTAAAGAAATTTTGACAGCATGCAACATAGCAGCTATTTGTAGCTGCTATTGCCACATTGTTGCTGAAACTGTACACCTCGTCTGCACCACATTTTCATAAAATTTTGTAGACTTTATAATTTGTGGTTTTTTGCACTGTTGGTGCTTTTGTTTAGTTGCAAATTGAAATTGTGCAGAAATATGCTAAGCTTGCATAATTGACGGCTTCGACTAGGAAGGCAAGGCGACATATGAATATTTGTTTAAAAAATTAATACTTTCTAGAGTAAAATTTGCGCCCATAAACGAAAAAGAAATTTTCTAATAAATTTGCGCATTTTGGTCACACAAAAGTTTTAGAAAATTTTCAATAATATCACTCGTGCAGATTAAGTTGTGGACGTAGCACTTTTTTAATTAAAATGTTTATAAAATATTAAAAAGTAATATTTTTTTTGCACAAATTTCATTGAAGTTTACGTTAAGTTTTAATTGCGAAAAATTGTCTAATCTAAAAATTTCTGTGGTTGATATTTTAATATTTGGCCTTTGCAAACATTGAATAATTTTTAGGTGCTAAATTGTGATTTTTCTAAATTTTAACACTTTTTTCTGACAGCATTCTTAATTACAATTTCAAATATTTTACGAAGCCATGCGAAAGGCGACTTTAGGTTTGAACTGCAGTACTATATTTGTGTGGGTATTATACTTTGTGATTATATTTTATTAAAATATATGTAAATTAGAAATTTCAATAAATAAAATACACATTTTCCTGCTTTAGGATTAAGGTAGATTTTTTTAGATGTCCTAAAAGCTCTGAATTTAATTAAAGAGAACATTTCAAATGCAGAAACTTGCGTTTTATTGAGGAACAAAATGGTACACTACTAAAATATTTCTTTATAGGTATGCACAAAAAAAATCTCATCACTCATCTAAAGCAAAACGAATGCACAAAAATAAAAATAAAATATTTCATGTAGTTAAGCCAAATTTAAAAAGCAAAAATGTTTCTCAATAAATCTAGAATATTATTTTTCTTTCATAGAAACTTCTATCTAACAAATTTGAGCTAAAGGTAAAAAATTTCTAAATATTAATTGACGTAGTATTAGTAAAAGAAAATGTCAAAACATATTTTTGATCTTTTCGGGCACATTTTTTGTGCTGATAAACTCTGGCATGAATATGAATGAAATGAAAGAAAAAAAAGAAATTAGATTACTCTTACTAATTTTGCCAAATATAACATAAAGTATTCTTAGAAGATGGCAATGGGGCCTAAAAGTGTGCCTCATAATTTTTTTAATAAGCGGTTTCCTTCAGAAAACGAAACAGAAAATGATATTTGAATAAGTTTTAAGTTAAACGCAATAGAAGTAAAAAAGGACTTTGAAAACTTAAGCTCGGAACACTTTGACGACTGCAACTTCACGACGTAACGACAGCGACATCATTTTGTCGACAAATGTCGCCTTGAAGCCAGCTTCTTAAACATTTTGAAGACCTCAGCGACATAGCAAACAGCTGATTTTAAAGTTTGACATTTTGGTATATTTATTTCACAAATTGTGTATTTTTATTTAAGTAAATAAGAAAAACATGAACAATCAAGAATATGTGATTAATTTTGCGACAATTTAATTTTGCAGCACTACATCTACTCATTGTCGCCGGCAAAATTAGAAATAGATTTAATTTGGCGACGTCGACAATTGCAGTCCTGCAGCCAAGATGTCGTGCTGTCGTCAAAATAATTGTGTCCGTAAGAACGTGTGTATTTAAAATTTGACAGATGCTGCTTGTCGCTTGCTGTCGTCAAAGTGTTCCGAGCTTTAACTTAACTTAACTTAAAACTTTTTATGAAGAAAACAATTCTAGTACCGCTTTTGTGAAGGCACCTTTGGAATATTCCCACAGCGCAGAGCACAATTTCCTCATAAGTTCGAAAAATTTCCTATTTTAAATATTTTGAGCAAAAATTTTATACTGTTGGATATTATTTTTTAAGAATAAAAGCCAAAATTTTGATCATAATTTTTTAGAAAATACCAACGCTACTTTTTCCGTTTGATTTTTTCTATTTCCGACAGAATAGCAATATGGTGTATTTTGGAAGGGGTTCCCGCTATCCCTTGTCAATTTATCCACAAACCAAAATTGGCGAAGGATGACGGAAATTCTTACCAAAATACGTTTTCTTATTTCCAAAGCACAATAAAGTAGTTTTTAGGGTTGTTTGGAATATTTCGCCGAATTTTTTTGGGGTCTATTGAAATTTTTTTCGCGGTTTTTCGGGAATTCCCAGGAGACACGGTCACTTTTCGAACAATGCTCTGCAAGACTTTTCACTTTTGCGAGCACTGAAGTTCTGAACACATTGAAAACGACGAGCTACCGACCACAGCTTCCAATTTGTCATCTTTATTATCTAAGCGCTGTCGATGGCGACATGATTTCTTTGAACGCGGCAGCGACATCATGAATTTGTATGAGTTTGACATAAAAGAAGAGGAAGAACCTTATCTGTCGCCAGAAAAATAGAAATAGATCTAATCTGGCCACAACCACAGCCGTCGCGTAGCCCGGTCGTCGCCAAAATAATTATCTACATAAGAGTACGTGTTAAAATAATTTGACAGCTGTGGTTTGTAGCTCGTCGTTTTCATTGTGTTCGGGCTATGAGCTTCTTCACCGACAGCCTCACACCGACAGTACAAAAGCTTTCTTTGCACAGCGAGAAAAAATATTTATTTGCTTTGTTTGCCAATCAACGTTTAGTTGGTGAGCCATCAGATTGTGTGCTGCTAGAGAAATCTCTGAACCGTGGAATGATGTCTGAGTGCCGGGATTGTTTTTTGTTTAGTCCAGCTACGTGCATTTATATACATATTTCTTTCATTGCAAAGTACACCGGGCATAATTTTTCAATTATTTACTTGGGTAATTATTTATTTATTTTGAAATTTTACAATATTTTCGAAGTTTATTTCTCCATCATAAATCTTTATTCAAAGGAGATCTGAAATATGCTTATCAGATGCCGGTGATTATTTAATATTATTTCAAAAAAAAAAATTAAGATTCGCAATTAGGATATTTTGCATCGCTAATTTGATAACGAAAATTTAAAAAAGCGCGACTACGTTCGGGCGAAACATTTTTTTGCATTACCTTACAAAAATACTTTGGACTAGTACTTATACTTTCAGCTAAATAACTCGAGGACCTGCAGCCGTATTCCAACATTCGCTATAGCCAAAAATGTCCAAAAGAATACTAGGCGCGCTTAAAAATAGGCCACATCTAGTGACATGTTATGCTGCCAGAATTGGCTTATTACATATTGCATCTGCTACTTTTTCAAGTTGCGTACTTTTAGGCGACGCAAACACAGCATGGCAATTGTCAGAATTCCACTGCTCGATCCCTATACAATACAAATACATAGTGGGGCTCTTAGTTCAAGCAGAAGTGGGCACTACCACAAACAAGCGATCGCTAAAAGGGAGAATGTGTTAGTGTGCATAATTCAGTTTGCATGCTGCCGCGTTCTTATCGTTACGCTCTTGCTTGTGTACGTACACGTGATGGTTATGCTCTTTGAGCGTGTGCTCGTTCTCCGTCCATGCGTGGTTCAAGTCTTGGAGATCACGAGATCGAGAAGCTTATTTGTGCGGCAGTTGAGAATTACAATCGAATTTGAAAAAAACAATGTGAACAAAAACTAAAAAGTGTTTTTTTTTCAAAAAAGATATGCAAGCATGGACAAAGATAAAGAACATATGTATTTCGTAAGCCAGTTGGGAAGTACAAACGGCTATGCAAAAAAAAAACTAATTTAAGAGGAAAACAGAGAAAAACGATCATAGAAAAACTTTAACTGCATTTGTAGCTTTTTATAGATATTGCTATATATATCTGTAGACTTCGGATTTTTATGCTAAAAATAAGCCTAAACATATGTATCATCGTATTACTAATGAAAAAAATGTTTTCAAATCAAAGGTTTTAAAAGAGGAACGAAAAAAGTAAACGCAACCCGAAAGTTACAACACCAATGATGTAAATCAAAAATGAAAAAATTACAGTAAATACATTTATGTCAATGTAAACTGAGAGCTGCGGGATGAGCGACAAACGTGAAGCGAAAATTTAAAAATATAACTGACAATTCAAGCGACTTGTTGAAAAATTGTTTTCATCGATTTGAAAAAAAAAGAATAGAAGGTTGATAAACCACCAAAATGGCCAAGATAGCGGTGAAAAAAAGATTGAATGACAGGAGGCTGGCTGGCAAGTGGGCTAAAGCAATGGGCGAGTGTGAGCTGCCAGCGCTATACATATGGAGAGGGCATTCACAGCAGTGTTGCCAATTTTGGTACTTTCGTAACTGGTACTGTGAAACTGATTTGGTACGTTGGTTTTGATTTTGGCAGTTCGGAAAACAATATTTGTTTATTTACATATATATATATGTTTTTTTTTAATTTTCCTATATTCTATTTTTATTTGCCAATTAATATTCCAATAACTTAAACGATCTTCATTACAATTAAATCGTCAATATGTTTCAGCCTTTTGTGAGGCATGCAATAAAGCAGGTAGGGGAAGAATATGCAGGTGGCAACACTGATTCACAGTATGATTTCTTTTTATAAATTGCGATGCTTAAATCCAGAGCCTCGCTTGGCAATTGCCGGCCGACAAACTAACTTCTGAAAATTTCAGCGGGAGACGCGTTAAACGATGTGGGCTGAGTAACTGACTGGCTGAAATGATGGCGTGATGCGGCTGGCAGGAAGCGGATGTATGGATTGTGCGCCATGACAAAATCGTAATTTGTTAGCACTGATATATTGCATACGACAGAACTGTGTTTACATACATATATATATCGTCGTTTATAGTACAAAACCGCGTGACTGACATTTGCTGCCAAAAATTGGATTTGCTCACACAAGCTCTTGGCTCAATCCTTATCCATTCGTCCTGAAATATACTAGTTAGAAATGCGATTGCTTTATAAAAAAGAGAACCATTTTGAAATAAAATAGTTTACGCAACACCACATACGCGGTTTTGCATTTTATTGATACGCGGTTTTGTACTCTAAACGACGATATACATATGTATATGATATCTTTGTATGTATATGCGAGCGCATAAATGTTTTATATCGTTAAATTCGTACAAACACGTAATCACACACATTCGTACATAGCTATGTATATACGTTAGAGTGGTTCAAAAACACTCTTTTTTGGAAATTCATAAACGCTACATCAAAATACTGGTTTTTTGTGATTAAAACGAGAACGTATTGTTTTATTTTCATTTCATTTCATTTCATTTCATTTTTATTTAAAAAAAGTTTCTTTAGAGGTCCCCCTTATTTGGGTTTTGATAAAAACGCTGATGTTCCCATTATTTTAATTTTCGTGACATATTATTGTGCAGCTAGAACTTTTGTTTTCATATGCAATTACCTTGGTATTATTGGAAATATTTCCTTATTGCCCGAAAGTATGCTTTCGAAAAGAGACTGCCAAAATTAAAACGTTAATACTGAACGTGTTACACTTTGTCATGGGTTACCGTTATGTCGTTACCGTTATGTCAGTTTTTCAAAATTCAAAACGGCGGTTCCAATATGGTGATAAATCAAAAAAAAAACTCTTCACTCGGAAATTTCTGGCGTCGCTGACTTCGAAACTGCAGTAAACTTTTTAAAATTCAAAATGGCGGTGATGAATTTCTTAAAAAATTACTAAAATTAAAATGTTTGTACTGAACGTTTTCAGCTTTATCATGGGTTGAAACTCGTTCCCAGTGGGTTTCTGGTTTTGCTGATTACCAATCTGATATCAGTTTTTCAAAATTTAAAGTGGTGAATCCAATTTGGCGGTTAGTTTTTAAAAAATAAGAGTCACTTGCCATATTGGAACCACCATTTTGAATTTTGAAAAACTAGTGCGACCTCCAAAAAACTTTTTTTCAAAATAAAAAAATACGCTTCTCATTTTTAACCGACTTCAAAAGGTACTCCAAAATTTTTAAATATGAGAATGAAGTCGGTTGTGTTTTTTGCTTAAAAATTACTTGTTTTATAAAAAATAATAATAAAATAATAATAAAACCTGAGGTAGCGTTTATGAATTAGAAAATTGTTTTTTTTTTTTTTTTTGAACCACTCTAATATACACACATACATGCACTACTGATTTACACATATAACTGAGGGTATTTGTGTATATACTATATATGAATGTATATATGTATAGGCATTCATACTCACTGACGCGCCTCTTTGCTCCAGTTTTGCATGCATTTTTTTAATTTTGTATATATTTTTTGCACTCAGTTATTCGTTGCTGCCGCTCACACAGCTCTTATGATTCCCCGCATCCATTCTTTTTTCTTCCGTTTACTCATACCATTATTTTAAGCGTATTTGCTCTTTGGCCAAATGGCTTTGCAGAACTCTAATTCTCTACGAATCTGTACAAAAGTGTGTAAAAAAGTGCCAATGAAATCGCCAAATCCTTACATATCGCAATGGATTTAATAAAAAAAATCTCCAGCGGCCATTGGTGCAAATATGAGAATGCATATAGGTAGGCAGTTAAGTGGGCAGCAACGGCACGTACATATACGCAGGCAAACGCACACTCCTGCTAACCAATGTTAACCCCAGAGGGCATTATATGTATGTACCAAGTGCTTATAATTATTCTCTTTGTACTCGTATGTTTGTATGTGTGGACTACATATGTATGTGTTGCCGCTCGCTTGTGTACGTAACCTCAATTTGACAGGTGGCCGAAGTGGGTTGGCATTAAAAGCATTCAATTTGATGTATTAAAGGTACTTTTTTTTCATATACATATTTGTAACGAAATTCGCCGCGATTGATGAGAGAAAAAACTTAAATTGCTTTGAAGTTTTTTTAAATAAAAAAGTCAAAAATTACAGAGCATTATTTAAAAAACTTTGGTGCAACTCTTGTTTTCTACCTTTTACTTTTTTCATGCCATAAGTACATACGGAAATTTATTTTCCATGGCTTGTCGAGCGCAGCCGCTTTAAAAACGAATTTTGTTAAATGGTGCTGCCAACAAAAATCTAAACTAAATCCTGTAGTGTGCACCTCTTACTACTCGGCTATGACTTAAAAAATATATATATTATAGATACAAATATTTTTAGCCTCTTCCGCAAGTAGTTGTTGTCGATAACTTTATCGATATATTTATCAGTATAGATTGTTCGATAACAACTTTTTTTCAACATTGCCTTTTGACTTGGTTAACGGTTGTTAATCGTTATTTTTATCGAAAGATTTATTATTATACCTACGGATATACATAGATGACGTTGTGAAAAAATAATCGGTACACGGATATTTTTTATCAATTTAATTGTCATAAGTAGTACTAATAAATTAATTTTGAAGTTTGTATTTTTTTTTCAAAAAGTTTATTAATCGTCTTATTTGTTATTTTTATTGTCTGTACTATAATCTGTGGTATCCATAAATTATTTTATAAGTTACCACATGGGTTTAAAAATGTTTATCGATATATTTTTGTGTATGTTCATCGATATTTTTTCGATTTAACTCTCGACTACGGCTATGGTAATCGATAAGTTTTTTAATATTTATTTTCACTATGCCTTCGCAGTTTTAACCTTGAACCAGGATTCTACGCGTAATTCTATACAAATTCGCCGAAGAAGCAATGGGTTTAAAATCAATTTAGAGTTTGCCGAATTGCGAAAATAGGTTTCGAAGATAATGGAAAAATTTTTGCTGTTACGCCTTCTGCTGGAAGTTTTAAGGAAAAGATAAGTGCAGATACGGATTCCTCATACCAAAAACCACGCACAGCATGTTTTAATAAAAAATGTCAGCACTTTGCTACCACACTACAGCAAAATAGGTTTCACAATTAGGCAAACTCCAAATTGATTTGAAATCCATAGTTTCTTCGCTAAATTTGCTTAGAATTACACGTAAAACACTTCTGGTCTATACGCTCATAGTCGAAAAAATCTCCCATAAAAATTTAACCGCCCTATTATACATATATATATATATATATATACACTGCAGAAAGTTTTCCATTTTTATATTTCTCTTTAGCTTTCGTTTATTTATTATTTCCTTTATCCGCACACCTGCTCCTCAGTTCAACTCCAAGCGCCTTCTATAGCCTTAGTAACCTTTCGGCAGAATACATATGTAAGTATGTACACATACGAACATTCTTGATAAAATTGCACTCAAATTCAACGGCAAGAATTCGACCTGCGGTACTACGTATTCCTAATTCCCTCTTCTCACTTAAACATCGTTCGCTATCCTATTTTCTTCGCTTATACTCTCCATCCGCTATAAGACACATACATACATACACAAATCGACCCGCGAGGGTATCCTTAGGGGACTCAACAAACATTTAACTGATTACATGATTGTATTTGCTGTATTTGTATGCGTTCTATAGGATTGGATTGTTGAGCTGATTTGTATTTCGCCCGAAAGTATGTATTGTTCGCATGTGCCTGCGTTGGATGGTTGATTTTTTGATTTGCAATACACCTGGGATTAGCTCTGTGGCAAGCAGCATACCAACCAACCAACCAACCAAACAACAGTCAAATTCAGTTGAGTTGAGTTGAGTTGAGTTGGAGTGGCCGCCAGTCAGGCAGCCATGGGAATGCGGCAAGCTTCTTGGCTGCCAAGGAAATAAATTGTCTGTGCGTGCAGTAATTGTAAATTACATTTATGTAAGAGGGGATATGCATGTGGGTTTGCACGATTGCGTGGATAACAGGCAAAACGGGCGCCTGTAAATGTGCTACACATACACACACACACACACACGTTTGTATGGATAAGGGAACACATTTACCCCCATGCTCACCGTTAACGGTTGCCATGGTAATCGCTTGATATACGTCAAAGTTAATTGGTTGCATTGGGAAAACTCAAATTCAGCGGCTGTGTAAAATGGATACGGTTATTGACACCAAAAAGTATGCTAAATAATATCGGTTGGGCCGAGCGCGCGCGCGTGTGTGTAGGCATTGGCAAACGGCTGCTGCAGTATATTTTAAATCAGTACACTAATGACTGTGGCTTTGAGACAAAAGTGTGGAATTGTGTTGTTGCACGTAAGAATGTGGCTGAGTATAATGATGCAGCATGCCTGCCACTTTTCCTCATATACCCCCACTCGCTCTTTTGCTCAACCTCCCAACTTAAATGTGTGCGTGTGTTATTTGATGCGCTCATGATTTATGGCTCGCAATTTGCGTGTAATTGATGCTTGTGCTTTTTGTATTTTATGGCTTTGAAGCCTATAAGTATGCAAGTTTAGATTTACAAGCCACAAAAGGAGCAATGGAATGGATCTCTCAACGACAACGGCTCATTGTGTTAACCTGTGCGAAGGTCTGTCTGCGCTGAGCGCGACTGCTCAACGATAATAGTTTAGTTACTTAAGCTTCTGGAAGGCCTAAAAGTAGGCAACAATGATTTCAACTAACATTTACTTGCACGTCGTTTGCGTATTGTGAACCATTAAAATATTTTATTTCATTTGTGGAAATTTAATGCCATTGTAATGTTGGTAGAGTGTGCGTGTGTGTGTGTGTGAATGGTGTATATCAGAGCTGTAAAACTGTGAAATCATATGAAATTAAAAATCATCAATTTTATGTTATTATGTTTTCATTGAATTTTTCCTTGTTGGGGAATGTGGCTTATAATTTTCCAATTCTACATTCACTCAAAGTAGATACGATTGCACACATTAACATATTCAAAGAAAGATTGAAAAAACTGAATGACGAAACATTAACTTTTAACACTGAATAAGCATTCAGATGAATGCAGCTTTTGCTATGTGTGCACACATTCATTCAGTACCAATCAATCGATATAAATATTCTAAATACACAAAACCCACTGAAAAATACGCAAGGTTGAATTTTATTGAACAGATTTCAAAATTGCAACACGAAAAATAGTTTATTGAGCGTTATCATTAATTTGTTTCACTTAAATTTGTACAAATATTTATAATAAATGAAAATATTAATTAGAGAAATATTGTTCTGCCAAGAATGTCATTATGAAAAATGTCAATTATTAACGATTTTTACATCTCTGTTTCGAAAATTGTCAGCTTTCTAAATAAGTATTACCAATGTACCAATAAAAGGTATGTGCAGAAATTATTACATATGTACATACCTATATATCTACGTTAAAATAAGTAAACAAATTTAAGCGCTTCTACTTCTAACTTTAGATATATACATTTTATTATTTATTTAAAAAATTCTTAATACAAGTTTCTTCGTACTTTTTTCTTCGCTATTGGGTCAAGCATTTAATAAAGATTCTAAAACCTGATTTGTGGGTTTGTGGTGGTTTCTACCATTTACAATAAGTTGCAAATTATCAACTTTTCTCAAAAAAAGATTTAACAAATCTGTGTGCAAACCCCTTTTTATTTTAGTGTGGTAGAATCGAAAAAAATGTGGTAGATTTGAATAAGATGTGGTAGATTTTCCAATTCATATTTTATTGGGTATACATATCGCACACCGTCGTCAAAAGAAGCACAACTCAAAAATTAAATCGGGAAATATAATTGCTAGTGGATCGTACAGATTCCACGCAATTGGTGCAAAAACAAGTATAACATTAGTTTTCTAGTTAGAGAATATAATCATGAAGAAAAGAATATTTTATTTGTATGCAAAAAAATCGACCAAATTATTTTCCCATTGCATAATACTTTAGCAAATATAAATAGGCGTATTTTTGAAATATTAGAAAGTTAAGGCACAGATATATTTAAAGCAAAATTTATGATGTACCTTTTTAAAAATCTATTGATTAATTTTTATATTTCGAATTACAATTGAGTTGAAATTCTAGAGTTATGTGAAAATTGTAAACAAATGTTCTGTCTAAAAATGTGGTAGAATTTAAGCCTTGTGTGGTAGATGTGGTAGACACCCAAATTTAAAAAAAATTACGTGGTTGATCTACCACACATGTGGTAGAAGCTTGCTAACTGTTCTAAACGTATGTTTTGAGCAAATTGATGTTTAAAGCTAGCAATATATCCCATGTCCATTTTCCAAAACTATAATAATAAACATGGCAGTTTTTTAGCAATTTGGTTCCTGTAATTAAGGAAATATTGTAGTTTTGGCATTTTTCGAAATTACCATTTTATGAGAGGGACCAGGTTTAGATAAAAAAACCCTCGTAAAGAATTTGGTTGAGATATCTCAACTTTTGCTAGAGTTTTCGTGTACGCAAATAAACGGACATGGACTAATCATCTTCTCTTTTTTTCTGAGCATTTTTATGTATATATACATACATAAGTAGTACATACGAACATAAATGTATGTATCCATATCGATTAATTTTGGTTTTTCCAAATATACGTTATTTGAAAAAAAGTTATGGTACCCTCTTGCAGAACTGCGTTGTAAATATGTTTAGGAAACATTTAAATTAATAGTTAATTAAAAAAGTTGCTCAAAGTAATGGAACTCCTCAACCCCTTAAAAAAAAACAGGAACACTTCTGAAATTTTGTTTTGAAAGTTTTCATATTTGAAAACTGAAAACAATTACAGTATACAGCAAACCAGCCATTGACAATATGCTTATTTGAAAACTAATACATGAAATGTTGTGAATATATAGGATTTTTTTGTCATTAACCCATAGGCAACACCTGGTGCAAAAGTACCTACAAATGTTTGTTGATATATTTGAAATGTAAATTTGAACAGCAAAATTCGTAAAACAAATTATAATAAAACAAAAATATTGTTAATTACTACGTGGGAGGTGGGCGTGGTTATTGGCAGATTTCGACAAAATTTAACACTAACCTAAATTATACCAAAGGCAACTTCGACACCGACTTTCGTTAAAATAACTAAATTTTGTTCGAGTTAGCGTGTTTACAAACAGAGAGGGCTGAACTAGTTCATCTCGTCATTCTGAATATATGTGTATATACGTACATACATTTTATACGGTTAACAAACGCGCTCGCTTATCTGCATAAACCGTCTTTACTTGCATTAATTCATGCATTATCCTCTTTCAAATGTGAATAATCGGCTGAACAAATACACACAAATTACGTGCATTTGAAAATTGGAGAGTTGTACCATAAGCTAAGTAATACTTCTTTTACCGCCTAATCGATGGGACCATTTTACAAAGTCAGCCCACCATTATTCACTCAAAGTTGTGTTCAGAACACGGTTTGACTTATGTAGGAACTGCATCCGGTCATAATTGCTGACGCTTCACGCTTCATTTGCTTGGAATTTCGTGTTTCTCGTTATTTTATTTTATGTGACTTGAAAATATTTAAATTGGATTTCATTTGGGTTAACGAAAACGACAACTGTGAAAAAATATCAACCAATACATTCAAACAAAATGTCAAATAAGCATGTTTACATTTTTTGTTTTGGCTACCTGGATCACTGTATACTGTGAAAAAAATATTTAGTACAAAAATAATTGTGATAAATCAATTTTGTATATTCTTCTGCGAAAAAATGTCTACAATCGATGATGTATATGTATACATATCAAGATGTGTCTGTTTTGCTCTACGGTTGCGATAAGTTGCTTTGGAATAAATAATATTGCACGAGTCATTGGCTTTGGGTTAGTGGCAGAAAACTTCAATACATAAGTACATATACTTTGAAATAAAATATTTGTTTTTGTTTCAATTCCAGATATGTTCAAACTTTAAAGTATAAAATATATCAACCCTGGGAACAAATTATTGGTACTGAATGGTAAAAAAAAGTGTGCATTCATTCTAAATATACAATCATGTGTGAGTGCGAATGCTGCTGAACATTCACATTCTATACTGAATGGCAATCTAGCATTCAATAACAAAACACAGTTTGTTTGTTTTCAAATATTTTAAGCCACTCAGGAATGAAGTTTTTATTTATACAAACCAACAATCAACATTTTGAAAGGAATGCCGAGTGAATGCAGACTATGTTGATTCAATCATTTTACAGCTCTGGTGTATATACACTGATTTATGGCACATAATTTTCCTACACAAATTGAGGTTTTTAAAGTGTGTTTTATTGCTTGCAGGCCCCAAAAGTATACAGTTCATGCAGATTATGAGCGGTGATTTATAAAGTTTTTAGGGGAAAGACGTACAATTTATTGCTTAACTTTAGCATTAAAGTGGAGATTTACCCAGCGTAAACCAAGCAGTCCCTCGTTGGAATCAGCGGGCGCCCCGGACCACTCCTACTCTAGCGCTAAATGTTGTGCTTAATGTCGCACCTGTCGACATTGCAGGCAAAGTAGCGGCGGTTCGCTCAGCCATTAGGCTCAAAAGCTTTGGATTCCCTTTCCATCCAGCGCACTCGAGAATTTTCGAAAGCTTCGACTTCCTGCGGAAAGAGGCTGCCACCCAAGGCTGGCCCCAAAAGGATCCTTCTGCACGCACATCCCTTCTAGGGACAAAGGGGAGAAGTAGTTTCTGGAGAAGAGGTCCAATAAACATCTTCACGAATGGATCGTCGCTGGAAGGGAGAGTTGGAGGAGGTGTCTACTGTCAGGAACTCTCAGTAGATCTGACGTTCAGACTGCCGGATCTCTGCAGCATTTTCCAGGCCTAGGTTGCCGGCTATAAAAGAGGTGCCTAAAGGTATGCAGAAATAATCAAAACCATAGCCGCTTTTTATTTTAAGACTGCTAAAGCCAATAAATGTGTTATGTTGGCTCAACTGCATATAAATTGCCAAAGCGCCTAAAAATATGCTACATGGTATCTTGAAATTAGATTAACAATTATTTTTCCACAGTTCTGGTACTGTATTTCTTTTAAATTCAAAATGGATACCAGAGATAATTTTGAAAAATATTTTATAAATAATAAAGTTTAAAATTTGTGCACCCAAAAGTATGCCAATAGTAGTTTACCTTACAAACTGTTTATTTAGTACCCACCCACTCTTTTATTTCCTTCACATTTTTCAATTATGTACTTTCATGTGCACTTACATACATATTCAAATCCTTGCTTTTCATGTGCACCCTAAAAGTATACCTCGAATACGCAGTTAAGCTCGGCAAAGCTACTTATGTGTGAATGCAGCTCACATCTATATTTTTTTGCTCCCAAAAATGTCCACTCAGCTCTTATTTTGACATAAAACTGAATGACTTTTAGTTGACGCCTAAAAGCTTACTACATTTGAATAGGCCAAAGCTCATATGATCTCAAAGTGCTACTCATAAACGCATAAATGCATTTTTACGTAATTTGGAGACACTCTTCCACTGATGTCTGTATTTCAATTCAAATAACCAAAAAATAAATTTTTCAAATCACCTAAAAGTCGACCACATTTTTATCTATGACAACTGTAAATACATACGTGTGTTATTTGAGATTGGGAAAAATGTTGTTGTTGGTGCTCCTTTTGTTGACTTAACGAAATTTGAAATTTAATAATAGCTCAACATAAATATCAATATTATACACACACTCGCACACCGACAGATTCATATGAATATTTACGTTATGTAGTATTAAGTATATGTATGTATGCAAATATGTAGATTTTAGTTGGTTCGTGTGTACGTAAAATAAAGTGTTATATGTGGTGAGTGCGACAGAGTTTCAGAGTTTCCTAAAATGTATGCTATTTTTACTTTTCCTGGAAAAATAAGAAATACAAGATTTCGTTTAAATGTATAAGTTTACATGTAGATACACTTGTACATACGTACATAATGTATACCTACGATGCTGGTCTCGATTTTCTATCGAACTTTGGTAAAAGAGCAAAAAAGCATAGTAAAGTATTACTCATGACTTTGTTTTCATGTCTACATTTTCAAATGTATATATTTTTCAAAAACAAGATGTGTGTAAAGGCATACTTTCAGGCGCATGCAAAAGAAATACAACCTAGAGTACATGCAAATATCAAATGACGACACAGAACCATATTTTATTTGGCTTGCTCGTTTCTTTTCCGCTTTATGCTCAAATATTTGGCCATATGCGGGTATTTTAAGTTTGCGCGCCTAAATGTAGGTGACGTCAAAGTTAAGCTTTTAACAAAAAACACACACATTCAGCCGAAGAGCAAGTATAAAAGGAAAGAAAAATAGCTATTAGTCAGTTGGTCGTAGAAGGAACAGGGCACACAACGACAAACGGCGCACGGTTGTTTGAGTTAAGAGTATTGCTATGCAGTGTAAGTATTGAGTTGGTGAACCTTCAGCTTACCTGAGGACCAAACGATTTGACAGGCAGGCAGCCAGCCACTCACTTACACCATAACTCACTCACCCACTCACTTACCCATTCACCCACTCACTTAGGCCTTCAGCCAGCCATATTGCTTCAGTCTTCCATGCAGTCATTCATTCATTCATTCATTCATTCATTCATTCATATTCCCACTCGTATTGATTGCTGGCACGTTTGACTTGCCTAGTCTTAGCTCTGTGTGTGCGATGGTTGGTAACATTTCAAAAAAAAAAAAACGCCATTTCAAACCATTTTACTTGGCATGATTTTACGAACGTGACGGTCCCTTCAATGTTAACATTGCATTGGAAAGCAGCAACAACAACTGCGTCCCGTCACGTCACGACTTGGCGATATCAATGTGGTACTTCACTTGCCTGATTTAAGTCGGTTGTATGCGAACGCGCATAAATAGAATTGTGTAGACATTTGTACATATCGACGCAATGTACATATGTGCATGTGTGCTCTTATTTTTGCGCCATCTTCCTGCTTGTCGTCCTTGCGTCCTTGCTTCCCAAAACGTCGCACTTTGCTGGTTGTTGCCTGCCTTTCATGTTGCTTTGAGCACTTTTTATTACGTTTCTGCGTAAAGTATGTGCCGCTATTCACATTTATTTAGCAGCACACAACCACTCACACACACATATGTAGTTGCTAAGCAACATTTTGCTTGCCTTTTGCATCAGCATGTGCTTGAGTTGGTTTGTATTTTTTGCTTTGTATTGGTGCGGCTGCCACACAAATAAAATCGCTCCAGCCGCTGTTTGGCAGCTTTGGTTTGCGTAGATTTTCTGTATCTTTGTAACTTTGTTGGCATGAGCATTGCTTTTACGTGAATATCTACGCCGCCTATTGTATGTGAGTACATGTATATGTGTGCATAATAAATCAACCCTGATTCACTGCTTTAAGTTACGAGTGAGAGCTACCTGTGTTGGTATTTACGACTTTTTCTTTCGCCACCATTTTTAAAGTGAGATTGCTTGACTTTGATTTTTGAACTGTTCAATTTCGTTGCCTGACGTTTTGCGTTCTTTGATGATTCTTCTTATTTTGGCCATATAGAGAATTTAATTTCGACAAATACTAGTTTATAGATTTTTGAGATAGCTGAGTCTCAGTGTTTTTACTTAAAGCATAAGCATTCGGCAGCGTTGATCCGGATCAACTCGGGAATTAACTGCATTTGATCCGGATTAAGTCCGAGCAAATCAAAACTCAAACTCACACACATAATCTCATTTTCAATCTCAAACAACAACAATTGTGAACAATTTAATTTTTTTATTTTCAGCTTTATATGATTTTAAAATGTTGGCAAACGTCAGAAAAAATCATGGCCGACGAGAGAATGATTTACCTTTTAATATTTTTATCATGGTTGAAACCAAATGAAACATTTTTGTGAAGTTTAAAAAGTGTGCCCATATATTAAAAAAATGGCAGCATGCAATCTTTGAAATTTAACGAGTTTTTATTTTAAAAGTTGAAGATAGTTCAAAATGTTAACAAAAAACTTTATTTTTCCCAAAACGAACAAATCTGGAGTAATAAACTAGTGTGCCACCAAATGAAAAATAATTATATACATTGATTATAAGATGACGATGATTTGAGAAACAAAATTCCAATCTTAAAATTTTTATTGGCACATTCGAAATTCATTCTAAAATTATTATATACATGAAAAATGTTGTAGGAAAATATTCCGCAGAAATATTTAATTACTTTTAAGTTATAGCGTGCGAGGCGTATACGTTACATACACAACTATGGGTATGTATAAGAGAACGAGTTGTTGTTGTGAATTTTTTAGTATTTTTTGTTAAGTTTTAATTTAAATATGATTTCGCAATGAAATCTCGTTCTTTGTCCAGAACTGAAGATAATATACTGTCTAAGGTAAGTGTGCCACCATTTGCGACCAAAAACACGTTTGTATCGAAAAATGGAACATTGAAAATCCAGTATTGAAAGGGATGGGACTAAGCATTTAATGGTACCTGATTTCGGAATATTTAGCCAGCTTCTTGGGATAAAAGTGTTAAGTACTATTTCGATATGAATAGACGTTAGTGTAAAAACATAGCGAGCAAAGCGAAGAGCTACCATCGAGCAAAGCTTCAATTACAAACGTGTACGTACGCTTTGCTCTTCACTATGCGCTTTCCCATTGAAACATATGTTTTTACCTTTAGTTGTTAAAACTCTTCTCTGGTAGATCTGGTACATACTGAAATATTTCGTTGTTTACTATCATTTTTTTAGCAAATGTAAGGCTTTTTGCTTTCATCGCATTCTGTTTTTATATACAAATGCAACCCTGCCTACTGTTTGACACTTTTCATGAACTTGCAGGAAAAAAAAACCTCGAATAAAATCCTGCATCTTCTGACTGGAAAGAGTTGCCCTCTTACTCTCACTAATGTGTTCGCAATGACAGAAATTCTTGCATACGGAAACGACTTCCTGTAACTTCATACTATTTATTCCTATGTCCTGGAGTACTGGAACAAACTAGAAGTTTGGTTTGGCCGAATGTCCTATGTATCGTGCTATTGAGAGGTTAGAGCTTAACGAAATACGTCAATAACATTATACTTATGTTTGTCTGTTTGTTCATGCTTCAGTTAGGAATTGCATACACATCCTTAGTAGACGAATGAAGTCATACATTCGAAAATTGCATTATTTTAGGCGCAATGAAATCCATATTAGCCTCCCTTATTAAAAGCTAAAAGTTATTTGGTAGATAAATTCCTAATCTTAAGGTCATATACTTTATAAAAATACTTAGACTGTGTAAGAACTTAAGTATTGCAGCCTTATGGTCTGATTATGGCAACTTAAGGTAACTTACAGACTCTCACTTAAACATTCAGCGTATTTTTTTCTTAATTTATATTTTTTCGTTTTTTTTTTGAATTACATTTAATTTTAAGGAACTTATTTTCTTTTTTAAATACATTTTTTTAGTTTCATTTTCTTTTAATTTTTAGATTTTTTGTAAAAAGAAAAATATTTTTGTTTTTACCTTGATTAAATTTTTACATACTTTTTTACTTACCTTTCCTTGAGTTTTTAGATTTTATTATTTAAAAAGAAAAAAACATGTTTTTATTAAATTTAATTTTTATAATCTTATTTTATTTTTATGCATTTGTTAATTTAATTTGCTTTTAATATGTAGATTTTATTTAAAAGTGAAAATACTTTTTAATTTTTTTTTTAATTTTCAAGTATTACTTTCTTCCTTTTAGATAAAATTTTTTTTCTAATTTAATGTTTGATTGCAATATTTTAAAGAGTAACAAAATTTTTTATTTTATTTATTACTTTTTAGTATGTTAAAAAGAAAGCAATTTTTTATTTTTATTTCATTAAAAAAAAAACTTTTTGCTCAAAGCCCAGTAGAATAACGTTAAAGCAGGGATCACACGATTTGTAAATTTGTACATTTTCAGTACAGAGTAGTGTTATTTTGAAAGTTGTTGTTGAACTGAACTCATTATTTCTAGACAACACCACTCTGTTACTCCCAAAATGTGCACATCTGTTCAAATGTACATATCGTGTGAGCCCTGCTTAAGACCTCCTCGTTAGCAGATCTTTCAATTGGTCTTTCTAAAGACAGTTAAGAGCTTTAAAGATAGTTGCCAGAAAGACTTTTGTCTTTCGAAAGACTGTGGTGAGTTGAAAGACAGTTGCCAGAATTGCCCTGTAAATTTGCATTTCGCTACAGGTCTTATCGCTGTACGTTTGTGTGCCAGCCACTGCGTCCCATTCATTCACTACATCTTTTCCCAAATCACTGATGTTTTGTGTCACACAACGAATTCCGGCTATTGCTTTAGCTTCCACTAAGCGACTCTTGTTGTTTTCAATTGCGGTTGGCAATTTTGGCGCGAAATGTAGCGATTTCGCGATTTGCACAAGTGCGTACCTGACATTCCGGCAAAACAAAACTCCTCCACATGCAAATGTGTATTAACACACACACATACATATATTAATGCTCATGTACGCTTTATACACTTTTTCAAGTCATACGCTTAGTTGTATGTTTGAGTTTTCGTTTTCGGCTGATCCCGTTAAAGTGGCCGTTGCTATTCCCGGCATACTAGTTATGCCACGCCACTCTCGAGCTTTGAGTGTGGAGCACACAGTGTCCCCCAGGCGGGCGATTGTGTGTTTTTCTAGCTGTCTTCCTGTTGAAAAATGGCGCAATATGCGAAAAATCGTGGATTTGCTTACGGCACAAAGTTCGACATGTGTTCTTTTTTTTTGGCTTTTTATTTCCCACTGCTTTCTTTTTTTCTTTTGCTACGCCACTTTATTTTGTTGTCTCTGTCACTTTTTCCTATCTTTCGCTTAGTTTTGCTTGGTTGCAGCTGGCATTGTAGTGCCACTGTTGGTGGCGTTACAGAGCGAGTCGCGCAACTGTTCCTGATAAAAGGTGTGTCAGCGGTGGCTGTGTTGGTGAGTACTACCAAATTCCCGGCGGATTTGCTATGCCATGGTCTGCAGTGAAGCCGTCAGTTTGGCATACACATACGGAAGCTTCTAAAATACACACTGAATTTAGGTATGTACATATGTCCACAAGTGCCTGCACCTTTATTTTCGTTTTTCTTTTGCCTGTGGGTGAGTTTTGCGCTTGCGTGTTTGTGTGTGTGTGACTTAAACCGCGACAATTTAGTCAAATCTTTTGAGATTTTAGCATATATGCGCTTGATGCTGTAGTTAGCAGCATTTTGGGAGCTCACACCCCACACGCTCGGCTTTTCGTTTAACGCCAACCGGCTGCAGTTTATTTTTATTTCTATTGAATAGCACTTTTGTGAATTTTTTGCTGCTGCGCATTTTCCTGTAAATTTTTGTGTGGTTTGAGCACGTTTTTAAAGCTCTTTTAGGCGCTTAAGACTTGGCCTTTAGACAAAATTTTTTTAAAATTAAATTTAACTCATTCTTTTGTTTATTGTTATTAATTTTTTTTGAATCTAATTGTAATGGCGTTTTTTTAACTTAATGTTTATTGTTTTAATACAATAACATTTTTTAACTCAGTTTTATATTATTTCAAAAAGTTTAAAATTAATAAATTTTTTATTTTAATTACAGAAAACGAACGAGTATTTTTTTAATATTTAATTTAAATTTTGCTCATGTATGTATTTATGTATAAAAAAATTATATCTACATACTTTAACAAAAAATTTTGTGTTTTTATAATTAATGTTAACTTTTACCAATAGAAAACGTTTTTAGTTAAACTCTTCTTCAAGTGCCGTTTTTTACAAAAAAGTAAAAATTTTTTAAATGTACGAAAATATTATTTACATTTTTTTTTTGTAAAAATATGTCAGTTAATCTTTTCCTACTAAAACTTTGCCTGCTATATTTAAAAAAAAAATTTGGCACATTTCAACGCATACGACGCCATTTGCAGGGTATATTCCTACATATGCATTTTGCCAAGTACCAGCAACAGCTGCATTGACACTTCATAAATAACCAGAGAAGTTATAAGTTATTGCATACTCTTGCAATACGATTGCCGCCCTCTGTCCTGTGCTCCGTCTCTTACTCCTACTCCACACTGCCAATTTCTATTCTTCATACATATGTACATACAACTAACAGATTCGATTTTTACTATTTTCGTAGTAACACCGAGTGCCATTACCGGGCGGGTGTTGCCTACTTTTTTTGGCGCCCTCAACCCTTTGCGCTGGCACATTAGGTTAGGCTCCTTCGCCACGCATACTTCTGCGCTTTTAAAGCACAACTATTCAAGTCATATGAAATGCAGGCGCATAGTTTACACACTTTCTTTAAAGCCATTAGAGAAGTTGGCGACTTGTGGTTGAGAAAATAGTTCAGAACAACAACAACAACAAAAATCGCATTGTACATATTTTATAATTTCAGTATTTTGCAGTTCATTGAAATTGAGGTCAAAAGTTTATTGCTTGGCATTAATGTGCAAAATAATAACGGTGAATTATGTGCAATCGAAGACAGTAGCTAGCAGTGGGCCAAAATAAATATTTAGTTGAGTTTGGGAGAAAAACTGAAATGAAGTGAAAATTTTTCACATTTTTCTTATTTTCTCTATCGGTGATTCTTCTTACGTGTTGAAATAGCTTTAATTAAGTAATTTTGCGATCAGACGCTTTCTTTTGTGCGATGTAATTTTTTGCTGGTTTACTGAATTGTCAACGCAACGCAGTAGCCTACCTATAGGCGGCTTTTTTTTAGGAAAATTTAAATTTTTTTAAAGAAAATTTTACTACTACTACTACTTTACTACTTTACGACAACTATTTTTCTTTGTCTATAAATTTCGAAAACTCAATGAACCTTGATCAATTTCAATAATTCGATACGTTGCGATAACTCAATAACATAAATAATTCGATAAATTTCGATAACTATAAACTTCAATGAATCGATTAATTTCGGTAGCTTAATATATTCCGGTGACTAAATTTTGTATGACTGAATTTATTTCGATTCCTAATGAAAAATTGTATTAAACTTCCTTACTTTTTTAGTTACTCTTATTCTTGTGTATTTTGCATTGTTTTCATTTTCTTTTTTTTTAATTTTGCCTTCACTTTTTTGTCTTAATCGTTATAATTTATTTCTTCATCATCAAATTTATTTTTATTACAAAGTTTAATTTGAATTACGAAGTAAAATCAAATGCGAAACCAATTCGGAAACCATAAAAACTCTCCTCATCTCTTGCTATAGCTTTACTGCACTAAGTCAGACCAACCTTCGAGGAACAAAATATTGGTGTCTGCTGTAAATCGAGCTTTTCAATTCCACGGAATTTATGAGACACAAATTTAAATATCTTATGCTTGAATTGTATAAAGCTATGTCTGAGGATTACCGATTTCAAGTGAGTATGTACATCTTTTTTCCGAAATTTAATTTTATTACAATTTCATTTACTCGTTTGATTTTACTCGAGATTTTCTTATCGATTTCAGACTACATTCCCGTTAATTATTCCTCTATTAAATATTTCTACATGCGACATTTTATTTAAAACATGATAGTTACTATTCGTAGCAGACTCTTGTCTATCAAAACATTGATCAAATCAGATAAAATGCAAAATTTATGGTTTACTCTTGCAAACGACTGACAAACATCAATGAATACAGGTAAAAACAGTACTTTGAACCTGGCAACAATCAAATGAACAGACAATCAGAGACAAAAACTGCAGCAAAGCTAATAAAAACCGAAATCAAGAGCATTTCGAAATGTAAACAAAAACTGGCAACATTGTAGGATTGGAGAGACTGAATGCAAGAGATGAACGCAGGCTAAAAGTATGTATACTACGAATTTGCCCACCCTGGCGTATGAGTAACATATGTGCGTGCAGTAATAAGATAGCAAGCAGCAGTAATGGCAGCAACAGCAGTGCCTGTAACTTGAGGCAACCAACATGCTCACCATATCTAATGCGGGTTAATTTGTAACGCATACTTTTGTTAGGAAAAACAACAACAGCAACTAATAACATCGCAGCACATATGTATCAGCAACAAAATGTCTACGACTCTTCAAAATAGCACAGAAGCAAAAAAAACAAAAAAACAATGTTGAAACATTACCTCACTGGCAGGCAGCACACAAAGACACATTATACATTTGTATGGTTGTGGTGGGGGGCGGTTGCGCGGACTAGCAGACGACTAAAGGCAAAGGGCAAATGGCAAATGGCAAAAGCTGCAGGCGACAACCGACAGTCGGACAAGCGCTGCCAGACAGTTGTTAGAGACACAGAAGAGTTTTGCAGTGATTGTTAGACAGTGATAAGCGCAAAATTTGGAATGGGTCTACTAAGCACGTTGTAGGAAAAGCAGGCTGCTAGGTGTAAGGGGAATGCTAAATATATTGGAGTTACGAAAAAGTTAGCCGGGCTGCGCAGGTTGTCGACTGCTTTGAGGTAAACATTTTTCCTTATGAACTTGCAAAGTTTTCGGCATTTGGGCATTGAAGAGCTAGCAACGCCAGCTTTAAAGTTTCACAGAATGGCTTTAAATATCAGTGTTTGCCTCATTTGGTTACTTCCTTGGAAAATTATGTCATACATTTTTTTTTTAAATAAAAATGTATTCAGTAGTATCATAGTAATGTGTCGTTTCTTTCCACCACCCTTACCCGTTTTGTTTTACTGCCATTCTTCAAAATTTAAAAAATTTTCGTTACTTACATTTTTATCTGTGGCTTTTTGTTTACTCCGCGTTAATACCGCGAAATGCTTACGGTATTTTGCTCTTCGCGCGCGTAGTAACACGTTTAGAATACCTTCAGGCATATACACGTTAATTCACACAAATAAAATATGAATACAAGAAGAAGCGTAAACAATATTTTACCCAGCAGGAACGAGCTGAGTTTACTGAGCTGGCAAGTTTTAAGATATTCAGATATGTATGTAGTTCAATTTTAAACAAAACACGAATTTGTTCAATGGGATTTTTTTTTAGGTTTTTATGAAGCGAAAATGAGCACAAGACCGAGGATTGACTACTTACATAAAAAACCTGTTTATAGATTGCGCTAAACAGAAAAAGTGATTCTATTTAATTAGAGATTTTTCATATAAGAACTAATCTGAAAGTGGTCTGGTTTTAACTAGTGACAAGATGCGAATTTTTTAAGTAATGGTCGCATTCGTAAAAAGAGTTTATCGCAAACACTGGATTAAAAATAAATACAATTTTTTTAAGATTACGTAATTTAAAGTTCAAACATAGTTTGAATATCTCAAGAACTATTATAGTTCTGGTCTCGTTTTAAAAGTGACATATAAAAAATATATTAAACAGGTTCGAAATGAAAAGAAACTACAAAATTTTAAAATTTAAATAAAAATCGAAAAGTAAAAACTTATATAAATTTTTGGCAATTTTTTTACACGTACAATACCGCTAACAGATTCCTGAAATTTTCAAGAAGGTGTTTGTTTAAATTTATTGCAAACTATGGATTTAAAATAAATAGAAATTGTTTAACGTTACTTTTTTATTAGAGAGAATAAATTCAAAAATTCACAGCTTAAAAACACCTTCAAGAAAATGCAGGACCATTTTAGTTCAGTTGATGGTATTGTTTAAAAAGAGTTTCGCATAAGCTTAGAGTCAAAGCGGTTTCTTGCCGGGAGTATATTTCATTATGTTTTTAAATGTGCAAGTATTACGTTGTATATTTTTTGTGTTTTCGCATTTGCATTCCCTCTCTTGCCCGAGCATATTTATTTTCATTTACGCGCTGGCGAATGCTAAAAAGCGATTTATTATAAATAATTTAAATAAGAGAAACGCTTGCAATTCAAATCGCATACGCACGCTACACAAGCTACATTGGCAAACAAACAGTAAGCCGCTATGAAAATATGTGCAAATGTTAACAAAAACTACACATATTAAAATAAATATAAGCATAAAAAGTTGAGTAAAAGTGGAACCTGTAAAAACATAAAACGAATGTTATTTGATTATTAATTTTTTGTTTAACATTCACTCCAAACATGTTTATGAACAATTGCTGTTTAGCATGCTAAATCGCACTTTTGTGCTTTTTTTTTGTGTTTAGTAAGAGAAAAATTTTCAAAATTTCGAAAACATTTACATACTACAACTTTTGTTAGTTGTAATGCGCTTAAAGCGCAACAACTGGCCGGCAGCGCGCATTGAAACTATGCCTAACTCATTTATATGTATAAGCCTAGGATTAACTAAATGAATTGTGTTTAGTATTTTTGTGAAACATACAAAATTATGCGCAGCCAAAAGTTGGTTGAAATGCCCGCCTGTGTAAAGACTACTAGTACTAATTTTGGCACTTGGCAGTTTGCATGTTAATTTTTCTTTTTTTTTAATATTTTAATATCATCTGTTCTTTGCAAAATTAAATTACGGTTTTCAAAGCAAAGCTCTATTTAATGTAACATATGCAATTGTCACTGACATTATTCACATAATTCCGAAAATGTTGGCTCTAGGCAGCCAAAACCGTCCAGGGATTCACATGATTTGCAACAGCTATTTATGAATTAAAATCGAGTAAATTGAAACAAAATAGAGTACGCATAAATAAAATTTATTCTGTGTGATTATTGGCTGGCAAGCTAGACACATAAATTACCGAGCAAATTAGATATTAGCTAAATGTGTGCAAAATGAGTTACGTGCAATGTATTGTGCGCTTATGTGACTTTATGCGCTTGCATATTATGTTTAGAAATTTGAAATTAGCATGTGGTATATAGGGGAAGTCAGAGCATATGAGCAAGTAGATTTGATTTAGTAAAATAATAATTTTTAACTTTCACGGGAGCGTGATGGGAAACCGCCCCACTTAGAGTTTACTTAGGCACAGAGCTGGGTAAATGCAATTACATTACAATTACAATTACATTCCTCAGTAATTGTAATTAGGATTCAATTCCTTTAGTTCACTGCAAAGGAATCGATTACTTTTTCAATTCCTTGAAGTAATTTCAAATGGAATTGTTTTTTTCTTTAATTCCATTACAAGGAATTTCATATTGTAATTGGAATAAATTACGTGCTAGTAATGTAATTTCTTTTATTTCAATTCCTTTGAAAGGAATTGAAAATGTAATTTTTTTCCAATTCCTTTGAAAGGAATTGAAAATGTAATTGATTTTTTTTCCAATTCCATTCCTCAAAGTAATTTAAAAAGTAATCGAAAAATTTATAAAAAAAAATTTTTTACTGTTGAATTGCAATAGCTTTGTTAAATTTGCTGCTAGTATTTCATACAAAAAATTATTGCACTTTCACTTAACCCTTGCAAACTTGTTTATTTATCCATCGATTTTCATCGGTAGTAGTGTTTTAACCCGCAAAACAAGCAGAGTTTGGCTAGTCTATACTAATATATATTTTGAAAGGCGTTTTTTTCTGTTCGCAAAGCTCGAGAAAGGCCGTACCGATTTTTTTGAAATTTCGGAATCTACTGCAGACTTTCCAAGGATGGTTATAGCTAAAAAAAGTTTCGATATAGAAAGGGGGCGTGGCACCTCCCATACAAACCGAATTTTTCAAACTGCATATATTTGTGGTAGAGGACTAGAACTGGGTATGGTGATATCTATATACATATATAAGACCAATTCCATACTCATGGAGAAAAATTTGCATGGTTGGAGAATGGCGTGTGGCACCTCCCATATAAACCGAACTTTTCATATTGCATATTTCTGGAAGTGTTCATGGTAGACTGTAAGCCTTTTTAAAACTCTTTAGTTTGACACCCACATGCCAACATTGCATTTACTTTATCAATTTAACTGAGTTACAATTTCCAAATAGGTGGCAGCCCCCTCAAAAATATTTCCAACAGTTATCTTTCTCAAACCTTTTTAATTTGATACCCATATTGTAATATTTTATTTATTTTATCAATGTAATTTAGTTAAATTTTCAAACAGATGGAAACCCTCCTCAAAAATATTTTCGGCAGTAAGCCTTCTTAAAACTCTTTAGTTTGACACCCACATGGCAATATTTCATTTTTTTTAACAATTTGACTGAGTTTAAATTTTCAAATAGGAGGCCACCCTCGTCAAAAATACTTCCAGCAGTTATCTTTCTTAAACCTCTTTAACTTAATACCCATATTGTAATAATTCATTGATTTTAAATTAATTAAATTTTAAAATAGGTGGCAACCCACCAAATTTTTGTGATATCATTGGTTCTGGTATTATACCGAATAATAAAAAAAATATTATTCAAATCGGTTCAGCCGTTCTCGGGTTTTGATGACCGTGACATACGAACACAACAATTTTATATATATATAGATATACATAGAAGATGTCCAAATTCCACATTGTATATTCGTGAATGAACTTTCAGTTTCTCGATTACTTTTACAATTCCTTTGAGTAATTGGAAAAACTAAAGTACTCTTGCAATTCCAGGTAATGGAATTGAAAACAAATCAATTACATTTTCAATTCCTTTCAAAGGAATTGGAAAAAAAAATTACATTACTAGCACGTAATTTATTCCAATTACAATATGAAATTCCTTGTAATGGAATTAAAGAAAAACCCAATTACATTTGAAATTACTTCAAGGAATTGAAAAAGTAATCGATTCCTTTGCTGTGGACTGAAGGAATTGATTCCTAATTACAATTCCTTGTAATCTGTAATTGGGAGTAATTTAATTCCTAAAGGAATCATTACGACCCAGCTCTGCTTAGGCACAATTTTTAGCTCTCGAAGGCCACTAGGCACCTTGTTTTTGAAATTTTTTTCAAATCTAACAAAATACATGGTTTTTAAAAAGATACGGCCTAGCTCATGATGAGAAAATTTTTAGTGTAGGCAGTAGCCAAAGTCATGCTCCAGAATTTCTTCTGCTTCACTGAATTCGGTTCGCCTGTTTCGAGGAGTAGCGTCAAAGATTTTTCAATAGCGGCGCAATTAACATCTGTATTACATCTACGTCACATGGTGGTCCAATTCATTGCCATACCAAAGTAATAATGGCTGCCTTTATTGCTGAATCCTTGAAATTCAAATAGTCGACGCTGCGTATACGTGACCTTCGAAAATGCAGTTTTTTCAGCCATGCACATTTGAAGTGCTTTTGAAGAAGTTTAAAGATATTTTTTCATTTCCATGGTAAGGAGCTTACCATAATTTTTGAAAAAAAAGATTTTTTGAAAAAATTTTCAGTAATTTTCGAATGAAGCATGCTACTCATCCTTTTTGTAAGTTTTTTGCCAAAACTATTTGTCGAAATATTTCGCAATATTTTTGAGCTTTTGAAAAATAAGATTTTTTGCACAATTTTTTCTAAAAATTTACGATATAATAGGCTTTGGATATAAATGAATTTCTTTTTTTGATTGGCAAAAGTTCTTTTACTGGTTTAAGAAAATTTTCTGAATTTATAAATTTTTATGGTGAACTGTCAAAATATTTTGGAATGTTTTAAACTATCCTATTATAAATCTTTTATTCCTTCTTGTAATATTTGTATAAATTTCCTCTATAAAAAATGTTTCAAACTTCAAAAATCATTAAAAATTCGAGAAACTGCAAAAAATGTCAAATCAAGGGGATACAAAATTCTAAATTAATGGTGGTAACTTTTTAACTAATTATTTAATTTAAATTGTATATTTGCCTCTAAATTACCGAAACTAACTAATTTTTCAAAATGTGAGTTTTTATAACTTTTTTTATTTGTTATTTCGTTTTCGCAAATGTTTTTTGAACTATTTTCCTATGTAATTAGAATTTGCACAACTTTCTTCAAGTGTGTTGTCGAGTGTTTGAGTCAAACCAAGTCCTTAAGCCAAGAAGAATATGTGCGCCAACGAAAAGCAATTTTTTGTTCTATAGTATACATATTTTTTTTGTACACTTCACGCGACATTGCTTATAAAAACACAAAGGCGCCATTACTTACCAATTACCAGGAACAAGTTCATATTTCTATGAAAAAAACATCGCTATAGCAACGGAGGATACAAAGTAAAGTCAAAACGATGCTAAATCTATTATATCAACATAAAGGAAAAAAGGAAATGAGAAAGTGCCACACAAATTACAACAAAACAACGAAGAAATACAATTACGGTAAGAATTTTTCCAAAGGAAGTATTTATATAGTAATGGGATATTCATATTTGTGTATATAGTTATGTGTGAATATACATATATATGAAAAGCCTAAGCAACTATTAAAATAGACAAAGAAACGATGAAAAAGGATGTTGAAAACTGAGTCCAGAAATTTGATATGAAGGTAGACATTAATAGAGTTATTTCATATGCGATCACATGGTTGCTGTTAAACTGAATTGAAAAGGTATGCGGTGAAATGTTTCAGCGCTTTGAAAATAAATTTTGCAGCTGAAGGAAATTCGCACAAAAAGTAATATATTGACATATGTACATATATATATGTATACATATGTAAATAACAAAAGGATATGCTAAGTCGAAAACCTTGCCTGTAAATTTTTACAAATTAAATTTATAAGTACGTATTTTCTGCAAATGTGTTCGTATGTATATTAAATTGCCCCTTGGCGCATGAAAGTTTGAAAGAATCGTTTACTACTTATTTGAAAAGAAAAAAATTGTTTCGAGACAGGCCGGGAACAACATACGTATGTTGGCAGCCGGGGAAATGCTGGCTGTTGATTTTGAGACTGTGATAAATATATATAAGTAGACTGTTTGGAGGCATACATATTTATGTACATATGTAGCCTCTCATAGCGCTATGCTTGTGCATAACAACTTATGCAAATAAGCTGCTTGCGTGTATTTGTGGCATTTCTTTACTAGTACTTACATGTATGTACCTACTTTTATGCTTCATCCCTGCGGCAGACAGCACAAAACCGCAAATAAGATTCTCTTACCGCCCCGCCTGATTTATATACGTACATATGTACACACATTTGCATATGTCTTTTAGAGCACAAACATTTTGCAGGAAGTTTGGAAAATGTTGCCGCGTCTTTGTTGTAGTTTTAGTTTGTAGCCGCCATAGTTGTTGTTTTTGTGGCTGTCTCATTTTGACGGGCACCCGCTAGAAGCCGCACTGTTTTGTTTTGTTTAACGCTTCTTTTTTGTGCTGGCGGCTGCTGCTCTGATTGTTAAAGTAAATACTTAAAGTCAAAGAGTTTTAAAAAAGTGAAAACAATAGGAGCGAAACTGTTTAAAATGCGGCTAATAAATATTGATTTTAACAGAATATCGAAATAAATATGTTGGTAGTGTGAAATGAGAGGACTTTGAGAAGAAGTTAGAAAACATTAGTTTAGTATAGGGTTGCCAGCTATATACATACATATATCACAAAAATGTCCTAGAACAAGAAAGATTTAGTTGTGGTAAAATGGTATGAGCAAACTATTTTCGAGAACGACTTGTTAAACAAATATTTACGAGTAGGGCTGCCACTTATAGAAATAATATTATCACTTTTTTTTTGATAGGTGTGTATAATATAACAAAATGATTGCAAACGAGAGGATTTCGAAAACGATATATTTGGAAAAAAATTGTGTATAGGGCTGCCATCTGTACTAGAAAAACAACATTTTATTTAAACTATTAAAATAAAAATATTCAATATTTAGACATTGGCAAAAATTCCTGGAAGAGATTAGTTGAATTAATATTTTTCTGTAGGGTTGCCAAATATTTATGGTATATTTAAAGCGATAAAATAAAGATATTAAATTAATAAAAATGGAAGAATAGCGGAGGTATGTATGTAAATAAATTATTTAGGCAAATGCTTTTTTCGTACATGTTTGCCAGCGTACTCAAATATAAATATGTTTTTTTTTGTTTTTCATTTCCATATTAGACTAGGCTGCCACTACTTTTAAAACTAAATAAGTGAAATTATTATATTTTTGTTAATTAAGAAGAAATGTTTTTGAAACGGCTTTAAGCCAAACTTGTTTTGTAATAGAGATATACAAATAAATAATCCGCGTTCTAAATACATTTTTTTTTTACCACAGTATTGGTGAAAACGAGCTAGTTTTGTGGAGGCGCTTTAAACGCGAAATATTTTGCAAAAAAAAATATGGAGTTAAAAAATAGGTTACCACTGTTCCTGGTATAAGCTTTGAAGAGTTTTCACTTCCAGGTTATCGCAACTAATTCCAAAAACAAATTAATTAATTTTATGCTAAAAGTTAAATTTAAAACTTTTTTGTGTGGCTTTGCTGAAGTATTCATAAGAACCGCAAGTTTTTATGCACTTCTTAAAACCGTAAATTTTCACACAAAAAAAACCTTTATAATATCTAACTTTTTTCCCCATTCTGCCACCGTTTCATATTTAAAGCGCTTTTGGGAAAATGGGAGCACTTTTACAGCTGTTGTAGACAACGGCAAGCATTTCCGCATTTTGTTTTAGTTTTTTTTTCACACATTTAGCAGCTTTTAGCTTGAGTGTGCCAGTTGTGCTTGCTGTTGGCGGCCATTTGTTTATTTACATTTTCGGTTTTGGTTCTAGCGCCACTTGTCTTGGCTGGTGTTGGCTTGTTTGGCGTTTGCCTGCCAGGCCACGCACACGTCAAACTGTTGCAGAATGTGGTGTTACTGGCAGAAAAGAACAGCAAAAAAGAAGAGAAAACAAAATTAAAAAATTACCTAAAGCATTTGGCAGCGCAGAAATCGGATTTTCACCACCATTTTAGTCGCAATGAAGACTAAAAAAAATATATATAAACAGCTTTACTATGCCATGCTTTTTCACATTCGCTGCCCCTAAAAGTTATGTTGTTGTTACAGATTTTCGCTCACAATACACGCATGCCAGCGAGTGTTGCCACACAGCGCGAGCCCTGGGGATTTTAAGAACTTTTTCGACAGAAACATTTGTTTTAGAAAAACAGTTTTTCGTTCATTGCCTCGCCGCTTCTGTAACTGCGCTGCAAGCGGTGGGGCACGCAAGCTGTATAACACTTTTTCTACCTTGTTGTTCAACTCATTCCCCGTGCTTTGACTTTGCAAAAGTTTATTTGGTAAACAATTTTTTATTTTTTTTTAATTTGTTCCCAACAGATAACAAATTTCGTGTGTAACGTAAATAACGTATGGCATGTGGCATGCAACGTGCGGCATGCGGCATACGATGCGCAGTTGAGATAAGTTGTGGATGGCAGAAAGCCTGCCAGAGCGTATGTGTGTTTGTGCGTATTTTCCGCGCTTTCAAAATGTTACTATGGGAGTTGTAACGAATTTAATTTTTAATTTTTGAGATAAAAGTTTTTGCTTTTTTTTTGGAAAAACTCGGGTAGGTCAAGTTTTTATCTTGTTATTTTATATTTTTTATTTTTTGGTAGTAGGCAACATAGTATGGAGATTTTATACTTAAATTTGTTTTGTAAGTATCGCTGATTTGAGCATGATTGTGTGGGACATATTCTGGAATTTTTTTTTGTTGAGATTTTCACATTAGTTTGAAATTTACTATTTGATCAGTGCTATACATAAATATGGGTAAAGGGAGTAAAAACTGTTTCCTATAAAATCGGTCTAGACATCAGTAGTTGTAAAGGAAGGTAAATTTATTAAAAAAATATTTGACAAGAAGTGACGATAATACGTCCCAAAATACAAAACAAATTTGAATAATCAGAATAACAAATTTCGCTACTAATGAGTTTAATGGAGGCATGGTTAAGAATATTTTCGCTGAGTGGATGCGACTTGGCCTGTTGATTTTATAAAAATCGGTTCTTTGTGAATATATTAAATACTAAATAGCAAGTACCCGGCGTGCTTCACTGTGCCTAAAAAGTATTTGTTACCCGTACTGTAATATTTCATTTATTTTATCAAATTAATTTAATATAATTTTTCAAACAGGTGGCAACTCTCTTCAAAAATATTTTCCGCAGTAAACTTTCCTAAGCCTCTGTAGTTTGATACCGATATTGTAATATTCAATTTATCTTATCAATTAAATTGAATTAAAAATTTCGAACAGGTGGCAACCTTTAATAAAAATATTTTTAGCTGTAAGCCTTTTTAAACTTCTTTCTTTTGGCATCCATATTGCAATATTTACTTTATCTTATAAATTTACTTAAACTGCAATTTTCAAACAGGTGGCAACTCTCAATTTTTTTCTTTCTATATTTTAAGTCGAACCTCTAGCTATATACCGGTTAAAACTGGATTCATCTCCATGCATTAGTTTTCGAGTGATGCGCGTACAAACATACATACAGACAGACAGACAAAAATTCTAAAAATTGTTGATTTGGCTTCTGTTGCTCTAACTACACTCCACCTACCTACACGTTCAATCCTTAATTTTTTTCCTTAACATAGGAGCATACACAAATGCCACTTAAATCCCAAACCATTTCGCTAATTGAAATGAATATCCATACAACAAGTAAACAAACATATTTCCCCTACAAACAGGCAATCTAACGCTTCATGCAGCACCTACGCACACACATATCCGGCATGCAACAATGCCCAAAAGCGCACTGAAGGTTCTATATGCCAGTCGTGTGATTGTCAGTTTGAGGTCTCACCCACACACAGGCTCACGCTTGCACACATACATATACATATATGTACGTATGTACGACTGCCAGGCGTCAGTTGACCGCAGCATTTGAAGATAATGAGACTTGTCATGTGCGTGGTGTGTCGTGCAAAGGTAACTGCTTCCGACTAAAAATTATAAAGCAAACGTCACACGACAGTCATTTGTTTGTTTTGCTGGCAGAGTTGTCAATCACTTGGACAAATTAATGCGAAAACAGGTATTTGCTGTAATTATGTTTGTCTTCTTTTAGGCGCGCTGACGTTGATGCAAAGTGAAGGATTTGCAAATGGCAGGGAAAGTTTTGCTGGCAAGTACAAAACGAAATAAATATAATTTCCTAGAACAAAAAAATTTCGCTTCCAAATGAAAAATAGAGCTGTAGTGTAAACGCTTTTTCAATTACTTAAAAGATACATTTCATCATAAATTAATTAAAACTTTTCACCACCGACAGTAAATTCGAAATTTTTGAAAGCATATTCATACTTTTCTCGCAAGGCTGCTATTGCGATTTTAAAGCTTTATTAATTTTGCAATTGGTTTTCATTGCATCTGTGGGCAAACGACGAAAAAGTCATTAAAAGGCGAATGTGTTTGAAAGCCTCAAGCAATGCTTTATGAGTACCTTTTAAAGAATACAAGTATGCATACAGATATAAAATATACATATTTATATGTATGTATAAGAAATAAGTACGTACGTTTGCATATAAGCCACTTGAGACAGCAACATACCATCATTGTTTTTGAAAAAAAGAAAGCAGCTACATACCAAAACATATGCATACTATTAGGCGTTTGACGTATGGTGCTTTAACAGACGAGCTCGAAAGAAACGTCAGCAAAGAGACGGTTTAAAAGCTAAACCTTTGGTAATCTGTGCAAAGCGTCAAAGTGAATGAATGAGTACATAAAGACATACATACATAAATACATACATATGTATGCATGTTTGGGTAAAGAAAAATGCGAAAATACGTGCATATTTTTAGGGGCGAAAAGGCTTTTGTTAATTTTTACAGATTTATTTTGCTGCTACTTAATTAGTAGAAAGGGAAAAAACTTTGCCTGCTCATAAAACTATATAATCTCGCACATATATAATTAATTACAAATGAATGCGTTAGAAGTTATTGCGTGGAGTTGGAGGGGAAAAGAATGGATTCCCAAATGATTTAAGCATGAAGTAGAAAAAAATCACAATAGAGTAGTAGCTAGTTCTAGAAAATGCAGCAGGTGGCGTGCGTGCATAATTTTAATATGTATTATAAAGGTATCATTGAGAGAGAGAGTTGCATGAATGTTTGACACCTTCGCGTTTCTTTAGTTCAGTGCATTTTTTAATAAGTTTTTTGGTATATTTATTTTATTATGCTATGCACAAAAATATTAAAAATTTACTCATATACATTCTAGGTAGACGTACATGAATAATAACATTTTCCTGTATATCGAAAAATAAGTTTAATTTACTGGAGTCTTCGTTTTTCAACCAATTTGACTAATTTTGTTTTAAACGAAAGCTTATGAATTTAGCAAGACACCAGTTGCGCTCGAATTTTGAACTTTTATTTGTTTATATGGAATTTTTTATTGCAAAAAGCAGGAAAAGTAGTACATAGTTTTGAAGCAAATCGATTGTAGGGTTTCCCAAAAAAGAAAAAAAAAATCGCTAGAAAAAATCACGATGCTCTAAAAAAAAAATTTCAATAGTAATGAATTCTTAATATTTAAAAATCCATAATTGGACATCTTAATACATTTTTAATATTTGATATGAAATGAATATTTTAAATCAATCGGCCCTTAAATTGCTCAACGGAAACTGTGAAGGTTATCTTCAACCTTATAAAGCTCTTTAACGTTTGCTTATTTACGCAAACAAATTCGCAAACAAAAAAATAATTTTGTAAAACTGCCACCGCTTTAATCCACCTCACTCATAGCTTACTTCCCATACTTCAGTTGATTGGTGGTATTCCGCCACCTACCTACGCTTCCCATGGAGCAAAGCAAAATTACGATGCGTCATAATTAAAATTGCAATGCATGCAAGGGCAGAGTGTGCTGCCACAACTACTTTGCGGTTAATCTGCCACAATGCCACCTCCACCATGCCCTTAACTCACTACGCCCTTAATCAGCCCGCCATTTTTACGTCTCACGCCTTTTGTGCTTTTCTCGCCGTTGTTGTAATATGTTAATTAAAGAAATGTCTTTACTTTGGCTGGTAGCTTTGTCACAGCGTGTTTTGCGGTTGTGTATACTGTATACAAACATACATACTTATGCATATAGCAGCAACAATAAACAGAGGACTCTCTATACGACTGCATGCATTGAAAATAATAACAACGGCAGAAGTAGCGGGCGAGGGTGTGCGTGCAAAAGCAACAATAAGAACAAACGTACACCGTGGAAGGGTTTGTGTAGCAAACAGTCTCCGGTAGATTGAGTTCCGTCAGGGGAAATGACTACCTGCCATGCATGAATTTCTTAAACTTTCACCAAACAAGCAGCGCATGAATGAAAGTACATATATATGTTTGAAAATATGTAACTATGTAAATGCTTTAATTATAAATACGTAAGCCGTGCAGTGAATGTGTCGGTGTGGTAACAAATCAAATGGCAGCCTACATTATCCGCAGTAAAAAAGCACGTCTTCGTCATACGCTTTAACCACTTCGCGCGCATTATTGTTACTTTCATTAAATCCACACTCCAACACACAAACACACATGTAACTACAACAAATCAACTGCATGCTTATATTTGCTTACACAGCGACTCAGTTGTGCACATAAAATAAATTAAAGATGATGAAAATGCATTTTCCGCCATAGCAGTGTATGCAGTCGTAGATGAATGTAAGCTTTTATTCCCTTATGTGTAAGTAAACAAGGAAACGCGCACACACACATTGGCGGATGGCTAAGTATTTGTGCGCTTGTTTGCATAATTATGAACTTGAAAAAATGCCGCTTACATACATACACTCACACCTACCTACAGAGGCTATGATGACTCTACCATTCACATGCACCACCGACAGGGCGTATGAGTAACATTGAAATAAAGCAAAAGTGTATTATCCGCACTAAGCCACTCACAATTATACACACACACATACATATATACATATAGACAAAAATGTATAGAACAAAGTGAAAATGCTTTTACAGCCGTTGAATAGCGTTGCTTGTGTGCAATGAAGCAGGAAGCAGTGCAGGCACTAAGCAGCGAATGTAGGAAACAGGATAAGCGAGAAAAAAAGTGGTGGAAAAGTGCGGAAAACGGAAAATCATAAGCATGATAAGTGCAAGCTAGCTATGTAATTACAAATATATGTATGTGTAATAATGTAAGTATGTATGAACACACTTACATATATCAGAGCATAATGCAAATAATTATTTAAATAAGAAAATGCATACAGTAGATGACACATAGGTACATATGTACATAACTAGGTATGTGTACATATGTATATTTAATGCACTTGTATGTATGTATGTGCTTTTTACCTTTTTTATGGGACTGGCTGCGTATGACGCGGCTTAACGCGAGCTTGATTATTTTACCTTATTATTATATGTATTAAGGGACTTATGCTCTACCTGCTGCTTGTGTGGTTTTTGTATTCATTTTGAGACAGCCAAATGGCTGCTGAGTGCAGGAAGTAGGCTCGAAAGCGGCATACATAGGGGTAAATATGTGGAAGCGCATATTTTTTTTGTGAATGCGCTTATTCAGGTGTGCTTTTGTCTGCGTCATTTGGTCATTATAGAGCTAGACAAAAGAGGCCCTTCAATAAAGTCCTACCGGTAATTTTCAGAATACTATTTTAAACGCAAGCTGCAAAAAATTCCCATTCAATATAATATATATTTATACCCGAGCGCACTTGCGCACAAGGGTATTATAACTTTGTTCACATAACGGTTGTTTGTAACAGGCAAAACGAATCGAGATAGATATAGACAAATGTATACATAAATGATCAGAATGAAAAGAGAAATCGATTAAGCGGTGACTGTCTGTCCGTCCGTCCGTCCGTCTGTGCTCACGATAACTCGAGTAAAAATTGAGATATCTTAACGAAACTTGGTACGTGCACTTCTTTCGGGCGTAGGACGGATGGTATTGGAAATGGGCGAAATCGGACTGTAACCACGCCCACCTCCCATATAACGGTAATTTCCAGAAATACGAAAACTGCGATATTTTAGTAACTACTGAAGCTAATTCACTCAAAATTGATATTTACAATAATTTTCAGACGAAAAATAATAATATTATAAATTTTTGGAAAATGGGCGCGGCCACGCCCACTTATGGTTACATGTGTATATCTTGGTAACCGGTGCACCAATTTCTTCCAAACTTGGCACAGATGTTGGCCTTGGTACAGCATACTAAATGGCCGAAAATTTTTAAAATCGGTCAATAACCACGCCCACATCCCATATAACGGTAATTTAGAGAAATACAAAATCTTCGATAAATCAGTAAATATTATTCAAAATTGACGCTTGCAACAATTCTTTACCAAGAAATACGCTTATGGTAAAATTTTGGAAAACGGGCGTGGCACCGGTCACTTATGATCACATATATGTATATCGGTAACCGTTCTACCAATTTGTACCAAACTCGGTGTGGTTATTGTACTTACCACACAGAAGCAAAACGTTGAAAATTATTGAAATCGGACTACGGCCGCTTTTCATTTAACGGTAAATTTCAGAAATGCTTGAAACTTCAATATTTCGAAATTTAAGGACGCTAATTTACTCAAAATTGATACACCTCGGCTTGCCATGTAGCGGTAGCTTTCGGAAAGGTGAAAAACGTATATTTAATACTTGCGCCGGGTATTTAATGTTCGGCTCCACCCGAACTTAGACTTTCTTACTTGTTTAAATTAATTTTGAGGGTTTAATTTCTGCTTAGGAAAAGTATGGAGTTTTTCGAAATCCAATATGCGATAATTGACAAAAATATTACATCGTAAATTACACTGTAGGGACGCCACATACAAAAACAGAGAAATGTAAACTTAATTTTGGGTCGTAGATTACTAAACTAAAATATCTTGAAGTTTTTCATTGTTTAAGTTTGATTCTTTGTTTCATAAAAATGAAAAGATCTTGGGAAAATGAAAATGAAAATGAGTGCAGTGCAAGATAGAAAAACAGAAAACAGATTCGAAATTTAGAATATGAAATGAAGTTTACATGTTTTGGCGTTTTTTGCGTAATTTAAAAATTTGATAATTTCAGTTGTTCTCCTTAGTGTACACACTGAAATAAACTTCTAAAGCTCTCACCGTTCACCCAAAAGCTGTCGTTATAAGTCTGAAAAGTTTGTGTACCACTTGTTAAACCTGCTTAAGGCCGATATAGGCCTTATGGTTTGATTGTGCATACCTCGCATAAATTTCAAACTGTAAGGTGAAAATCTGTTGAATGCATTTTGTATGTATTCCATTACCCAGAAATTAACTCGTGTAAAAATTTAGCGATTTGTTGAGTTTGGATTTTGTCTCAAATTTTTTTAAAGGACATTTCAATTGCTCCCCCTTAACCATCACTACCTTAAGGAGAACCTTAACCCAAGTTTCATTTTAGAAAAGATTCGAAGAATGCCAGTAGAGCTTTTTATTGGCTGTAGGCATTGAAAAAGCTTTTATAAATATTTAACACTCAGTTTTTTTTGTCTTATAGCCCCAAATAGGTTTAACAATTGATACACAAACTTTTCAGACTTATAACGACAGCTTTTTGGTGATTGGTGAGAGCTTTCAAAGTTTATTTCAGTGTAGTAAGAAATAAAGATTTAAAGAGTACTTATTTTAGAAGTAGCAAAAAAGTGTTAATGGCGAATTTATGTAAAAAGATAGCTTTATAGGACAAATAGGTTCTTAAGAGCTTTCACAAAAGCTTTTTTAGTGAGTTTCGTTAAAGGCAAAATTGAATATAAGAAGTGGTAAAAGTAGAACATTTATTTTAGAGGTAGATTGATCTATATAGAGGGTCTTATACAGACAGAGCTACGCAATCATAACCTTACGGTAAGCTAAAAATCTAAAAGTTTGTATATCAGGAACCCCCTGAAGGTGAGAAAAATATTTTTGTTTGTGGAAATTTTATCGTTCAAAAGTTACAGCTTGCCTGATATATTTAACAGGGCACCTCAAATTTGTAAAAATTGTTAAAACCACAAATGAACAGGTAAAAACTATTAAGTTAAATTCAGCCTTATTTCCATATGGTTTCAGTGAAATATATAAAAAAATGTTGGCTTTGATTTAAACAAGTTATGTATTCTCGTTATCACATTTATATCGTCACTAGACACCAATAAAGGCGCGAGCTCAAAAGTTGACGGCGAAAAAAGGCGCATAAAAAAACTTCAGCGTCAAAAACTCTTAACATACTTCGCCGAAGTTTTTCATAAGCATCTTTTTTCGCCGTCAAAACACTAGCGCGCCTTTATTCGTGTGTAGTGATGATATACTCTGAGCTTCATAACTACGAGTTTTTACCTGTGGGATAGTCTCAACACTAAAACTTAAAAAAAAAAACTATGAACACTAATGGCCTTATTCATAAAAAATAAAATAGGTTTAAAGAGCTCTATAAGGTGGCATTTTGATACAAATTTTCGATTTATAAAGCAGTTATAGTCTTCTTTATTTTTATGAATTTGGGTGTAAGTTTGTTACAACTAATTTCTAGAATGCTTCTAAACAGAAAGCTTTCCAAAGCAAGTAGGATAAATACCAAACGAAAAAGATGAAAGGGGAGCTAATCAGTCTTATTTTAGTTGCAGTCATATGAATTGTCGATATATAATCCAACAAAAAAAATACAACAAATTTCAAAAGTTCAGGTATTAAATAGTGATAAAAAGACCATAAGTTCTGCAGTGTGACCAACTGTGATTAAAATTTCTTTTTACGACTTTTTTACGATCAAATCAGGGCTTTTTTAAGCTTTTCACAGAAAAAGCTCTTTCCGACCATCATAACTAGATGCAAGTATTTTAACTGTAAAATTTTGCAGTTTAAATACGTTTCGAAGATTATCAGAATATCATTCAAAATTATACGATTCTTAAAAAAAGCTCACTAGAACTTTCGCAAGAATTCGAAACTGAAGCGAAATCAGAAATAATAAAAAAATAAGAAACTTAAAGGTTTATTTAGACACTTATGTAAATTTAGAAGTGTCTCTAAAAAATGTATGGAATAAATCAAATGACGACTTGAGCTTTAAACTGTTGTGAAAAAACTGTAAAAATTATAGCATCACTTAGTTTTTTGAAGGTATATATTTATATGGACATTTAAAACATATTTTTCTTTTGCTGCATTATTTTTACAGCAACATTCCAGCTTTGATTTAATTTTTTGGCACTCAAAATGTAAGAGTGTTTTTTCCAAGCCTTGGCATATTTTTTTATGACATGTAAATTGAAAAGTCAAGTTAACACCAATGCCAGCTGTTGCCATGGCTGTAAACTGTGCACATAAAGGTACAAATATAGTATTTACATACATGACACTGCAGTTGGAAAATAGGATGAGAAAAGTCGAAGTAAAAATAATAAAAAAAATGTTTAAGTGCTCATAAAAATGCCAAAAGTATGCATAAGCAAAGGAAATGTAAATATAACTATGAAATTGAAAATATTTGCATATGTTTATGTATAGCCAAATACGCATATGTATATACGTATGTATGTATGCATGGGGATAAGCCATTTGAGGATCTCGAAATGTATTTGTGGTTGAAATAAGGCAAATTTGGGCGCACTGCTCTAGCGCGTCAGAGAAGGCTGAAAGCTGAGGTATTTATCTATATATAAATACTTATATGGAATGTGTACATATACATATTTGCATTAATATTTGGCTGCCATAGTCATATGCAATTCGGTTTCCGTCAGATGTACACAAAAAAAAAAACTACAAACTTTAGATTGCACTCTGCTCAACTTGCCTGCCTTGCCGCTCTCATACGGCAACCTAGTGTGTGTGTGTTTATTTTTTTGTAAAATTTAGTTACATACATTTTCGAGTATATTTTTATTTTGTTTATAATATTTTACTGCTCTTGAGTCTTGCATTGTGCTACACACAAACACACTCATACTGCCACTCATAAATACATATTAGTAAATACAAATGCATGCAGCATCGCACCATCGCTGTATGTATGGTTATTGACCTCGGCTCGCGCGCGCGGCTCATGTTGTTTCAGCGTGAAAAAGTCAAGCCTTCTGCAAACAAACTCAGTCGAGTAAGCAAGTGAAATGCAGCGAATATTGGCATAAAATGAAATGCAACGAATTTTGTTGTCGGAGAAAAAAATAAATAAACTGCGCATATTAAACATGGCACAGCAAACATGGCGCACAACAGCAGTA
>NW_023458559.1:62081643-62085487 GCF_013731165.1 Rhagoletis pomonella | reverse complement strand
ATAAGTACCAAACTATTTCTCGCTGTGCTTAAGCGAAACGCTGCTGTGTTGTTGCTAAGACAAAACGCATTACTTGCCCGATTTTATTGCTGTTCTACTCACATTTTGTTGTTTTTTGCTCTCTTGCTGGTCATATTATTTTGGCAAACAATTTTCAAAACTCAAATTGTTTGCGCAATTCTCAAGATATTTTGAAATGCTGCTGTTGCTGTTGCAGCTGCTTTGAAAATGTGCGCCGCAAATGACATGGAAGGAAAGTTGGCATAAACAAGTGAAATTTTGAATGTCGAAAACTGGGTCAATAAGAAAGTTGTGCAATAGGAAGAAATTTGCTAAATAATTATTAAGAATTTGAATTGTGCAGCAAAAGGCTGTGGAAAATTTAGCAAATGAGACTTGCGTAAGTTATTGCTAGTGAAAGTGATTGCATCATTAAGCAGCGCGCGGGAGATTTGGCAGTGTGGGAGGAGGGAAATAAGGTGACAGTAAATTGGGGTTTTTTTTTTGCTTTTCTTGCTTCTGTCTGTGGCTGTAATGGGTTGAGAGAAAGGGGTTGACCACAAAATTTTACCTTTACTATGCGGGCTGATTGAATTCTAATATATATTTTAAATAAATTTTCGGTAAAATTCAATAAATACCCAAAACTGTTTGTTGTAGCCCATTAAATTTTAGTACAATAAGGTGCAAGTTTCAAATCTTTAAAAATTATCGTTGATTTTTGAGATTTTTTTTTTGTTAAAGGTGTTTCACATTTTCTTCCATATAACGTATGAACAAAATTTATTTTTATATGGAAGAAAATGCGCAACACCCTCGACAAAAAAAGTTCTCAAAAATCAACGGTAATTTTTATAGACTTGAAACTTGCACCTTATTATACTTATGTAACATTTAATGGGCTACAAAACTGCATACCCAAACATTTTTTTAAGAAATTGAATTGAAAAGTTGAAAATTGTTTGGTATTTTTTGAATTTTAACGAGTTTTATATGATGTCGAAAAAAACAATTGTTTCTATTGGTTTGTGCAGTTGAACTAACTACATTTTTATTAGAAATAAGAAAAAATTTGGTATGAAAAATATAAATAAAGAAACGTCAGGGTATTCATATTTCAGGCGCTGACTGTGTAATACATATATAATACATACATATATTTATAAAATTTGCAAAGCTTTTAAAGCGTTTGAGAAACCTTAATTAATAGGAGAGTCCTTAAAATTTTAAAATTTAAAACATTATGAAAACGCTTTGAGAAAAATTTCTTTTATTTTTTTAAATAAAAAAATTTGTACCTCTTTAATTTCGAAAAATTTAAAACTTTTACCAAAATTATTAATAAAAACTCAAACAAATTTATATATATTCTAATTGCCATTTAAAAAAATAAAAAAAAGTGTAAAATTCTTAAAAAAAAGAGTAAAAAAAATATTTTCTTCGAAACGCTTGAATGGTTTGCTAAATAAACTTGCGAAATATGAGCCCTTCTAAAATTATTTACTATTAAATTTGTGAAGTAGGGAAGCATTGAGACGGGATAACCAAAATAAATTTTTTTTCTATGCCACCTCATACATACATACGTGGTATTGCATTTGGCAGATATGAGGTATTGCACCTTAAGCGACGATATCTATGTATGTATGTACATATGTACATATGTACATATGTTAACTTAAAATAAAATTAAAAATGAAAAAAGCTGCTTACAAATTTTTCAAAACTCATTTTAAAAGTTAAAATTTTCAAGTTCCAATTGTTTTCTTTTTTAATATTAAAGCGAATATAAAAAAATTTCAAAAAAAAAAGAAAAAGTGAAAAATATATTAACAAATTTTAGCATTTAAAATAACAACGAATTTTCGAAAAACTTTTTTCTTTTAATAATTTTTTTTCTGAATTTCCGGCAAATTTTATGTGTAATAATAGTACGTTATGGTACAGTCTAAATTTTTGAGAGTAAAAATTTTAACATGTTAGATATTCTCGAAAAATTAAATTTCTTTTTTGATTTTTTTCAACTCTTTCTGAAAAAATAAGTTGCGTTTGTTTCGCAAAAATGTTTGTAAAAAAGTTTGAGATACTCATTTTAAGAAAATTAATTACACAAATTGGTAAAATTTAGCTCCACTTAGTATTCACATATTGTTTTTTTTTGTTTAGTTTGATAGTAATTATGGAAGTATAAGAATATAATTTATAAATAGCTTTTAGTTCAGTTTCTCCTTGATATTACCGCATTGAGGCCCCTCCGCCCCCTTCCTCTCCTCACACGACAACCGCATAGCATACTTTTTTGCGCACACTTTAAAGCGTCAACCACAAAATCAATTAAGCGCCTTAGCAAAGAATTGCTTGTCAGTCACTCGCGCCATAAAATTAAGCAAACAAATTAAATTCAACGCGCATACAAAGTGGCAACGAAAAACGCTGCTTTGATTTTGATTTATTTACATTGCACTTTACCCCGTGCCACTTACTGCTGCTCACAACAGCCCAGAGAGCCCGTACAGCCCAGAGCTTACAACTTTTGCGCGGAAATTTTCTACTTTTCTTATGCTGACGTGCGGCTTTAGCGTGATTTGTTGCGCGGCTGTTGCGTGGTAAGAGCTTGTGGGAATCCATATATTCACATTGGCATGTGCTTGTATGAGAGTGTATATCAGCAGCTGATTGTGTGTTTGCTGTCGGATTGCGGTCGCATTAAATTTGATTAGCGCCTAAATGCAGGCCACACATTAAAGCGGTGACAAAAATAAATAAATTGTATGAGTAAATGTGTGTAAATTCTGGTGTGAGTTGGGTGGGTGTGACAAGCGAAACTATTTGCGGAATTAGCGCTTGTATAGATATGTAGATATAGAGGTTAGCAGAGAGGAGATGAAATTGCACACAAACTAATCCCGTCGTATGTATTTGTACAGAGGTATGTATGCCGGGGGAAAAACAAGCAGAGTCGTTCCTTTGCTTTTATTTCATTTATTTGTGAACGATTTGACATTCCGCACAGCATATGTAGTGTAACATACAAAAAAACAAGAACAACAAAAACACGCGCCGTATATAAACTTTCAGAAAATACATACATACATATGTACGTGTTCTGAGCAGTTTGACATTATTTCAATACAACTAGTTTATTCACCCACACACACTTTCATACATAAATATGTACATACACATGCACTAAAAGCATATAAATGATAAACTTAGCAAAATTTTTTTTTGTTTTTTTTTGGTTTTACTTTCCAAATATCTCACCTGACCAGCAGTTGCGCGCACGAACTTAATAGCGCTCTATTGGCATGTCAAATGAAGTTGTTGCCACAGCAGCAGCACCAGCTCCAGCAACAAAATGTAAGTCACACACGCTTCATGCTTTCATGCTTAAACTAGCAACGCTGCAAATTATTTTTGCAGCGGAAACGAGAAAAGGAAACCAAAAGAAAAAGAAAAAACAGCAACGCCCGCGGAATAAGATAAACAAAACAATAGCTCAGCATACGTGACATAAATATTTAAGCGCTGCCGCATTGTTGTTTTAATTTCGCAGTTGTTTTTATGTTTTTATAGCGTTTGTTGTTATTGTTGTTGGCATCATTTCACCTGCGCTGCATGCTGTTTGACAATTTTCGCTGCTTTATTATGTTGTGGTTAAATTTGTGTGCTGCTGTTATTGTTTGCGTTGTTAATAAATTCTAATAAATATTATAACACAAGTGCACACACACACACTCACATACATTTGTATGTATGTACACTAGGGTGGTCCTTAAAAAACAAATGCACGATTTTTTTCAGTTTCACCTCCTTAATGGGCAATACCACGGCCAAAAAGATC
>NW_023458559.1:62070224-62081543 GCF_013731165.1 Rhagoletis pomonella | reverse complement strand
CATTTGAGCTGTCAATCGCAGCGCATTCGCTCATTTTCATTTTTCATTTGCGATCTTATTATTTTGTGTTTTTTTTTTCTTTTTAAATTTTTCCCTTAATTGGCAGCTCTTCACATTGTTGCCGGTATGATAGTTGATATGCAATTGCCCAAGCTCATCAATTTTCTCGCATAAGTACATAAGTAATTATGTATGTACTTAAGCAAATTTTAAATTATGTTAATGATCAACAAATGATTTCATAAAATGTTGAAATACATACTTTTCAACGCATTTGCAAGCAGCTGAGTCTGTTGAGCCATTTGCGCCTCAAGCTTAAAAGGAACACTTACTACGTTTATACGGAAAGAATAATCGACTTAATTGAAAGCGCATTGACACCGTACACATTTCGCTCTAGTGTTTATACTTACGGCTTTATTTCGGCATCAAAGTAACCGTCTTCAAAAGCAAACAAAATAAGCTGTTTTCATTTGACATTTTATAAGTTAACATAATGGAAAGTGATACAAATCTAATTTTATTCGGCATTATAAGATCGTGGCAAAAAAAAGAACGATTATTATTAATCAGCTTTTAAATACTGATGCGATTATTTGGAATTTGAGCGGAACAGCTGACCTCCAATTCGCTTTGAGTGAGAGCGGTGTTTATACACTCTTTCTAACTGTCTGGAGAAATAAACTACCGATTTGAAATGGATTGTGAGCCAAAACACTTCGCTCTTTCAAAGCGAATTGAAATTCAGTTTATACATATGTTTTGAATCGCGGCGAAATTAATTAAAGCGACTTATGCATGCGTATAAACGTAGTAACTGTTTCATCCAGCCCAATTCCACTGAAATTCTACTTTTTACGAGGTACGTATGTAAGTTATATTTGCTGGCGCGGCGGAAACCGACTGGACTTCCAAAAATCTACTATTTCCTGCCGAGAGGCGACTTTTGTTTAGAAAAAAAAAACTTTTTCTGTCACTTTTTTTGGATGTTGCTTTCACCTCCTTTCACGCGAAATTCGCATAAATTTTGCAAAGCTAGGTGTTAACGTTAATTCCATACTGATGACTTCCTACTATTTCCAGTGAAATTTGTATGTTAATAACGATAAGCATGATAAGTATGAAAGTGCCTAGTTGACCGAAGAACATAAAAATTTTGGTTTTTAAATAAATTAAAGCTATCATACCTGTCGTAATAAGTTTGCTAAATGAGTCGTAAACGAGATTGCTATTACAATCATTAATTTATTATGCATGCGCAACTGTCAAAAAAAACTTAAAATATTTTGATTATTATATTACTTTTTTGCTTATTTTATTCCACGCATTTAATTAATGCTGTAATTATCAGTATACTAAAACTCATTCACAACGCATTTATTTATACAATTTTGTATTATTACCCCTTTGCTAAATACATTTTCCGCTTCAGTTCGATTTTTTTTTGCGTTTGTTTTCCGCCGCCTTTACTGACTGTTTCATGATGTTATTAATTTTATACCAAGAATTCTATTAACATTTACTAACAATGTGCATAAATTCTAGTTAATAGAATGAAAAACAAATTATGCAGCTGCCAATTACATAAAATGTTGTTAAAAGTTTTTCGCGGAAATGTTTTGAAAGCTACAAATACACAATAGAAACATTTTATTTACTGACACGTTTTTTTCATAAAAAAATTTCATTTTAAATACATAATGTGCTGGCATAAGAGGATGGAAAGTTACGCAAATTAATTAATTAGTTATTTTTTTATTATCAAATTGGAGTGAATGCATATATATGTATGAATAGTATAACTGGAAAACTAGCATGCAATGATTAGTTACGAAATAATTAATTGGTGAACATTTTTTGCGAATACGCAAGCATTGAAAGCAATTGCCAAGTTCGAATGTGTTTTCAATCACGCGAGTGATTGGCAAGTTTGATTCAATATGCTTTACTGCGAGTCAGTGGCATAGCCAGAAGGGTGGTTTGGGGGGGGATAGATCCACCCCTTCGTCAATAAACCAATACTATTATTATTTTTGATTTAATAAGACAATACCATTTTATCCTTCTGATTTGTCTTTTTTTTTATTGCGGACTTATGACAAAATACATTAAAAATGTATTTGAGATTATCCGTTATTGGATTACACACACTACTCCATTATCTAACAACAACCATATAAAATTGTATTACAAACTTTGTGCAAAGATTATAAAAATTCTGCAAAATTTCTTCTAAATTTTCAACTTTTTAATCTGATATTAAAGAATTTATTTTGAGTGTGGAGTTTTATAGCCCAATAAATTTTTGTAGAAAAAGTGCAAGTTTGAAATACCTAAGAAATCGCGTTGATTTTTGCTAATTTTTGTTCTTTATGTAATACGCACTTCTTTCCATACAAAAAAACTTGTCGAACATACATTTTATGGAAGAAAATGCCTTAAAAAAATTACCAAAAATCAACTCGATTTTTTAGCAACTTAAAACTCACACTTCACTTACACTAAAATTTAATGGGCTATGAAAGTGTACACTCAAAATAATTCTAAAAATCTGATTAAAAAGTTTGAAAATTTAGATGCAAGTTTCCAGAATTTTTATAATTTTTGCACAAAGTTTGAAATAAGTATTTATATGTTTTTAGATAATGCTTTTATAAAAAAAAACAATAAACATTAAATAAACAAAGACAAATAGGAAAAATTTATTAAAATGTCGTTGATTTTTCCACCACTGTATGTATGAACCATTACACACATGCGATGCCTCTAGCCATTGAGGGTCTAACCTTAAAGCATCGCTGAAGTTTCTTTTTCATCCCCAAGCCCTCGTCACCCTTCGCAAAATCCTGGTTACGCCACTGCTACGAGCTAAAAGCACGTGAGAAGTTGCGACCACGACTATTTTCGTCTGCTGTTTCACAAGTTCAGCTGTACGCATTTTAGCGATCCACATGCGTGTGTTTCACAAGTTCAATTGTACTAGTAATTCAATGAGCGCCTGCTGCAGCCTAGTTTGAAAAGAAAGATACGCTTTCTAAGCGCCGCCATTTCTAAATTAAATTGTAATTAAACTCAATTTTACTAGCACTTTTAAATTAGTTATTTAAATTAAATTTTATACAATAAATTTAATTGTAATTTTCTAATTGAAGTGCTGTTTATTGCACACTTTTTTGAGGCTTTAATTAACCCATTCGCCAATGTCTTCGTGTACATACGTGTGTGTGTGTGTGTTTTTTTTTTTGCAGCCTATCCACGTAATTGACATTCTAGCTTTTAGGCGCCGCACTCGAGCGCATTTTTCGCGTGCCTAACATTTTAATATGCTATTAAAAATTGCTGCATAATTGCATACCTTCCAAATATATTTACATACATACTTTCATGACAAATATGTCATAATGACTACTGCTATAACAACAAAAACAACGCTTATATTCGATAATTATTGCAGCGTTGCATTTATGACATTTTTGTGGCATAAAATTCGCAATTTTGTAACCCTAAAATTGCATAATGAATTCTGTAGTAGCCACTCAACTGTAATGAGTTAATTAAAAAGTTTTTTTTTGTTATTGTTGCTTTTTTGTATATTCGAATTTTTCTATGGTTGTAACTCATTTAAAATTTGGTTGTTAGCTGATTTTCGTGCAAGTCATACAGGTATACAGGAATGAGTCGCGGCGTCGCTTTTAGAGAGTGAGAGAGTGAGTTGACTGAGTTTATGGCGCTTAGCAGCATGTGGTTTAAGAGAATTTAATTAAAAGCAACCCTGCAAGTGCACACCAGTTTTGGTATTTTGTTTTTGGATATTTGATGGATTAGTTAAGAATAGATACAGTGTGTGTATATATGTATAATAAAGTATTGATATTAAAACAGATAAAAAACTTAGCAAATTTTATGTGCACTCAATCTGATCGAAAAACTGATAGGCTGCCATAGAAATAATTAATTTTGCGATTAGGATTAGTTAGATATATTTCGCAAATATGTAGGAAGCGAATAAGTTTTTGGAAACTAAAAAGTTGAAAGCGAAAATAATATAGAACTTTATATCCACAAAAAAGTACTGTTTTCTGGAAGATAAAAGTTTGCTCCGCAAAGAGTATTAAAACAGCTGTAAAGGCCACAGCCAATAAAGCAGTAATCGGAAAAAAAATTTAGTACGAATACGACTGCGAATAACCATACCAGTTTAAATAGGTATGCGAATGCGTACCACAAATACTAAAAGTAATTTTTAAGCAAAAAAACTGTATGTAAAAATTTAAGGGTACCGTTAAGCAGGAACCACACGATTTGTACATTTGTACATATTTGTTCATTTTGGCAGTCACAGAGTGGTGTTGTCTAGAAATTTTGTATCGAGAATGAGTTCAACTTAACAAAAGTTTTAGTTTCTTCATGATCCAGTTATCGGAACTAAACCAAATGAGGAGAGGACCACCCTTTAGGCACCACCTTGCGAAAACGGTTCACGCGGTCTAAAGTTATGCGATAAGATACAAAAAAAATATTCTGACGAATTGATAACCGCCTAATTTTTTCGTAGTCGTTTAAAACTGATATTGAGAATTACAGTGGCTGAGAAAATATCGATAAATAGGTTTCGACACCAGTTTATAATCTATACCGATAACCATAATTATATTAACAACGATAACAGTATGACTAACGATAACAACGAAAACGAAAAGAAAGAGGGAAAGGAAATCGATAACTAATTAAAAATAGTCCTGGCGATAACAACATACACAGATATCGGTTGGGAAATCAATGATAATAATTATACTCAGGTATAAATATCATAAAAAAAATTAATAAAATCATAACGAAAAAGATTTTAATGCCAAAAAAGATAAGACTATCAATAACGATAATTAATTACCTATGTCTATCGATAAACAAGCGTAATGTAAGCGATTTTGATAAGGGAAGTGAGAATAAATAATCGATAACGATAACTATTACAGTTATAATTTTTACATCGATTAATAAGCGAAGAAAATCGAAACGATAACGATTTCCATAATACAAATTTTCATATTTATCGATAATACAAAAGTCTTTGATAACGATAATTATATTTTTATCTATATAACGATGAATGAGCAAAGAAAAACGTAACGATACCGATTTTGGTAACAAAGACGATAACAATAAAATAATCAATAACGATAATTGCCACTTTTCGCCCGAAAACTATAAAAGAATGACTAGGTACTTAGTTAGTATTTAGGTATACAAAAATTTTGCAATATATATTATTTTTTAAGTTAAGCAATTCGCTTGACACAACACATCACATTGACGATTCAAAGGGGCACAACTCAAAAATCGGAACGCAATAAATACAAAAACAATTGTTTTCTAGTTAGAAAATATAACTTATCACGAAAAAAATGTGCATTAATTGAAGATAAATCCTACGAATTGATTTATGCAAAATATGAACCAATTTTTGTTTTTTTTTTAGTTGTGCCTCTTATCAAAAAGATTGGTATTTATGTAAACATGTGTCGAGGAGCCGGCTTTTACTGTTAAGTAAATACATATTAATATGCGTATGTACAAACATATGTACATACATACACAGCAACCACAAATAACAATAACCACTACCATGGAAAATATTGGAAATACTAAACTAAAAACTTTCTTTTGAAGTGAATGTATATCCTTGTCCACAAAGCAAAATAGCAACGACAAAATGTCATAAAAATAAAACTACATAAATGAAAATGAAGTGAAAAGAGTATTTGTAAAAGTTTTTCAATAAAATCAGTGACGACAAAAAAAAACTCAAATATGTACATATTGTGTGCCAGTTAACGCACCAAAATCAAATGAACAAATGGCCAGATACAATTGGAACGGCAGCATTGTGCTAATATACGAAAATCCTAGATGCGCACACACATATAAAGAAAATCATAAAGATTTTCTCTTTATTTTCACTAGCAAGCAAGGGCGTCTATGTATGCATGTATGTAGATCAGGGTTGCCAACTTTTGCATTCTTAAAACCGGATCGCACAATAAGTCTGTTCTTCTTTTGCTCGCCCGTAGGTACCCGAAAGTGCCCAATTTGTGTTTCTTAAATTTATAATTTTGTGCGATTTGACATTGAGAGCCCTTCCGTACCTGTCGTCCGTAGCAACATATAAAATTGCTGTTGATAGAGAAAGAGAGAAGGAACGACAACGTCACCGTTTTCCTTAACACGCGAATCCCATAAGATGGGTCGTGTCAGCTGACACGGTCTACGGTTTAACATCGGTTTTTTTTGCGTTGTGAGAGCATTTCGTTCTTAGATAGATTGATAGTTGAATAAGGCACTGTGACCAGTAGGTCTATTGTGAAGAGTTCTAATTTGTTTTACAACGAAATGTCAAAATGTCTTTTCTTGCCAAAAATCAAGACATTTGGCGTCTCGACAGGTTTGGTACCGGGGCCGGAACATAGCTCTTAAATCCGGTACAGTCCCGCTGAAAATGGAACTGCTGGCAACCGTGATGCCGGTGTTGAGTGTATTTCTGCAGATGTACATATGTATGTATGTATGTATGCATGTGACATGCGGAAACTTGTGCACGGAAATAACAAAACTGTAAATGTGGCCGAAATGTTGAACAGCAAAGTTTTTAAATAAAAATTTACTCCTTCCTTAAGTGTCATTTCAAAAAGTACAATGAACACATAAATATGTATGAATGTATGTGATGCTTTCGCATTTGTATTTACTCCCTTTTGCGCATTTGTTTGTGTGTATTTAACACAAAAGCATTCACCATTTAATAGTCGCCTTGGGTCATGGTGTCAAGTCGCTTGTCTCGAGTTTGATATGCGAAATTTTTACCAATTAAATGCACACATATGTACATACATTTAATCAAGTTAAATAACTTTGCTACAGCATTGAAAAATACATTATGGCTCTGTAGTGTTTGCTTAACTGGAAATGCGGAACGAAAGTCGCATATTTTCACTAATGCAATTTTGTACTTACTTGTTTGCGTACCTAGTACGTTTGTAAACATTTGCCTGTATTTTAATTCATTTTTGTATATCCTCTATATGCGCATTTATACTTCAAGGCTTCCTTGGTCTACTGTTCTGTGGCGGTTTGAAATTGCGCCAACTTTTGCAACTGACAGTCATGTGTGAAAATCGCCGTTGGGCAAATGTGTAAATGAGTGCGTATATATTTTCTCACACTGGTCTTCAGCAAAATATTTGCATCATATTTAAATGCACTTGAACTTATTCATATCTGTACATATAACGAAGAAAATTTTCAAAAGAAATGTCTGTATTTCTGTGATTGCTAAAAAAAGTTTTCTTTAATACTGATTTAAATTATTAAAATTACAAGTTTGCGTTCACCCGCTTCCCTCTGCGTCTGCGTGTTATAATAGGTTATTTCAATACAACTTAACATATGTAAACCCTCGAAAAAAAAATAGATTTTAAATTTTCTTAAACCCCCTGCAAAATATTTTCATACTAAAACCTTCTTAAACCTCTAATTTTGTGGCAACCCTCTTCAAATACCTAAACAAAAAATCTAAATGTTTAAACTAAAAATTGCTTAACTCTCTTCCGTTTGGTACTTAAACTTCTGTATAATGTAATTTAATTCGACTCGGCAATCCTCCTCAAAATATTTTCAAAAACCTTTGATGTTTAATTGTAAAAGCATTTTTTTTTTCATAGCCGGCTTCTTTCATTTCAATTAGAATACAGTATCCTCGCGGTAAACCAACTTTCCTCTGCCGCCTAACTTTTTCTACTAAGTGATACCCTCAATGACCTGTTTAGGGTATATATTTTGATTCATCAAATAATTATCTGAACGCACCGCATTTTTTGACAATTTGAAAACCGGACATGAATAAATAATTTTTAACTGGACATAGATTTTGTTTTTAACTAAGCAAACTTTTATTTCTTTTACTGGACTGAACGGTAATTTTGTGGTGATTTTAATGTTGGACATAATTTATTTATTGCCTAAAAATCGGGCCAGAAATTTTTGATGATTTGAAATTTGGACATATTTTTAGGAAATTTTAAAATTGGACAAAAATTTTAGCAATTTAAGAGCTGGAAATAAAATATTACTAATCTAAAAACTCAGTAAGGAAATGTGGTGATTTAAAAACTGAAGATTTTTGATTATTAAATATTGGAGATAAATATTTTTTTAACTGGAGTTATATTTGTAGTGATATCGAAGTTGGACATCATTTTTGTTATAGTTTAAATCCGGACATACATTTCTGACTGGACTTATATTTGTGAATATTTTAAAGTTGGACATCATTTTTTAATTCCATAAAAAACAGATATAAAATTTTTATTATTTGGAATTTAGACACAATTTTTTAAAATTGCACAGAAATTTTAGCAATTTTAAAATCGGTCATAAATTATAACTAATTTAAAAACTCAGCAAAAAAAATTATTCCTTTAAAAACTGGACATTTTTGCTCATTGAAAAATTCGAGATGGTTTTTAGGAAATTTTGAGCTAGGCATAAACTTTTGGTAATTTCAAAACTAGGCATACAAATTTACTTAAAAAATTGGCCATAATTTGTTGGTGATTTTGAACAGGTCTTACATTTTTGGTAATTTCAAAACTGGACAAACTTTTTTCAAATTGCATATAGTTTCTTTTTTTTTTGAATTTGGGCTGAAACTAAAGTTTAGGTCATTTAATAGCAGAGTCAACATTACTAGTAATTTTAAAACTGAACATGATTTTTTTGTAATTTAAAATTATACATAAATTTTATTTAATTTGAAACCCGGACATAATTTTATGGTAATATAAAAAGTGTACATTTAAAAATAACATAATTTTTTGATCATATCAAAACTGGGCATACATTTTTGGCCATTTAAAAATAAAACAATTTTTTTCCTACAAAACTCGAGCATACATTTTTGGTAGGTATTTTATTTGATTTACACTGGAGTCCAAGAGATCATTGGGCAATTTTCGCTTTATTATATATGTACATTAACTTTTTAAAATAGACAAATTAGCTCTTTTAAGTAAAGCAAGAATTTATTGCAAAGCAATTCTAAAGTTATTGAGGCAGTTCATCATAAGAATGGTCAAAACTGAGCCGTTTTTGGAAAAGTATTCATGATTTTAACACCAAAAGATATTTCAAGCATTTTGCTTAAATAAATTAAGTGCTTTTGAATTCTTATTTACTAATTATTTTTATTTATTTCTTCTATTTTCAGGTAAGCAATTTGTCATTGTTACATATAAGAATACATTTGATGGCGAAATTCAGGTAACATTGTTCTGTAAAATTTGAGAAGAAATACATAGTTTTTCCATCGAGCTAAGCTTCGCAGCAACTTTTCGTGAACATTTTTGTAAGGTGAAAAGGCGTACCGCTGCGCCTTCAATTTAGTGCATCTACCATGATCCTGCACTAAAATTTACTGTGTTTTCTATTTCATCCAGCCCTGACGCCTACCGAGTTACTATGGTTTTTAAATTTTATCAACATCAGTAAACGTATTCACGACTAGGCTACTGGCAAACTTTTTAACTATTTACAGTTATACCTCGCGCCTGCACCCCTGTTTTAATCTTCTCCAGTTTTGAGCATATTTCCAATTTACCTTTTGTTAGAAAATTCTCCATCACCACATCGAAAACAAATAAATTTCTTCTGCCCAACAAAACCCACCCAGCCCCCCCTTTCCCGCACAAACTGTCCGTTTAACTTTTCAATATCCTACTCCTCATTGAGCCCCCTCCAATTATTGTAAATCTTAACAGCCGATATAGGACAACTTTATGTCAACTCATTAACTGCCTTTTATTTCTCTGTAAAATCAGGTATGCGCGTTTATATAAGTCTTGTCTACTTGCGTACTTGCGTCTTAATGAGCCGAGTAACCCCAAAATGGTACGCAACCAGCCAAAAACCAATACAAACATGAAGGCGTATACATGCTAGTAGCTGCCTCAATTCTGCACCAAAAAATAGCAGCAAAAACAATAGCAATCTAACATTTAAAATAACTTACCAGTCAGTTGTTAATAGCTGTGTGTGTGTGTATGTGTGGTTGCTTGAAAAATCTTACAAAACTTAAATCTCCTCTCGCCTGCCATACTCGCCCACTATTCTTTGCTGTTCTATGCTTTTCTATTCATTATGCTGCATTAAGTAATTTCTCATCACCACCCCCCTTTGACCTTTGCCTAACTTGCAAATCTTCTATTTTCACATTTGCCTGCCCTCGTCTTATAACTTTACTGCTGGTATGTGGCTCAAATGAAATTGTCGCATAGAAAGTTTTGGTTGGTCACATTTTAACTTCCTTGAGGAAAATTTGCAACAGCAACCCCTGCCTCCACTCGCTTCAAATGGGCACTTCCTGGTTGTTTTGTTTACTAAAGTAATTGTTGTTATTGCTGCAAAGGCCAACACCGATGACATAAAATTAATGCCCGACCGACAATTTTAATCGGCGAAAATTTTTGCCTTCAACGTCTGCTTATTTAGATCAGACCGGGCGAGCGAGCGATCGGGGAGCCACACTCACACACACTCGTCGTGTGCCCTATATGTGACAAAGTGAGTTTAAGAAAGTTCTTGCAAAGGGGTGCGCAACTAAACCGAACGAAATACTACTTTCCTGCTGCAGTGGTCTGCTGCTGTGCTTTTTCTTAGAACCCCTTAACGTTTCTATTCGTACCTTCTAAATCTTCAAGCGTCTTCACTACTTCACTTGCTTCTTCATTTACACTTTTGAATTGCCAATTTGCGCCCCTTTCTAACTCTGACCCTTCAGCATGGCACCTTACAGGGCTTACAGCTGTGGAGAATAAAAACGAAAACAGTAACACTACAAAATCTTCTACTCGAAATGCAATGCAAAGTTTCTTGCTTTTTGGCATTTGCAAAATGAAAAAGGTTAACATTAAACTTCCTGAGTTCAGCATTTATTTCTCGCTTTGCACGCAATCTCTCTTAAGTATACTGCTACAAAGGTTGCTGCAAGGTTAGTTGGTTCACTTGCAGGGGTGGCTACTATGACTCGGATGCGGATGCATGTATTTAGAACTTATTAAATTGCTATAATTTATACGACTTATCTCCCGTACTTAATTTTTTCACCACGGCTTTTGCACTTACTTCCGCTTGCCATAGTACAAGTATCTGCCCTGCGGCGCGGCATAACACCCTGCCACAACGCTTGCCTTACTTACTTCTTTCTTTTCATATACTTACATCTGTGTCCACTTGCCTTCAATGGCGGTTGCTGCTTGCTACTCGATT
>NW_023458559.1:62055795-62070124 GCF_013731165.1 Rhagoletis pomonella | reverse complement strand
AATCGAGTAGCAAGCAGCAACCGCCATTGAAGGCAAGTGGACACAGAAGTAAGTATATGAAAAGAAAGAAGTAAGTAAGGCAAGCGTTGTGGCAGGGTGTTATGCCGCGCCGCAGGGCAGATACTTCTTTCATACATACATACATACGCGCGCCCATTCGACTTGTACTATGGCAAGCGGAAGCAAGTGCAAAAGCCGTGGTGAAAAAATTAAGTACGGGAGATAAGTCGTATAAATTATAGCAATTTAATAAGTTCTAAATACACGCATCCGCATCCGAGTCATACTAGCCACCCCTGCAAGTGAACCAACTAACCTTGCAGCAACCTTTGTAGCAGTATACTTAAGAGAGATTGCGTGCAAAGCGAGAAATAAATGCTGAGCTCAGGAAGTTTAATGTTAACCTTTTTCATTTTGCAAATGCCAAAAAGCAAGAAACTTTGCATTGCATTTCGAGTAGAAGATTTTGTAGTGTTACTGTTTTCGTTTTTATTCTCTACAGCTCCACCATAAGGTGCCATGCTGAAGGGGCAGAGTTAGAAAGGGGCGCAAATTGGCAATCCAAAAGCGTAAATGAAGAAGCAAGTGAAGTAGTAGTGAAGACGCTTGGAGAGTTAGAAGGTACGGATAGAAACGCTAAGGGGTTCTAAGAAAAAGCACAGCAGCAGACCACTGCAGCAGGAAAGAAGTATTTCGTTCGGTTTAGTTGCGCACCCCTTTGCAAGAACTTTCTTAAACTCACTTTGTCACATAGGGCACAAGACGAGAGTGTGTGTGGCTCCCCCGCTCGCTCGCTCTGATCTAAATAAGCAGACATTCAAGGCAAACATTTTCGCCGATTAAATTTGTCGGTCGGACATTAATTTTATGTCATCGGTGTTGGCCTTTGTAGAAATAACAACAATTACTTTAGTAAACAAAACAACCAGGAAGTGCCCATTTGAAGCGAGCGGAGGCAGGGGTTGCTGTTGCAAGTTTTCCTCAAGGAAGTTAAAATGTGACCAACCAAAACTTTCTATGCGACAATTTCATTTGAGCTACATACCAGCAGTAAAGTTGTAAGACGAGGGCAGGCAAATGGGAAAATAGAAGATTTGCAAGTTGGGCAAAGGTCAAAGGGGGGTGCTGATGAGAAATTACTTAATGCAGCATAATGAATAGAAAAGCATAGAATAGCAAAGAATAGTGGGCGATTGTTTTGTTTCTTTAAACGGCTAAAGGTGTGCTGCAAGTATGGCAGACGAGAGGAGATTTAAGTTTTGTAAGATTTTTCAAGCAACCACACACACACACATACAGCTATTAACAACTGTTTTGCAAGTTATTTTAAATGTTAGATTGCTATTGTTTTTGTTGCTAATTTTGTGCAGAATTGAGGCAGCTACTAGCATGAATACGCCTTCATGTTTGTATTGGTTTTTGGCTGGTTGCGTACCATTTTGGGGTTACTCGGCTCATTAAGACGCAAGTAAGCAAGTAGGCAGGACTTATATAAACGCGCATACCTGATTTTACAGAGAAATAAAAGGCAGTTAATGAGTTGACATAAAGTTTTCCTATATCGGCTGTTAAGATTTACAATAATTGGAGGGGGCTTAATGAGGAGTAGGATATTGAAAAATTAAACGGACAGTTTGTGTGGGAAGGGGTGGCAAAGCAACTTTGGAGAGTTAGGTAAACTTTTTTGTTGGGCAGAAGAAATTTATTTGTTTTCGATGTGGTGATGGGGAATTTTCTAACAAAAGGTAAATTGGAAATATGCTCAAAACTGAAGAAGATTAAAACGGCGGTGGAGGCGCGAGGTATAACTGTAAATAGTTAAAAAGTTTGCCAGTAGCCTAGTCGTGGATACGTTGACTGATGTTGATAAAATTTAAAAACAATAGTAACTCGGTAGGCGTCAGGGCCAGATGAAATAAAAAACATTAAAGTAAATTAGTAAATTTTAGTGCAGGATCAAGGTAGATGCACTAAATTGAAGGCGCAGCGGTACAATTAGTTGCAAAAATTTTCACGAAAAGTTGCTGCGAAGCTTCGCTCGATGGAAAAACTATGTATTTCTTCTAAAATTTTATAGAACAATGTTACCTGAATTTCGCCATAAAATGTATTCTTATATGTAACAATGAAAAACTGCTTACCTGCAAAGAGAAGAAATAAATAAAAACAATTAGTAAATAAGAAAATTCAAAAGAACTTAATTTATTTAAGTAAAAGTGCTTGAAATATCTTTTGGTATTAAAATCATGAATACTTTTCCAAAAACGGCTCAGTTTTTACCATTATTATAAATATGTTTTATTTCTAAATGACCAAAAATGTATGTCAAGGTTTGATATGACCAAAAAATTATGTTATTTTTAAATATCCAGTTTTTTTATTACCATAAAATTATGTCCAGGTTTCAACTGAAATAAAATTTATGTATACTTTTTAAATTACAATAAAATTATGTTCAGTTTTAAAATTACTAGTAATGTATACCCTCTTATTAAATGACCTAAACTTTAGTTTCAGTCCAAATTCAAAAAAAAAACTATATGCAATTTAAAAAAAGTTTGTCCAGTTTTGAAATTACCAAAAATGTAAGACCTGTTTAAAATCACCAACAAATTATGGCCAATTTTTTAAGTGAATTTGTATGCCTAGTTTTGAAATTACCAAAAGTTTATGCCTAGCTCAAAATTTTCTAAAAACCATCTCGAATTTTTCAATGAGCAAAAATGTCCAGTTTTTAAATGAATAAATGTTTTTTTGCTGAGTTTTTAAATTAGTTATAATTTGTGTCCAATTTTAAAATTGCTAAAATTTCTGTGCAATTTTAAAAAAATTTGTCTAAATTCCAAATAGTAAAAATTTTATATCCGGTTTTATGCAATTAAAAAATGATGTCCAACTTTAAAATCTTCACAAATATAAGTCCAGTCAAAAATTTATGTTCGGTTTTTAAACAATAACAAAAATGATGTCCAACTTCGATATCACTACAAATATAATTCCAGTTAAAAAAAAATATTTATCTCTAATATTCAGTAATCAAAAATGTCCAGTTTTTAAGTGACCACATTTTCGTACTGAGTTTGTAGATTAGTAATAATTTATGTCCAGTTCTTAAATTGCTAAAATTTTTGTCCAATTTTAAAATTAACTAAAATTATGTCCAAATTTCAAATTATCAAAAATTTCTGGCCGATTTTTAAGCAATAAATGAATTATGTCCAACTTTAAAATCACCACAAAATCAATATAAAAGTTTGCTTAGTTAAAAAAAAATATTTATGTCCGGTTTTCAAATTGTCAAAAAATGAGATGCGTTCAAATAATCCCTTGATGAATTAAAATATATACCCTAAAAAGGTCATTGAGGGTATCACTTAGTAGAAGAAGTTAGGCGGCAGAGGTAAGTTGGTTTACCGGGAGGATACTGTATTCTAATTGAAATGAAAGAAGCCGGCTATGAAAAAAAAAATCTTTTACAATTAAACATCAAAGGTTTTTGAAAGTATTTTGAGGAGGATTGCCGAGTCGAATTAATTTTCACATTATACAGAAGTTCAAATGCCAAACGGAAGAGGGTTTAGTTTAAACATTTAGACTTTTTTGTTTAGGTATTTGAAAAGGGTTGCCACAAAATTATTTAATAAGTTAAATTATTTATTACAATATGGGTATTTATCGAAACAATTTGGAAAAAGTTTTATTTATTTTTTAACTACATGACGGACGGCTGCCAACGGTTTGTAAAATTAAATTCAACTTGAATTAAGGAAATTATGTAGATAATTAAAATACATATCACAATATGGGTGCCAGACGAAAGAGGTTTAAGAAGGTTTTAGTATGAAAATATTTTGCAGGGGGTTAAAAAAAAAATCAAATCAATTTTTTTTCGACGGTTTACATATGTTAAGTTTTATTGAAATAAATTACATTTATTATAACACGCAGACATTTCATACACTGAGCGAAGCGGGTGAGCGCAAACTAGTAATTTTAATAATTGAAATCAGTATTAAAGAGATCTTTTTTTAGCAATCATAGAAATACAGACATTTCTTTTGAAAATTTTCTTCGTTATATGTACAGATATGAATAAGTTCAAGTGCATTTAAATATTATGCAAATATTTTGCTGAAGACCAGTGTGAGAAAATATATACGCACTCATTTACACACTTGCCCAATGGCGATTTTCACACATGACTGTCAGTTGCAAAAGTTGGCGCAATTTCAAACCGCCACAGAGAAGAGTAGACCAAGGAAACCTTGAAGTATAAATGCGCGTTCACATGCATATAGAGGATATACAAAAATGAATTAAATTACAGGCAAATGTTTACAAACGTACTATGTACGCAAACAAGTAAGTACAAAATTGCATTAGTTAAAATATGCGATTTTCGTTCCGCATTTCCAGTTAAGCAAACACTATAGATCCATAATGTATTTTTCAATGCTGTAGCAAAGTTATTTAACTTGATTAAATGTATGTACATATGTGTGCATTTAATTGGTAAAAATTGCGCATATCAAACTCGAGACAAGCGACTTGACACCATGACCCAAGGCGACTATTAAATGTGTGAAATACACACAAACGAATTCGCAAAAGGGAGTAAATACAAATACGAAAGCATCACATACATTCATACATATTTATGTGTTCATTGTACTTTTTGAAATGACATTTAAGGAAGGAGTAAATTTTTATTTAAAAACTTTGCTGTTCAACATTTCGGCCACATTTACAGTTTTGTTATTTCCGTGTACAAGTTTCCGCTTGTCACATGCATACATACATATGTATGTACATCTGCAGAAATACACTCTACACCGACATCACGGTTGCCAAGCGTTTCGTTTTCGGCGGCACTGTCCCGGATTTAAGAGTTATGTTCCGGGCCCGGTACAAAACCTGTGGGCACGCAAAATGTCCTGGTTTTTGGCAAGAAAAGAATTTTGACATTTCGTTTTAAAACAAATTAGAACTCTTCAAATATTTACATTTTACATATTCTATTTACTAATCGACACTATACACCATATAGTAAAAGCAGAATTTGTAATTACATATGAATTTGCATTAAAATGAGTGAAATTCAAAATATGTTTGATATTTTTTGTTTGTTTGGCAGAAACTATTTACCTGCAAAGGAATTCCTAAAAATCAACACGGTTTTTTACTAACTTCAAACTGGCACCTTGATATATTAAAATGCCAACTTGAGTTTCACGGAGTTTTGTGCGAAACTTAGAGATTTTTTTTCTTTTAGTTGTGGTATGACCAATATTTTTATAAAAATGCAAATAATTTAGTGCGGCACTGTACATTAGAGTGGTCCAAAAAAATTAAGTTTGAATTTTAATGCCGGCACCCCCTAGGATTGTTCTATATCGAAAAAAATATACCCCTATTTTTTATTTTGAAATCAAAAAATATTTAGGGGGTGCTCAAAGCACTCAAAGTTTTCTATGTATTTTATATGGAGAAAAAACCATTTTTCGTAGAAATGGTATACAACTCTTAAAAATCAATATTTTTCAATCGGAAAACTGTGGTTCTCTTCAGGAGACTTCCAGTATTAATATCCAATTGTTTATTTAACTATTTTTTATGATTAACGATTTTTCCATTGCATTTTCTAGGGGTTTTGGAGGACCTATAAAATATAGTTACTATGAAAAAATGGTTAAAGGAACAATTGGGTATTATTACTGGGAATCTCCTGAAGATAAGAAAAGTTTTCCGATCGAAAACTGTTGATTTTCAAGAATTCTACACTATTTCTACGAAAAGTTGTTTTTTCCCCATACAAAATACATTGAAAACTTTGAGCGCTTTGAGCACACCCTATTTTTTTATTTTGAATATATATTTGAATTATAATTTTTTTCGATATAGAACAATCCTAGGGGGTGGCGGCATTAAAAATCCGACCTTATTTTTTACATACATTTTTGGACCACTTTACTGTACATAAATACACATATAGAATTTATAATTTGGTGCGATTTCTATTTTTTTATTTTAGTACATGTTTTAAGTAATTTAGAAATATTATTATTGAAGCTTCGTTGGGTGAAAATTTTTGTGCATGAAATTTAACATTGTTTGTTACATATTGTGTAGGTAATTTTACCTACCCTATTAGGCTTGTTTTTAACATTTTCTGGCTATTTTTGGGGAAATGAGCGTAAGTACGAAATGGCCAAGAAAGGACGACTTACACTCTCTACCCTCGGGAACAATTCTGATATTTCTAGAGCCTCTACGGCTAGGTGAGGTGCTGCGATGAGCGGAGGGCACAATAGAGCTACTGGTCACAGTGCCCTATTCAACTATCAATCTATCTAAGAACGAAATGCTCTCACAAAAGTGAATAAGCTGCCCAAAACTACGGGAACGCAAAAAAAACCGATGTAAAACCGTAGACCGTGTCAGCTAACACGACCTAACTTATGGGATTCTCGTGTTAATGAAAACTCACCACCGCATGACGGTGACGTTGTCGTTCCTTCTCTCTTTCTCTATCAACAGCAATTGTATATGTTGATACGGACGGCAGGTACGGAAGGGCTCTAACAGTCAAATCGCACAAAATTATAAATTTAAGAAACACAAATTGGACACTTTCGCGTACCTACGGGCGAGCAAAAGAACAGACTTATTGTGCGACCTGGTTTTAAGAATGCAAAAGTTGGCAACCCTAATCTACATACATGCATACATAGACGCCCTTGCTTGCTAGTGAAATAAAGAGAAAACCTTTATGATTTTCTTTATGTGTGTATGCGTATCTAGGATTTTCGCATATTAGCACAATGCTGCCGTTCCAATTGTATCTGGCCATTTGTTCGTTTGATTTTGGTGCGTTAACTGGCACACACACACAAAAGCTGGGTATTCATGTATATATTTCGAGTTTTTTTGTCGTCGCTGATTTTATTGAAAAACTTTTACAAATACTCTTTTCACTTCATTTTCATTTATGTAGTTCTATTTTTATGACATTTTGTTGTTGCTATTTAGCTTTGTGGACAAGGATATACATTTACTTCAAAACAAAGTTTTTAGTTTAGTATTTCCAATATTTTCCATGGCAGTGGTTATTGTTATTTGTGGTTGCTGTATATGTACATATGTCTGTACATACTCATATTAATATATATTTATTTAACAGTAAAAGCGCGCTCCTCCACACATGTTTACAAGAAGAGTGGTACTTCTTGAAAAGAGGCAGAACTCAAAAAAAAATAATTTTGTTAATATTTTGCATAAACCAATTGGTAGGATTTATCTTCAATTAATGCAATTTTTTTCATGATAAGTTATATTTTCTGACTAGAAAACAATTGTTTTTGTATTTATTGCGTTGCGATTTTTGAGTTGTATCCCTTTGAATAGGGTGTGCAATATGTGCATGGATCGTCAATGTGATGTGTTGTGTCAAGCGTTAGCTTAACTTAAAAAATAATATAGATTGCAAAATTTATATATGCCTAAATACTAACTAAGTACCTAGTCATTATTTTATAGCTTTCGAGCGAAAAGTGGCAATTATCGTTATCGATTATTTTATTGTTATAGTCTTTGCTATCAAAATCGGTATCGTTACGTTTTTTTTTGCTCATTCATCGTTATACAGATAAAAATATAATTATCGCTATCGACTACTTTTGTATTATCGATAATATGAAAATTTGTATTATGAAAATCGTTATCGTTTTGATTCCCTTATTAATCGATGTAACAATTATAACTGTAATCGTTTTCGTTATCGATTACTTATTGTTATCAACAATATTCTCACTTCCCTTATCAAAATCGCTTACATTACGCTTGTTTGTCGATAGACATAGGTAATTAATTATCGTTAATGACTACATTATCGATATTGATAGTCTTATCTTTTTTGACAAAAAAATCTTTTTCGTTATGATTTTATAAATTTTTTTATGATATTCATACCTGAGTATAATTATTGTCATTGATTTCCCAACCGATATCTGTGTTTTGCCATAGGCTTACCAATGTTGTTATCGCCAGGACTATTTTTAATTAGTTATCGATTTCTTTTCCCTCTTTCTTTTCGTTTTCGTTGTTATCGTTAGTTATACTGTTATCGTTATTAATATATTTATGGTTATCGTTATAGATTATAAACTGGTATCGAAACCTATTTATCGATATTTTTTCAGCCACTGTAATTTTCAACATAATTTTTAGTCGACTACGAAAAAATTAGGCGGTTATCAATTCGTCAGAATATTTTTTTTCTGTATCTTATCGCATAACTTTGGATCACGTGAGCCGTTTTCGCAAGATGGTGCCTAAAGGGTGGTCTCCTCCTAATTTGGTTTAGTTCCGATAACTGGATCATGAAGAAACTAAAACTTTTGTTGAGCTGAACTCATTCTCGATAAAAATTTCTAGACAACACCAATCTGTGACTGCCAAATGAACAAATATGTACAAATCGTGTGGTTCATGCTTAACAGTACCCTTAAATTTTTTCATACAGTTTTTTTGCTTGTAGTATTTGTGGTACGCATACGCGTTAAACTGGTATGGTTATTCGCAGTCGTAATCGTATTAAAATTTTTTTCCGATTACTGCTTTATTGGCTGTGGCCTTTACAGCTGTTTTTAATACTCTTTGCAGAGCAAACTTTTATCTTCCAGAAAACAGTACATTTTTGTGGATATAAAGTTCTATATTATTTTCACTTTCAACTTTTTAGTTTCCAAAAACTTATTCGCTTCCTACATATTTGCGAAATATATCTAACTAATCCTAATCGTCAAATTAATTATTTCTATGGCTGCCTATCAGTTTTTCGATCAGATTGAGTGCACATAAAATTTGCTAAGTTTTTTATCTGTTTTAATATCATTATTTTATTATACATATATACACACACTGTATCTATTCTTAACTAATCCATCAAATATCCAAAAACAAAATACCTAAACTTGTGTGCACTTGCAGGGTTGCTTTTAATTAAATTCTCTTAAACCACATGCTGCTAAGAGCTCAGTTAGTCAACGACGTAGCGTAAACGTAGGATGACGTACGTAGCAGCATATCAAATTTACTGTTGATAGAGAGAGAGAAGCAACGGCAACGTCACCGCCACGCGGTGGTGAGTTTTCGTTAACACGCGAATCCCATAAGATAGATCGTGTCTGCGTCAACCTACGGATACGCTACGTCGTTGACTGTTTGCGCTTTAAGCGCCATAAACTCAGCCAACTCTTTCTCACTGTCTAACAGCGACGCCGCGACTCATTCGCTCACCAATACCTGTATGACTTGCACGAAAATCAGCTAACAACAAAATTTTAAATGAGTTACAACCATAGAAAAATTCGAATATACAGAAAAGCAACAATAACAAAAAAAACTTTTTAATTAACTCATTACAGTTGAGTGGCTACTACAGAATTTATTATGCAATTTTAGGGTTACAAAATTGCGAATTTTATGCCACAAAAATGTCATAAATGCAACGCTGCGATAATTATCGAATATAAGCGTTGTTTTTGTTGTTATAGCAGTAGTCATTATGACATATTTGTCATGAAAGTATGTATGTAAATATATTTGGAAGGTATGCAATTATGCAGCAATATTTAATAGCATATTAAAATGTTAGGCATGCGAAAAATGCGCTCGAGTGCGGCGCCTAACAGCTAGAATGTCAATTACGTGGATAGGCTGCAAAAAACACACACACACCTATGTACACGAAGGCATTGGCGAATGGGTTAATTAAAGCCGCAAAAAAGTGTGCAATAAACAGCACTTCAATTAGAAAATTACAATTAAATTTATTGTATACAATTTAATTTACATAACTAATTTAAAAGCGCTAGTAAAATTGAGTTTAATTACAATTTAATTTAGAAATGGCGGCGTTTAGAAAGCATATCTTTCTTTTCAAGCTAGGAAGCTGTAGCAGGCGCACATTGAAGTACTAGTAGAATTGAACTTGTGAAACACACGCATGTGGATCGCTAAAATGCGTACAGCTGAACTTGTGAAACAGCAGAAAAAAATAGTCGTAGTCGTAACTTCTCACATGCTTTTAACTCGTAGCAGTGGCGTAGCCAGGATTTTGCGAAGGGCGGGGGTGGGGCTTGGGGATGAAAATGAAACTTCAGCGATAGCTTAAAGATTAGACCCTCAATGGCCAGAGGCATCGCCTGTGTGTAATGGTTCATACATACAGTGGTGGAAAAATAAACGACATTTTAACAAATTTTTCCTATTTGTCTTTTGTTTATTTAATATTTATTGTTTTTTTTTTTATAAAAGTATAGCCCATTATCTAACGAAAAACATACAAACTCCTATTTCAAACTTTATGCAAAAATTATAAAAATTCTGGAAACTTGCATCTAAATTTTCAAACTTTTTAATCAGATTTTTAGAATTTTTTTTGAGTATACAGTTTTATAGCCCATTAAGTTTTAGTGTAAGTGAAGTGCAAGTTTTAAGTTGCAAAAATCAACGCGATTTTTTAGGAACTTCAAACTTGCACTTTATTCTACAAATTTATTGGCTATAAAACTCCATACTCAAAAAAAAATTCTTTAAACTCCGATTAAAAAGTTGAAAATTTAGAACAAATTTTGCAGAATTTTTATAATTTTGGCACAAAGTTTGTAATATAATTTTATATGGTTGTTGTTAGATAATGAAGTAAACTTAAAAAAAAAAAATTATAATAATAATAGATTGGCGCTTACACATTAGGGTGTCCGTTATTTCCCGAATTGGGTTTTGTACTGCTAGCGCCCCTCATATTTTTAGTTTATGACCTAAAAAAAATATCAGACCCAGACCAGCCTTTAATATGCACATTAACCCGTGCCTAAACCGTAATACATTTTCCATTTAAATAACATGGGATTTTTGGACTTTTTCCAGTTAATTTTTTTCCACTGAAAAAGTGGAGCTAAAAATAATTGCACAGCTATTCCTTGTAGGAAATTTAACGTTCTACAAAAATGATGCAATTACTTTTCTCGATAAACTTTACCGTTTAAAAGTTATTCTAAATAAATAATAAACTTATTTTGTAGGCAACTATTTTATTTACTTTTGGTCTTATAAGAATTTAATAGACTATTTTATGAAAGCGTATTTGCTCCTCAGTTTTGCGCACTTAAACCATTATAAAACTCTTATAAAACTATTGGTGTTATCCGGCTGCACACACAAGTATTTTCTGACCGTCTGAAGTCAGCTTTTCATGGACGCGAGAGAAAAGGGAGTAGAATTTTACCTCTGCAATTTCAGACCGGGAAAATTGCAGTATTGCATATGTATGTAGCTCTAGTGTGTACAGACAAAATATTCACATGCATAATCCAATAACGGATAATCTCAAATACATTTTTAATGTATTTTATCATAAGTCCACAATAAAAAAAAAGACAAATCAGAAGGATAAAATGGTATTGTGTTATTAAATTAAAAGTAATTATAGTATTGATTTATTGACGAGGGGCGTGGATCTATCCCCCCAATCCTCCCCTCTGGCTACGCCACTGACTCGCAGTAAAGCATATTGAAGCAAACTTGCCAATCACTCGCGTGATTGAAAGCCCATTCGAACTTGGCAATTGCTTTCAACGCTTGCATATTCGTAAAAAATGTTCACCAATTAATTATTTCGTAACTAATCACAGCATGCTAGTTTTCCAGTTATACTATTCATACATATACATATATATGCATTCACTCCAATTTTATAATAAAAAAATAACTAATTAATTAATTTGCGTAACTTTTCATCCTCTAATGCCAGCACATTATGTATTTAAAATTAAATTTTTTTTATCAAAAAAAACCTGTTAGTAAATAAAATGTTTCTATTGTGTATTTGTAGCTTTCAAAACATTTTCCGCGAAAAACTTTTAACAACATTTTATGTAATTGGCAGCTGCATAATTTGTTTTTCATTCTATTAACTAGAATTTATGCACATTGTTAGTAAATGTTAGTAAAATTCCTGGTATAAAATTAATAGCATCATGAAACAGTCAGTAAAGGCGGCGGAAAACAAACGCCAAAAAAAAATCGAACTGAAGCGGAAAATGTATTTAACAAATAGATAATAATACAAAATTGTATAAATAAATGCGTTGTGGATGAGTTTTAGTATTGATAATTACAGCATTAATTAAATGCGTGGAATAAAATAAGCAAAAAAAGTAATATAATAATCAAAATATTTTAAGTTTTTTTGACAGTTGCGCATGCATAATAAATTAATGATTGTAATAGCAATCTCGTTTACGACTCATTTAGCAAACTTATTACGACAGGTATGATAGCTTTAATTTATTTAAAAACCAAAATTTTTATGCTCTTCGGTCAACTAGGTACTTATATACTTATCATGATTATCGTTATTAACATACAAATTTCACTGGAAATAGTAGGGAGTCATCAGTATGGAATTAGCGTTAACACCTAGCTTCGCAAATTCATGCGAATTTCGCGTGAAAGCAGGTGAAAGCAACATCCAAAAAAGTGACAGAAAAAGTTTTTTTTTCTAAACAGAAGTCGCCTCTCGGCAGAAAATAGTAGATCTTTGAGAGTATTTCCGCCTGGCAAAAGGTTCTGTAAAACTGTAGGCACTCTGTTCTGTAACAGCATCAACACGCACACCAAAAATTGGAGAAAAAGCTCGGCCAAAACCTTAGCGAAAGTGTGAGCGCCTTTATATTATTCCAATTATATTCTTTGGTTAGCACAGTTTTGTGGTAACAAATTGAGAAAAATCAATTACTGTCAGGTATGAAGGTTGTAACAAATTTCGTGCTCTAAACTGCTATTTCTTCTCTCTCGACTTAGCAGAATTACTTAGCTTGAAAATGTATGTACAAAAAATAGATGGCTCCCGGACTAGAACTATATATCGAACAACTGCAATGAATCGTCGAGCAAGAACACGTGTTGCCTGCTATCAGTTCCACTATATTCTCGTAAATCCTGGCTAAAAAGTAACTCTATCGAAGCTCATATAGAAGATGGTCTACTGAGCCTACTTTCTGGATAGTACGACACAGCTGGCCTAGAATAGATAAGAGGATGTCTAGCTTACTCCTCCTTCACTTAGATCGATTACTGCTTCGGCAAATACACAGGGTTATTATCGGCTACTGCCTGATATGAACTCACGGCACTGCATTCATCGGTATGGCGTTAGAGGATGCAAACAACCGAACATTACCTAGCGACAGCCTGCCGACGCTTAATCCTTCATTATTTATTTTAATTCTTCTTTCTCTCTCTCTCCACACACATTAGCGCTGGAGTGGCGTTACAGTAGCGGATTTTGGCTTGGGTTACAAAATTGCAAAATGCTGCGATTCGGGCAAGACAAAAGTATTTTTTTAGTAAAATTTAAAATATTCTTAATTAAAATCATTCCTGCATTTTTTTTTAATCAGCCGAAGGAACTGTCGTGACGTTACATGACGTTACATTATTAAAACTTCTATTGAAATTTTTTTTTGTTAATATTGGGTTTTCCAAATATGTATATTGACGCTGACGCCACCTAGCGGGACCATTTTCGGGAAAAATGCTGCTGCTTACATAACCAATATCTGCAATTAAGTAGATTATGACATTTCGTGCTACCGTATCCAATATCTAAAATCTTCCAAATTTTGTTATTAATTTTTTGTTTATTTACAAACATTTTGTTCTTAGTATCGAAATTAGAAAAAGCTAAAGGTATCTTGTTGGGTACGGCTAGGATATTTGTATAATAACTTTGGGTTATTGTGTCCAAACGCTTAACCCAAAGCGAAACATTTTAACACACACGTGCGACCAGCAAACAATGGCGCCAATGAAAGTCCAGTCGGTTTCTAGCGCCAGCAAATATAACTTACATACGTACCTAGTAAAAAGTAGGATTTCAGTGGAATTGGGCTGGATGAAACAGTGTTCCTTTTAAGCTTGAAGCGCAAATGGCTCAACAGACTCAGCTGCTTGCAAATGCGTTGAAATATATGTATTTCAACATTTCATTTAATGTTGATCATTAACATAATTTAAAATTTGCTTAAGTACATACATAAACACTTATGTACTTATATTAAAAATATGCTGCACGCCCCGCTAACGTTGTAGCAGCGTGAAAATTGATGAGCTTGGGCAATTGCATATCAAATATCATACCGGCAACAACGTGAAGAGCTGCCAATTAAGGGAAAAATACAAAAAGGAAAAAAAAACACAAAATAATAAGATCGCACATGAAAAATGAAAATGAGCGAATGCGCTGCGATTGACAGCTCAAATG
>NW_023458559.1:62053716-62055695 GCF_013731165.1 Rhagoletis pomonella | reverse complement strand
TCTGTGTCCACTTGCCTTCAATGGCGGTTGCTGCTTGCTACTCGATTGCGGACCGGAAGAAGTGCTAAGACAGCAGGCAATTAATTTGCATGCAAATCATTTCAAAGTTTCTATGAAATCTACATAAAAAGTGAGGTAGGTGGTTAAGGCTCTTGGCGCGAGAACATACACACAGCGTTATATACAAAAACTTGATTGCTAACTAAGGCTGAGTTCGAGAAATTATTTCGAAGTACATAACACTCTACAAGAGCTTTGCCTACTTTTAAAGCTCACTGTAGTCTTCTTGAAAAGATTCGCTTCACCAGAGATTTTATTCGGCATTGATTAACCCTTTTATGACCAAGGGAAACTATTTCCCAAAAAGTTATTCCACTCATATGGATATTGTGTTAGCTTTCGATAGTATTTTATATTTTTACCATATGCCTAAGTTAGCTATTTTTATGAAGAAATTTTAGAAAAACTATTTTTTATCAAAATTTTTCAAAATAATTTTTTTTGCAAATTTAAAATAAAATAATTTAATCAATTTTTAGGAAAGAAATATGTTTACCGAAATTTAAAAAAGTACCAAACATTAGAAAACAATTTTTTGGATAATAATAAAACACTAGTTTATTTTTTTCTTAATTTTTTAGGAAAAAAATATTTTTTAAGAAAATATCAAAATAACAAAAGCTTTGTATGTTATTTGTGGGCAAAATATTATTTCTTTCGGCAAAACATAATATTTTGAAAAAATTTGTTAGGGAAAAAATTAAAAAAAGTCAAAAAATAATTTTGGAAAAAATATTGTATAGGAAAACTTGATAATATTAACGAAAAGTTAGCACAAAATTAATTTTTAGTTAAAATTAATTAAAATATTTGGCACAAAATTATTTTTGACATTGAATTATTATTTTAAATATGATTTTTTTATTAAGCCCTCAATTAATAACATTTTACAATTCAAATCATGAGTTCTTTCAACTATAGACTTATGGTCCTTAGAGGGTCAACACTTCTTCGCGCTGACTTCAATTTTTTTCTTTGTAGTAGTATTTGCCTTTTATTTTTTCGCTTAACTTTACGGTCTTCTACCTTACCGAAATAACTTGATTTATGTGATTTTTAATGACTTTTCATCAATCTTAGGCCTTTCGTGAAAAATTTCTTTTACTCACTTCTCGCCCTTGCTGCTTCAGTTTCGGGAGAGACCTGTACGGCAAATAGCCGTCAGACAGCTTATCAAAGGCAGACTATGGGCAGCTATGGCAACGTGCGTCGGCGTTTCTGTCTGATTGGTAAGAAACTCAACATATAAAGAAAAAAGGTTAAATTTTGATTCATAAAAAAGCCTAAAAGATGCATTGAAGATAAGGCGAGATGAGGCAGTAATTTGAGGTGAGGTGTTATTGCTAAAAAAGGTCAATGAAATGAAAGCAAAAAATTACAAAAATCTTTAGCTAAGACTGTCTATGCAGAACAAAATCTGTCTTAAAATTAAATAAACTATTGCAATATGGCAGAAAATTAGCAGACGAATAGATAGAGTGACCAATTATATCTCAATTACGCCCACGAAAGAAGGTCCTTTATCCGATTTTTTATAATCAGCCCTTCTTTAGATAAGCCGCCTTCGACTAGCCACTTCTCTGCTCGCTATGTTTCAGTACCGCTCGCTTTGCGAAAAATTTGTATGTGAAAGAACAAAATTAGCTAGTAGCGAGGAACGATGGCGAGTTTGGTTGTACCTCATTGATTTCGTTCGTTTTGCCACTCGCTAACCGTTGGCGGCTATTTTTTCACAGTCGAAAGTTAACTTACATACGCAACAGAGAAACTTTTGTTGTAGTTGTTTCTTGCAATACGCAGTGATGATTCCAACAATCATCCTCAGCTGAGGGTGCGTAATGAGAATGAAAGTGCTGGACGTCCAGGTTGGTCAATATTTGACGAGTTATCCCGCATGTCGGTTCTGTAAGACATCTTCT
>NW_023458559.1:62043855-62053616 GCF_013731165.1 Rhagoletis pomonella | reverse complement strand
GGGGGCTGCTCCATCTACTACTTCTATGTCGGTCATTTGCGAGTAGCCTCTTTCTGCTACGGTTTCCGTTTCTGATTCTGTCGCTGCCACTGGCGCTTTAACATTTGCTTGGTCTTTAGCTGCCGCGACATCTTCTTCTACTTCCGCTCCATTTTCATTTCCATCTCCACCAAAAACCTCTAAATCACTTTTTCGTCGGTCGCCTCTTTCGGCAGCTGATTTTCTTGCCACTGACGTGAGCTCATTTATCTCCATCGTTTGTCGTTCATCAGCTGTTACCATTATTGTTTGTTTGGTTGTGGTTGTGGTGGTTGTCTCAACGTCATCAACGCCATCAGCGTCGACATGCACACCAGCAATTGCTGTATTTTGCTCAATCGTTGTAGCGCGTCCATTTTGTGTTTGACTTCCGTTTAGTTTAATTTCCAGTTCTCGTCCAGGCGCTTGATTTTCTTGCCATTCCGCGCGCGTGCTCCTTGCATCCTGCTTTTCAACATATTCTCCACTCGGCGGCTGCTGCTGCTGCTGCTGTTTTTGCTCATTCCTTTCGGATTTATCAATTTTTATGACATTTGACGTGCCTGCGGACAACTCCAGTGCCGGCGATGGTGGCTGTGGCGTGTGCGCGTCATAGTCGCCATCATCATAGCTGTCAACTAAATCGCGCTCATTATTGTTATCATCAGTTGCAGCTATGAGCATATCGCTTTCACTATCACTCAACGCGTCATTTGCCGCTCTATTATGGCGATTGATTTGAAAATCATTTGCATCATCAAAATCATGCGAGTGGCTGCTGCACGTGGTAGTTTCTGGTGCGCTTGTTCTTTCTTTCATTTCGTTGTGCGACTTTTTTGTCGTGCCGCCGCCTATTTTATTATCATCATTTGCTGCGACGTTTTTGTCAATTTCCGCAGCATCGCCGCATTCGTTATTGACTGACACTTGTTCTGCGCCTTCTTTGGCCTCCTCATCCTTTTGCGCGGCCATTGCTGGTGGCCTGTCAATTTGATTATCATCATTAATAATCGCATCAACCAATTGCGCTATCCTCGATGCTGTCGTCAAAACGTGGTCAGGTGCGTGTAGCGCGCGCCCCATTTGCTTTTTAAGTTTCTTACTATGTGCTGGCGCGTACACCTTGTGGCCATGCAAATTGCTCCTGCCTGCCTTGTAGGCTTTTTTCCACTTTTCAACTGCCGCGCCACGCATTTTTGCTTCATGTTTGCTAAATGGCGCGTCTGTTGTCATCGATATCTCATTAATTTCAGTCGTCGCTTTAAATGGACTTAGTTTTCTTCTGTTTACTTTGTTAACAAGCGCCGCGCTAAAGTCTTTTCCTTGTCGCTGCGTGTTACCTTCAACGTAATCAATATCACTATAAGCCACATTATAAATGTCACTGGGGACCAATGTAGACGCGGGCGGTGTTGCCAAGGTAGCGATTACGTCAGACGCACGCCCAGCGTCTACGTTTAGTTCTCTTTGAACTGTCTTTGATGGCATTCTCCCTGCCGCCTCGTATATTTTCGCGTCATTTTCGTGCGTCGCGTCCGTCTTCTTTTCTATCAACATTGCCACTTCATTATTTTTATCCTCAAAAGCCTTTGATAAAACTTTGGCAATGGTCGTCAATGTATCACCGATATGCTGTTCATCAGACGCGTCGTCATCATATTCGAAAGCGCTAGAAGATGCTTCTTCCTCAGCTTCAACTTCAATGGAGACAGCAATTTTTTTGTCATTATTAGTGCTTTGATTGAGACCTAATACGTTATTGATTTGCAAAGTTTGTGCTGTGGCAACGCCGCCAGGTTTTACTGGCGTTTGATTACTGTTGGGTGCATTCTTGTTATTGTTGTTATCATAATCACTTTGCGCGCTGTAAGCGCTCATATCTAGGACATGCTTACTTTCGTCTTTAACTTCATTTTCGCGCTTTTCCGCCGTCGCCACAAAATTACTTTCACCTTTGATGTCAGGTAGCGCGTTCATTTGACATTTATGTTGCGCGCCTCCTTTTTCTGGTGTTTGACAACGCATATTTGTGGCTGTTAATAGATTTGTTGGCAGCGCATTACCTTCATCACTTGCTGTAGTCTGCGTTGCATTGATAGTCGCTTGGATTGAATGCGTCAATGTTGCGCTGTCACTAGACGTACCCACCTCAGCGTCCGTCGAAGGTATTTTGCTTAAGTTTCCGCCCTCAGCGTCAGCCGCTGTATCACTTACTTGCCTTTGTGCGTGTGCAGGAATGTCAAGATCTTCCATTTTCCGCACTTCCGAGAGCCGCGCGCTCATATTTGCAAGCATTTCTTCCTCTACTGGTAGCGCGGCCAATTCAATCATCTTTGCGTCCAACTCCAACTCCGGCGTTATGAGCTTTGCGTTTTCAACAACTTCAAAGCTGTCAGCGACCTTCTCACTATTGTCGTCAGTGCGCGTATTACTGCCGCTGTGCTTTGCATTTTCATCATTTAAGCCACCACCATTTTCCCAGTTGCGTTCAGTGACTTTGTTCTTTTTGCCGTTATTGCCTTCGTCGCGCCAATTCATATCATCATACTCTTCGAGAGTTTTTGTAATTAAGTCGATGCTTGCGAAACTTTGGTCTGTCATTAAACTCCGTCGATAACGTTTCTTGCGCACGCCATGTTGTTGTTGCCGCGACAGCAATGGCGTTTGGAGTTTACGATTTTGCTGCTGCTGGCGTTTGATGTGCTGCTTGTGTTTTTGCCACTTGTTACCACCGCTAGTTGCCACTACCGCTGCCCAGTCATCACTGCTTGCGTATTTTTGTTGTTGAAGCCCTTTGCGTTGTGCGACAGTTGACAGGTGTGTCACTGCCGCTGTTGCTGGTGCTGCGTTATCCTTTGTTAAGTGCTTCCACTTTTGTTGGGTTGTTTTGTGCGCGTCCACGCGCTTCCAGTGCGACCATGTGGCGCGCATATCTGCTGCTGGCAGCACTTCATATCTGATGCCTAGAGATGCACAGCGCGTATTTTTTCAGAATTTAATTTGATTCTTAGTTTTAAATTTTTTTTAGTATTAAAATTGTTTCGTGAATTTTCGGAATATTTTTGGATAAAACACATTGCTGCTGTCTACCTATATTTCTTCCTCATTAAACTCTAATGAATACATACCACTTGTGCGTGCTAAGGGGGGAAGGGGCTCTTGCGTTCTCTATAAATTACGCAAATTATCTAAATGGATTTTAGACAAAAAGGCGACAAAGGCTTTCGTAGACTTGTCGCAGAAATTATGTGTAAAATGTGTTTATTATACGATTGTACCAATGAGTGCAGCTCCGTCCACGAGCTCAATGGCGGATGAAGGCATGTAAGGTGAAAGGAATCAAGCAAGTCTTGTGGGGACCATGTGCGCTCCTTCGTGCGCAAAATTCAATGGTAAATTGTGGTAATCGTTTGTTGTATCACTAGAGACACAAGTATTTATGAGTGGCTGTGGTGTACTTGTTTCTAATGTCTCTAATTTCAACAAAGATGTGATACAATTTAACTTGATTTTAATTCGCAGGATTTTTTGCGAATTATTTTTTGAACATTTACTTGTGCGCACGAATATAATTTCATTACTTTGCCAATGAAATGCCAATACTTCACTTCTCAAATTCGTGACTTGTGTTGCGGTTCAGACTCCTGCAATACTTTAGCTTCATGTCGCCTTCAAAGAGCAGATATATTTTATTGAAACCCTTTTTCCAATGCCGACCCGATGCGTGTATGTTGGCTGCAATAAGCATGAAAAAATTTTGTGAAAATCCCGAGTGTACTTCGCTAGAACCGACGGGGCTTAGTTAAATTATCACTCAGTAATTTTTGGTTTGGGTTGACACATCCCTCAAAAGTAGGACGCTGCCTTCATACAGCTTGGGGCTGCAGGTGACCAGACGTGACAATCCTCTAATCCGGAGAGCAGTAAAATTTTTAGCCAGATGGTCGACAGCGGGGATCGGCATACTAACGGCCTAGGAGCAGATTTTAGGACACTCAGTTCACTTTGTTGGGCAGTTGGTCATAGAATAAAATGTTTAATAACCCGAACATCAAAAAACAAAAACAAGAAGGAAAGGAAGTCTGTCTAGAGCTCCCTAAGCAAAAGCGGTTCAGCGACAACTCAGGCCTCGATAACCAGGGAAGCTGCCACCAAGCAGAGTGCAAACCAGAGAGGGCAACGCTAGCTATCATTCCGCATTTGGAAGTCTTAGTTGATCTTACATGTCTGCAGAGGGAAAACTTAGCACGAGAGAGACTGCCAAATCAGATTCAAAACCCAAAATACGTTAATACCTTTAAGAAGAAGCAGGCAAAAGGTATGTCTTAAAGACAACTATCAATAGACGGTGTAAGACCAGAAAATGGACGGCGAAAGAGCTAGAGGCTGTTTAGCTTAGGTGTGGCGTACTGAAAGAGAAACCAGTGGACCCAAATGAAGTTGAGCCTCTACCACAGGATCTTTATGGACAGCAGAAGGGAAGAAAGGCCGAAATATATAGCGGGGGAGCTGTTAAGCGTCTCGGGAAGTAGGACGAGCCTGGAAAACCAAATCCCTTTTCAACGATACGTATTGTTTTTGCCTATTAAAAATCAATAAATGGCAGTGCTTATCGTTTGGATCCCGCTGATCTACCGTAGGGCGCAGTGGCTATCTCACGAGGGGGGTGGACCTCAACTGTAGTACCGCACTTAGGCCTCTTGAAATGCGTTAAAAATGGCGTAGTCTTCAGCAGTCGTGTCTTTGGAATTTTTGTCGCAGTGAACTTGGTGTTCGAGTAAATCTGGGGGTGTTTTTTTTTTTTATCAAACTGACCAAATGTGAAAAACTTTCCTTTCACACTTGCAATTACACTGAGATGAATCGAAGGCCAGTTCCAATTTTTTTGATCTTTTTAGTTGATAATATTCGAAATTAGATGACTGCAGCAGATACTTAAACTTATATACACATGTATGTACAAAGTGGAATAATCTTAACCCACTTTCAGTTCCTAATACAGAGATGGAAAATAAATAGAGACACGACATTTTAACAAATTTTTCCTATTTTTTACCAACTTCACAAAAAGTTATAAAAGTTATTAGTTCATCGGAACATTTTTTTTTTGTTAAGTATTTACCGCATAACTTTGGACCAAGTTAACCGATTTTTTTTTTTAAGGAACGGTCTTACCTCACAGGTGGTTCCATACTAATTTGATTTAAATCCGATCATAAGATCATGAAGAAATTAAAGACAGTCTTAAACTTTTATAAGAGAATTAAAGTCGGTTTTATTATTTGCTTAAAAATTACTGGTTCTTTTGTTTATTTAATATTTATTATCTTGATGTAAAAGTATAGCTCATTATCTAAGAAGTTCATATATAAAACTTTATGCAAAAATTATAAAAATTCTGCAAAGTTGCATCTAAATTTTCGACTTTTTAATTCGATTTTTTACTTGTTTTTGAGTATGCAGTTTTATAGCTCATTAAATTTAGTGCAAGTGCAAGTTTGAAATCCTATAAAATTGCGTTGTTTTTTAATTTTTTTTTTTCTGAATGTATTATGCACTTTTTTCCATAAAAAATTGCCAAAAACCTTTTACTTTAAACTTACACTTTATTCTACTAAAAGTTAATGGGCTATAAAAGTGAATAAAGCAATATTGGATTAAAAAATTGAAAATTTAGATGCAATTTTGCTAAATTTTTATAATTTTTGCATATATATGAAATATGAATTTATATGGGGTTTGCTAGACATTAAAAAAAAATAATAAATATTAAATAAACCAAAGCAAAACAGGCAAAATTTGTTAAAATGCCGTGTCCCTATTTATTTTTCCACCTCTGTATATAAAAACATATAAAAGCTACGTTCCCATTACATCGACGGCGATTTGCGAAAACTTCAATTAGCATTAAATTACGAAAATTCAGCGCTCATTCAGAAAACTAATTTATTTCTCCTGAGCAAGAATATCAATTGTAAAACGAAAGCAAAAACAAAAACTATGTAAATAAATTCGAATTTCACTTTTGCTTTTAGTTTTGCCGTCTTAACTTCTCGCCATCAATTTCCGGTGTGCAAGGTGTCTGCATTCAGTTTCACCTACATCTTGCCCCACTTAATACTGATTTTCCGAGTGTTTTATTTCACAACAACAAGAAAAGTAAGCAATTTTTCTCTCGCCTTTGTCGTCGCCATTGTCGTGGTCTATTTATAGTTAAAGAACTTTGTCGAAGCTGTCAACAGCAGACGGCGGTAAATAAATAAATAAAACGACAGTCCAAAACAAATGAATTGAAGTGGAAAAAAAGAAGAATGCAAGGTAAACATTTTTGGCTAAACAAACATATACTTGTGCCAAAAGCAATAACAGCAAGAAAAACCACAACAAAAAACATAAAACAGTCAAACCAAGCAGTCTAAAGGCTCTGTTATGCATACTTGGCAGTGCATGCACTGCTATACCATTTTTACGTGGAAATCAAAAACCAACAGACTTCTACGTATGTAATGCTGTGCGTTGGGTAACAGCTTACACGCGAAGCTCTTTTAACAGATTCCTTATGTGGCAACTCTCATGCAATGCCAAGTATGCATAACTGAGCCATAATGCGCTTGCACTTAAAAAAAATACAGCAGACAACGGTAGCCGGCAGCTAGCCAAGCAGCCACTGCGTATAGCCCCTTCCCGCGCTAGACACGCGGTTCAAGTGACAATTTTATTCATTTGATTTCGTTTAAACTTTAGCCTCTCTATGCCAATTTTTTTTTTCTAACGCACTTCTCAGGGCGCTTTTATTTAACCTGCCTCTATTTAATTTTATCATTTCACAATTATTTTTCGCGATTTTATCATCTTACGCTTCTTCGTTGATTCGTTGTCGACAGTAATGTGCGGCGCTTCATTCGACGCTATCATCAGCGTTGGTCCTTAGCGCTCAAGTGAAACTCATTTAAAAATAATTAAAAGTTGAAAATAATTACCTCCATTATTGGCATTTGCCAGCGATGAGGACAGCGATGATGAGGGTGAAGATGCAACTGCTCCCGGCGTACCAATGGCGGCTACAGCTGAGGACGCTGATGCTGGCGATTGGTAGGCAGTGGATGATGGTGAGGTGCCACCACCAATACCACTACCACCATTAATGCCACTGCCACCCAACAAGCCACCATTGCCGTTAATTGCCGCTGAAGCCGCTGCTGCCGCCTGCGCCGCTGCCGCTTGTGATGCCGATATCGAAGAGAGCGATGAGGTTGCCGTTGATGCAGTGACCGTGGTGGGTTGTCCGAATTTCGTTAGATCCGTATTAGTGCTTTTGGCGGCCGTCACCTCGGATGCCTCATTGCCGACTAGAATTGTGCGTGGTTCGTCGATGGATAAGTGTAGCACACCGGAAACTGTGCAGAGTTGTTGCAGACGGAGGAGGAAAAGTGGAAGAAATGGAAAATTTATGTGAATAATTGAGTATTAATTGAAATAATTTTAATTGATACATGAAATAAAACTTAATAAACTCTAGAGGAGAGAGATAGAGAGCACGGGCAGAGTGAAATGATAACAAGTGTAGTGTACTTACCATATAGAACTATGGAAATCAGGCCAAGTAACGCAAATACCGCCAAACAAATGTTGAGCGCACATCGCCAACGATGCCAGCGCGCCGCCAAACCTTTGCGGAAGTTCATCGGTGTCGAATAGTGATGCGCGGGCAGGCCGCTCATGACGCTGCGCGGTGGAAGCACGGGTCCCATGCAATTGTTCGTGCTGCGCTCGTAACCTTTGAGTGTGTCTTTTGTGGGTGTTGAGCAGGCTGAGCCGCTTTTATAATCGATGGGTAAACCTTTGTTGATATCTGTAAAGTAAATTTTGAAAGTTTAATGAAAGTTTCGAAATTTTTAAAGTTCGATGGAATATTCTTTTATATATACATATTAACTTTTTTAAATAATGAATGCGAAATTCAGCGTATGTACATATATATATGGGAAAATGTTTTGAAATGGGGACTTTTCAATAAAAAAAAATTTGTTTTTCAAAATAGTAGCACAATTTTTTTTCCATAATTTATCACTTGTAAACCTAATTGAAGTACTTTATAACCCGTGTAAGTAGTATTTTTTTAATTGCTACTCTATTTAAACCATATAACTGTTTCTTATTAGCCGGGTCAAGTTAGATTTTCAAGGTTGAAATAATTCACATAAAGCTGATCACGATCACCACTATAAATGAAGTGTGAAAAGTCCTCATCGATCCCAGATCCATAAAAAATATTATTCAAGGTCAAAGGTAACATAAATTGATTTTTACCATTTTCAGCTGAACGGTGAGGTTTATAATAAAAATAGGTTAGACAAAAGGGTAGATCATGCAATTAGCTCTAAAAATCGTTATGACACTTATGTTCCCTAGTGTCACCCTTTCTAGGATACAATGACTCGATCGACATCCATATTGTAATAATTAATTTAATTTATCAAATACTTTGAATTGAAGTAAATTTTTAACGGGGGCTGGTATAAAAATTCAGTATTATTAATGAAAAAATTACGCACTGGTTACGCGTTTTCTCGAGCAGATTTTTTTGAAATGTTAGGAAGCACGTTGTCCTTTAGCCTAGAAATCTGCTTCTGAAGAAATAAATAAGTATATTTTATACGCACAAATGTAGTATAAGTACCGCTCAACGACTATCACGAGAAAATTCATGATTTTCATAAAATACGCGAAATTCAGTTACAGTTGTGAGTAGCCTTTTTTATCCCATTTGGTAACTGGCACATTTGTTTAATACCTGTTTTTATTCCTCAGAACCTACAAATGAACGTCTGAAAACCTTGAGCTTTAGGTCTGGTCGCTCAAGAAGTTACTCCTTAAATAAAAAGTAGATTTTATAATTTCCTGATTTTCTCGATTTCAACAAGTAAATTAGTCATTTAATCGTTAGATTTGTTATGAATAACTATTTACTGATATTTACACATACAAGTAGTATTGGCGGCCGCTGTGGTGTAGTGGTAAGCAGTGCGCGTTTCCACCCCGCACACACACACATCGACTTTCGGCGGTCTATCCATACAACCGCAGCATACCGCTTAGAATTCAGCTCTCAAGAAAAGTCACAAGAAATATTTTTAATTATTTCTATTGCTTGGATAAGCACTTTGCTTTTGCCGTAAATTTTCTTGAAGAAACAAATATCCGAGCATTTTTTTCTTGAGAGCTGCAAACTAATTTAAGAAATTTTGATAGAAAGAAATTTTTTTCCATTTCTTGTGGGGCGTTTTATATGAATTTTTCGTTTTTCTTGAGAGCTGGAAACACTCCTTTATTCATAAAAACCTATTTTACGCCCTCAAAAAAAAAAAAATGTTTACCAAATGTACTCATCAAATTCAAATTAAATTGCCTCGGCGTATACATTGACGGATTATGAGGTTTTTTATGCCAGCCATTTAGGGCATTTCAATTTACTTTAATGTAGTATTAAGACTATTGCAAAAATGAAAAAAGAAAAACGAAAGCAAAATCAATTAAAGCATTTGACCATGAAACACGCTATAAAAATCCCAGTTAGTAGTAGCAATGTTAAGCCGTAAAAAGCCGACAAAAAATAAACACCCCTCCGAAATGTGTTGTAATCAGAACCTAGCCAGTTCAGTAAAAAATAGCAAAGCAAAATGAAACTAAACGACAACTGCGGCAACCATTAAAATCACACCTAATTTTCCATGCTCGTTTTT
>NW_023458559.1:62037626-62043755 GCF_013731165.1 Rhagoletis pomonella | reverse complement strand
AAAAAAAGTACGTAAAACAAAAACAAAACTACTCACATGTGCCGCTCGTGCTGTCCTTGTGCTTGCGCTGAAACCACTTAGCACTTCTTTGAAGTGATACTGCGTATGCGTTGGCAGCGCATTGCGCCTTCCATAGACCCCAATCGAAGCGCCACGCGGTATGGTATAATCGAATTTCACATAAGCCGGTTCCGATTGATAGAATTGCATATTCCAATAGCTGTAGGGTTGTATCTCCTTAGTCAACTTTTGTCCCAAAGTAATTTGCCCGAAAGTAGTGCCATCTGGTGGGAAACTGCGTGCTGGAAAAGTACGCGCGCCTACACCGCATTACGCGAGCATTGCGTGAGTGCGCGTGAGCAGAGAGCGAAAAAAATGAATGCGCACAAATTGCAGCAATGAGTGATGGTGTGAGTAGCCGCCGAAGTGATGAGCGCGATACGAGTAGAAAAACATTTGCGAACACACACATTATGATGAGAGAGAGAGAGAAGAGAAAAAGGGAAAACCACGAATGGTTTTTAGACATTTACATGGATTCTTTTCGTTTAAATATGAGCAGATTTATGCTTAAATAATTTAATATAGGCGTAATTTATACAAAATTTACAACTTTTGGGGTAAATTTACAAAATCCAGATCTCTTCTGGTAATGTGTTTTCTGAAGATCTTTTGGTTCTACACACAAATGAAGTATGAAATCGTGGTGTTCTACATATCGTCGTTTAAAATACAAAACGGCGTATCAACAAAACCGCGTATGTGAGGTTGCATAAACTATTTTCTAGAGAGTAAAGACACTCCTATTTCAAAATGGATCTCTTTTTTTATAAAGCAATCGCATTTCTGGGTAGTATATTTCAGGACGAATGGATAAAGATTGAGCCAAGAGCTTGTGTAAGCAAATCCAATTTTTGGCAAAAAATGTCAGTTACGCGGCTTTGCAGAACGACGATATGCAGCTTTGTACTTTAAACGACGATATCATTTCTTTATACTGTGAACTTGCAGTGTATGTCAATTTATGTTAGAAAACGATTCTTCTACCCAGAAGGTACTACAGATTCTGTTGATTATGTCAGAGCTTCCCCTGCTGATGAGCTCTATACTTTACTCTGAGCACTCGTACTAGTTTCGATTGGTATTTCAATAACAGATGAGTATGTCGTTGGTTTTTAAATTGTTTAACCTTCATCGATCATCTACATATATGAAGGGCATTGTTCCTCTGCGCCCTTGGCTTGCTCTTTGCTTTGTTCGAGGTAGGGTCACACATATACATATATACTTAGGAGAGCGCTTGGTGGGATTGCAAACAGTACGTTTACGTGAATGAAAGAGAGAGGCTTTTTAGCATTAAGCTGCACTGGCAATTCATTAACCTTTGTGTTGCCTAATTCTCCCTGCATATATGTAATTTTCTTATTATTTTGAAACGTAGTCATATTCCTAATTTCGGTAGATGTATATTGTATGTACATGTTGGGTATGATTATGAATAGCAATAGTGAATAGGTAGTCATGATGATTTCAATTTCGTTTTTAAATGATGTCATGATTTGGGTTTTGATTTCCATTGCCAATTTCTGTACTCCAGGTGATGATTATGGTATTAATGCATATGAGATAGTTAGCAGTAATGAGTATTCAATTCAAATAATTTTTACTTAAATACTTAATAAGTACTAGAGAATTGAAAATTGTAATACTTATATATAGGTATAATCTATTAAGCACTCGAATAAGTTCTTCATATTTTTTGGAGTGAGTCCTTGATGTTGGATCTATCGTCTTTTTGTTTGTTTTTGAAGTACGGATACTTACGAAATAGTGAAATATTTTGATATTTATTTCAATATTATACATAAGTCATTGAGCAGTAAAATCTAAATGAAGTGGTACTAGTAGGACGAAGTTTTACGCATTTAATGTAATTATGTGTGTACCCTAGGGTGCACCATCCTCCATTAAAAAAATCGCTACTTGGTTTCCATCGGACTTATAAAATTTATTATATTTTAAGACTTGGCAAAAATATTTTGGTAAAATATTAAGATTTACGTGAGATGGAACGTTCTCAAAAAAAAACTGCAAAAAAATTTTTTGAAGTGAAACTTCTTTAGCGGCGGTTGGTTGGGGTTGGGAGTAAATTGGCAAATTCAACGGAAATTTCACACGGAAATGGTGCAACGGAAATGATTGGGGTTGAAACAGGGTCTTCTTGAGTATATGCAAATGGTATTAATTTAAGAAAAACATGCTAATAAAAGGTTAAAGAATAACACTTAGAAAAAGACCAATACAAGAATGAAAGTAAAGGGGAGTACGTACATAGATAAAGAAAAGGATAAAGGCAAAGGTAAAAATAAAAACAAAAACAAATATGCGTAAAGATATAGGCAAAAACTAAGATCAAGGTAAATTTAAACACTATGTAGATGATGAAAATGATAACCATAAAAGTAAAAACAAAGATAAATATAAGGAAAAAGATGAGGAACAGTAGAGATGAAGATAGAGGAAGAAAGATATTAAATAAAGGTAATTATAGAGAAAAAAATATAGATGGAGACACAGATACTCATTCTGTAAACTATTTTGGGATTTTAGAGGTTTTTGGGATTCTCGGGACTTACCGATATAATAATCGATTTTTTTTAATCGATTTTGCTATCGATATTTTTATCGATTTTGTTATCGATATTTTTATAGATTCTCTAATCCATTTTTCTACACATATATTATTATTGATTTTGCTATAGAAATTTTTATCGAACTTGTCATCGATTTTTTTAGCGATATTTTTATCGGTTTTGTTATCGATATCTTGTTGGATGTTACTACCGATTTTGTTATCGAAGGAGTATACATATAAAAATGAAGATAAAGAAAAACAGAATAACATAAATGTAATTAGAACGAACAGGGTAGAGGTAGGGATCTAGATAGCAAAAAGACAAAAGAATATATTCTTAAGAAAAATCAGATGTATGTATGTATATTGGTTGAGACAAAATAGACATGGAACGTAAGTTTCACTTCTCCAGTGGGGCCTAGGCGCACTTACTTTTTTTACAAAATATCACCTCAGATGATAGAAGAATTTATTCTCAAAAGGTGTCCATAAAAATGTTAAAACATTTTATCAACGGAATCAAAATAATGAGATTTTTGGAGGTATTTAAAGGAGAGGGTTTATCTTACCTCCGATCGCAAAAATTTTCTTTGTACACAAAATCTTCAAAAATATATTTGGTGGTGTCGCATGGCATCAGGCTGCCGCATGACCAAACGAATAAACTATCTGTTAGTTTTAACTAAGTCCACGCCCTGAGGAGTCCCGCAGTTTGCGTAAAAAATTCCTTCGATCCACGAGTTTTTCAGTTTTTTCGAGTTTAAAAGCATTGCCTAAATAAGAATTCATTTGAATTGAGAACCGGCTATACTTCGCCAGAATATTAAACATAATTGATTTCAGTGAAAATTCACGTACAGCGAGTCAAACAAGTGTTCACATGTTTTTTTAACCGACTTCCAAAAAAGGAGGAGGTTATCAGTTCTTCGGAATATTTTTTTTTTTTTTTGTTTTTTTTTATGTATGTTACCGCATAACTTTGGACCACGTCAACCGATTTCGGGTCCCATACTAATCTGGTTGAGATCCGATCAGTGGATCGTGAGATATATATATATACATATTTTTTTATATGGGAGTTGAAGTCGGTTTTTTTTGCTAAAAATTACTTGTTTAATATTCAAAATGTTTTTCAATCTAAAATTTTATTGTTATTTTCTTATACAAATGTGTTTTTTGCTTTAGCCAAAGCCATACAAATCAAAGTTTTAAACCCTACAAAAATTTAGAAAACCGTCAGAAAAGAAAAAAATATTAAAAATCCACCCGATTTTTGGCGCTTGAAACTTGCGCTTTATTATACTACTAAAATTTAATGCGCTATAAAACTATATACCCAAAAATTTTCTAAAGATTTCTGTTAAGTTGTTCGAAATTTTGATGAAAATTTGTTGAATTTCCTAATTTTTTTCGAAACTTTGATTCATTATGGTTTTGGTTAAAGCACGAAGAAAATTTGTATATAAAACCATTTTTTTTTTTAATTGAAAAACATTTGTATGGAATTTATAATTTTAAAAAGCTTATCGGCAGTTTATCAATATGAATATCCCTATTATGAGTATTAAAGAAAATCAACATGTGAATACTTTTTTGAGTCACAGTAATTTTTAAAAAGAATATAACTTATTCGAGTCTTCAATAATTTCCATATATGATACTAATAAATAAGTAAGCGATTTTATTTTATAAAGGCTAACTTACGTATATAATTGTTTATGCTTTGTTTACGTTATATTTAGATATACATATTTATATTTTATGTTTATGTAATTTAACCAACCCATTACCGTACCGTATTAACAAAATTTTATACAAATGTAGCACTGTAATAAATTTAATGAAAGTTAAGGTTATTACTTTATAATTATGAAAAGTTAAAACTTCCTCTACCACAGTGATGGGCAAAACGTTGTACGCGCGCTTAGCCATTTTAAGCTTTCTATGCATTTTATGAAGACCAGTAACGACCATCACATAGCACGAGGGCAAAGCTTACAGTAAATTTTATATGGGCGCCCACAAAGGTAAAATCTCTCTATGCCCATCACCGTTTTGCCGCCATAGCGAGACAACATGTTAGATATAAAATGATGAGATTAGTAAGCCTCGATGTACACGAATCACTGATTTTTTTTTTTGTTTAATCTACTTTGTTAGTCTACCAAGCATGTGCCAGTGAAAGAGTTAGTACGTTCCTTTAGTTACCATATACCATAAAAAACAATCACCTTCAAGTATCAGAATAGGCATAACATCAGGACATGCAATTTTGCTGCCATCACCAACAACAACATGATCATCAAAACCAGCGCCATGCGACGCATCAACACCAAGCAAATTAGTAAATGAAGTGGTAGTAGTAGTAGTGGTAGCTGTTGTTGTTGCAATGATAGAATCATCGGTAGCGCTATCAATATTGGTTAGCATAGCAGTTGTGATTGGTAAGGGTGGTGGTGGTGGTGGATGTATGGAATCGTCGTAAGTAGTGGTCGAGGCAGCAGTGGTAGTGCGATAATTATCTGTGGCTTGCGTGCTAAAATCGATGTCTTCAGCGAGATCATCATCATCGAAAGCGCTCGCTTCTGTGTGTGTCAAAAAATCGCTACATTTGCAAGGACATTCTGGTATTGGTGGCGGTGGTTCGGCTATGCAATATGGACTGCTAGTATGGGAAGGTGCTGCTGGGTGTTCATGGCTTTCGTGATGTTGCTCTTCACTTTTCAAGCGCTCATGAGTGAGTACCTCTTGCAGATCATGCGATTGACCACCTAACGGCACGGCGACATGCAGAGTATACACTGAGTTGCTGTCACCCTCGGTGGCTATCGTTACATTGACCAGTATATGCTTGCTTGGTGGATCATAGTACTCACTCACTATGGGCGCTTTGAGTGGAAAGTGTTGTAGTTTTTCAGCATAATTGGTAGGTGCATCGACGTCTTCGGCGCTTTTGAGTACTTCGTTTTCGAACGCATTTGGCGCGGGGTGCTTAGGCGTAGGCCGACTTGTGACCACTACCTTACGTTTGCTATATATGTGATGCGCCTTATCACGCGCATTTGTATTACCCTCAATAGTTTTGTAGATTTCATCTTCGCTGGAGTGTGTATCCTCTAGCTTGATGATATCGATGTCGTCCGCAGCAGCAATGCGTTGAACATTGAGTTGCGGGTAGTCATTAGCAGGAGCATTCGAATTTAAAATTGAATGTAAATTGCGTTGTATGTTGTTGTTGTGATTGCTGAGCACTTGTGTATAGGTATTTGTTTTAGTATTACTGTGCAGCGGCATTAAACCGTCATTAAGCATCAGCTCATCATCTTCAAAGCTGCTTTCATCAACAGCTGTTGACGCACTTTTTGTTTGGATTAAATGGGTTTTGCTTGTTGTAGCTTCCACCATTTCAGCTACATCTTCGGTTGCTTCGCCTTTAAATGTTTCATCTTTCTCGTTACTGGCTTCAGTTTTTTCTGCGGATTGCGCAGTGGGGG
>NW_023458559.1:62030375-62037526 GCF_013731165.1 Rhagoletis pomonella | reverse complement strand
AAATGACCGACATAGAAGTAGTAGATGGAGCAGCCCCCACTGCGCAACCCGCAGAAAAAACTGAAGCCAGTAACGAGAAAGATGAAACATTTGAAGGCGAAGCAACCGAAAATGTAGCTGAAATGGAAGCTACAACAAGCAAAACCCATTTAATCCAAACAAAAAGTGCGTCAACAGCTGTTGATGAAAGCAGCTTTGAAGATGATGAGCTGATGCTTAATGACGGTTTAATGCCGCTGCACAGTAATACTAAAACAAATACTTATACACAAGTGCTCAGCAATCACAAAAACAACAACAACAACCACAACAACATACAACGCAATTTACATTCAAATTTAAATTCGAATGCTCCTGCTAATGACTACCCGCAACTCAATGCTCAACGCATTGCTGCTGCGGACGACATCGATATCATCAAGCTAGAGGATACACACTCCAGCGAAGATGAAATCTACAAAACTATTGAGGGTAATACAAATGCGCGTGATAAGGCGCATCACATATATAGCAAACGTAAGGTAGTGGTCACAAGTCGGCCTACGCCTAAGCACCCCGCGCCAAATGCGTTCGAAAACGAAGTACTCAAAAGCGCCGAAGACGTCGATGCACCTACCAGTTATGCTGAAAAACTACCACACTTTCCACTCAAAGCGCCCATAGTGAGTGAGTATTATGATCCACCAAGCAAGCATATACTGGTCAATGTAACGATAGCCACCGAGGGTGACAGCAACTCAGTGTATACTCTGCATGTCGCCGTGCCGTTAGGTGGTCAGTCGCATGATCTGCAAGAGGTACTTACTCATGAGCGCTTGAAGAGTGACGAGCAAAATCGCGAAGGGCATGAACACCCAGCAGCACCTTCCCATACTAGCAGTCCATATTGCATACCCGAACCACCGCCACCAATACCAGAATGTCCTTGCAAATGTAGCGATTTTTTGACACACACAGAAGCGAGCGCTATCGATGATGGTGATCTCGCTGAAGACATCGATTTTAGCACGCAAGCCACACAGAATTATCGCACTGCCACTTCTGCCTCGACCACTACTTACGACGATTCCATACATCCACCACCCTTACCAATCACAACTGCTATGCTAACCAATATTGATAGTGCTACCGATGATTCTATCATTGCAACAACAGCTACCACTACTACCACTATCACCACTTCATTTACTAATTTGCTTGGTGTTGATGCGTCGCATGGCGCTGGTTTTGATGATCATGTTGTTGTTGGTGATGGCAGCAAAATTGCATGTCCTGATGTTATGCCTATTCTGATACTTGAAGGTGATTGTTTTTTATGGTATATGGTAACTAAAGGAACGTACTAACTCTTTCACTGGCACATGCTTGGTAGACTAACAAAGTAGATTAAAAAAAAAATATATATATCAGTGATTCGTGTACATCGAGGCTTACTAATCTCATCATTTTAAATCTAACGAGTTGTCTCGCTATGGCGGCAAAGCGGTGATGGGCAGAGAGAGATTTTACCTTTGTGGGGGGCGCCAACATAAAATTTACTGTAAGCTTTGCCCTCGGGCTATGTGATGTTCGTTACTGGTCTACATAAAACGCATAGAAAGCTTAAAATGGCTAAGCGCGCGTACAACGTTTTGCCCATCACTGTGGCAGAGGAAGTTTTAGCTTTTCATAATTATAAAGTAATAACCATCACTTTCATTAAATTTATTACAGTGCTACATTTGTATAAAATTTTGTTAATACGGTACGGTAATGGGTTGGTTAAATTACATAAACATAAATATATATGTATATATAAATATAACGTAAAAAAGCCTAAACAATTATATATGTAAGTTAGCCTTTATAAAATAAAATCGCTTACTTATTTATTAGTATCATATATTGAAATTATTGAAGACTCGAATAAGTTATATTCTTTTTGAAAATTACAGACTCAAAGAAGTATTCACATGTTGATTTTCTTTAATACTCATAATAGGGATATTCATATTGATAAACTGCCGATAAGCGTTTTAAAATTATAAATTCCATACAAATGTTTTTCAATTTAACAAAAAAATGTTTTTACATTCAAAATTTCGAACAACTTAACAGAAATCTTTAGAAAGTTTTTGGGTATATAATTTAATAGCGCATTAAACTTTAGTAAGTTTCAAGCGCCGAAAAATCGGGTGGATTTTTACGGTTTTCTAAATTTGTATAGGGTTTAAAACTTTGATTTGTATGGTTTTGGCTAAAGCAAAAACAACATTTGTACTAGAAAATAACAATTAAATTTTAGATTGAAAAAAATTTTGAATATTAAAAACAAAAAACATGTGAACACTTGTTTGAGTCGCTGTACGTGAATTTTCACTGAAAGCAATTATGTTTGATATTCCGGCGAAGTATAGCCGGTGCTCAATTCAAATGAATTCTTATTTAAGCAATGCTTTAAACTCTAAAAAAAGTGAAAGCGTGGACTTAGTCAAAACTCACAGATCGTTTATTCGTTTAGTCATGCGGCAGCCTGATGCCATGCCCCACCACCAACTAAATTTTTGAAGATTTTGTGTAAAAAAAATTTCTGCGATCGGAGGTAAGATAAAATACCTCCAAAAATCTAAAAAATAAAATGTTTTAACATATTTATGGAGACCTTTTAAGAATAAACTCTTCTATCATCTGAGGTGATTTTTTTTTTTTTAAGTAAGTGCGCTTGGGCCACACTGGAGAAGTGAAATTTAGGTTCCATATCTATTTTGTCTCATAACCAATATACATACAGACATACATACATACATACATCTGATTTTTCTCAAGAATATATTTTTTTGTCTTTTTTATATCTTGATCCCTACCTCTACCCTGTTCGTTCTAATTACATTTATGTTCTGTTTTTCTTTATCTTCATTTTTATATTTATACTCTTTCGATAACAAAATCGATAGTAACATCCAACAAGATATCGATAACAAAACCGATAAAAATATCGCTAACAAAATCGATGACAAATTCGATAAAAATTTCAATAGCAAAATCTATAATAATATTGGTAGCAAAATGGATTAGAAAATCTATAAAAATATCGATAACAAAATCGATAACAATATCGATAGCAAAATCGATAAACAAGCGATAACAAAAATCGCCTAGAGAATCAATAAAAATATCGATGATAAAATCCATAAATAATCGGTAGCAAAATAAATAAACAATCGATAACAAAATCAGTAACAGTATCGATTACAAAATCAATAAAAATATCGATAACAAAATCGATAAAAATATCGATAAGTTCCGAATATATCGATAGCAAAATCGATAATAATATCGATTATAATTTCGATAACAAAATCGATAAAAATATCGATAACAACAGCGATAAAAAAATCGATTATTGTATCGATAAGTCCCGAGAATCCCAAAAATCTCTAAAATCCCAAAGTAGTTCACACAATGAGTGTCTGTGTCTCCATCTATATTTTTTTTTCTATAATTACCTTTATTTTAATCTTTCTTACTCTATCTTTATCTCTACTTTTATCGGTTTAAATTTACCTTGATCTTAATTTTTGCCTTTATCTTTACGCATCTTTGTTTTTGTTTTTATTTTTTCCTTTGCCTTTATCCTTCTCTTTATCTATGTACGTACTCTCCTTTACTTTCATTCTTGTATTAGTCTTTTTCTAAGTGTTATTCTTTAGCCTTTTATTAGCATGTTTTTGTTAAATTAATACCATTTGCATACACTCAAGAAGCTCTTGTTTCAGCCCCAACCATTTCCGTTTCACCATATCCGTGTGCAATTTCCGTTGAATTTGCCCATTACTCCCAACCCCAACCAACCGCCACTAAAGAAGTTTCACTTCAAAAAAATTGTTTGCAGTTTTTTTAGAACGTTCCATCTCACGTAAATCTTAATATTTTACCAAAATATGTTTGCCAAGTCTTAAAATATAATAAATTTTATAATTCCGATGGAAACCCAGTAGCGATTTTTTTTGAATGGAGGATGATGCACCCTAGTGTAAACACATAACTACATTAAATGCGAAAAACTTCGTCCTACTAGTACCACTTGATTTAACTTTTACTGCTCAATGACTTAGTGAAATAAATATCAAAATATTTACCATAAACAAGCAGGAGATATAAGTCACTCTTTCGTAAGTATCCGTACTTCCTTCAAAAACAAAAAAAAAGACGATAGATCCAACATCAAGGACTCACTCCAAAAAATATCAAGAACTTATTCGAGTGCTTAATAGATTATCTCTATATATGTATATAAGTATTACAATTTTCAATTCTCTAGTACTTATTAAGTATTTAAGAAAAAATTATTTGAATTGAATACTCATTACTGCTAACTATCTCATATGCATTAATACCATAATCATCACCTGGAGTACAGAAATTGGCAGTGGAAAACAAAACCCAAATCATGACATCATCCAAAAGCGAAATTGAAATCATCACGACTACCTATTCACTATTGCTATTCATAATCATACCCAACATGTACATACAATTTTCATAATAAAAGCTCAGTCACAATTCGTTAGTTCTTCGTTAAAGTTTTTCGCGTCTATTTCAAAGTAATTTTTTCAAATTACGTAGACTAAAAATTTACATCTACCGATATTAGGAATATGACTACGTTTCAAAATAAGTTGGTTGAAAATTACATATATGCAGGGAGAGTTAGGCAACACATGTAAACGTACTATTTGCAATCCCCCAAGCGCTCTCCTAAGTGTATATATGTATGGCCTTACCTCGAACAAAGCAAAGAGCAAGCCAAGGGCGCAGAGGAACAATGCCCTTCATATTGATGATCAATGAAGGTTAAACTATTTAAAAACCAACGACATACTCATCTGTTATTGAAAAATAAATCGACACTAGTACGAATGCTCACAGTAAAGTATAGAGTTCATCAGCAAGGGAAGCTCTGACATAATCAACAGAATGTGTAGTACCTTCTAGGTAGAAGAAACGTTTTCCAACTTAAATTGACATACTCTGCAAGTTCACAGTATAAAGAAATGATATCGTCGTTTAAAGTACAAAGCCGCATATCGTCGTTCTGCAAAACCGCATAATTGATATTTTTCCAAAAATTGGATTTGCTCACACAAGCTCTTGGCTCAATCTTTATCCATTCGTCCTGAAACAAGAATGATAGAATCAGTGATGCCAGACATTCTCTGTTAAATATCCCACGGAAATGGGGAAAAAATCCCTCAATTACCCACATCTTGAAAATTTATCCCACAAAATTCCCAACGAATTTAAACATATACATGTTTCAGTAGTAAAGAAGTAAAATTCATATAAAATAATAATAACAGTTTGGCGCTTACACATATGTGCTTTTCCTCCAATTTGTGGCGGCCCCCTTGATGTTGTCACACAAAGGGGAGGGACCTACAGTTATACGCCGACTCCGAATGGCGAGTAAATTTTTATGAAAAGCTGTTTTTCATGGCAGGAATACACTCGGAGGTTTGCCATTGCCTGTCGAGGGCCGACCGCTGTTAAGAAAAAACCCCTTTTTCTGCATTTTTTTCACTCATTCATTTTTTTTGCTCACTCAGTAAGGGCCTAAAAGAATTTTTTGGGGACTTTAAAATTGAAGCACATTCATGTGCTATTTAACATTTCATCAGATAATTTGTTCCGCTTTTTACATGAAACACCAGTTACAACTGAAAAGATTCTTTCTTACTCAGCGCTTGAATTGGTTAACGTAAGAAAATTTTCGAAATTGTCCTTGTACTTTTTAACAATTATATACCATTTCACTCCACATCACATCTTCAGAACGATTAATTACGTAAGAATGTCGAATATTCTTGAATTTTGATCAATTATGCAACAATAACTGCGTCAAAAGAAAATCCGTTATTTATATGAAGTGTCCCTTTTTTCCCTTTTAATAATTTTTGATGCAAAATATCCCTCAAATAGGGAAATTACCCACAATCTGGCATCACTGGATAGAATACAAGATTGCGCCTATCAGAGAGGATTTTTGAGAAAAAATTTTGTGTGACGTCACACTCGTGCGATTGGGAGAGAGAAATGCGAAAACGTGAGCAAGAATGGAGGAAGAAGAAAAAATGTTGCAAGGAAAACGTAAACAAGTTGCACAAGTGGGACGTCATACAAACAACGATTCTGTCAAATTCACTGAGAGAGGAATAGTGGTACCGTGATTGGCGCAACCTCTATTTCTCTCAATCGTGGTCCTGAAATATACTACCCAGAAATGCGATTGCTTTATAAAAAAAGAGAACCATTTTGAAATATGAGTGTTTTTACTCTCTAGAAAATAATTTATGCAACCTCACATACGCGGTTTTGCATTTTGTTGATACGCCGTTTTGTACTTTAAACGACGATATGTAGAACACCACGATTTCATACTTCATTTGTGTGTAGAACCAAAAGATCTTCAGAAAACACATTAGCAGAGAAGATCTGGATTTTGTAAATTTACCCCAAAAATTGTAAATTTTGTATAAATTACGCCTATATTAAATTATTTAAGCATAAGTCTGCTCATATTTAAACGAAAAAATCCATGTAAATGTCTAAAAACAATTCGTGGTTTTCCCTTTTCTCTTCTCTCTCTCTCTCTCTCTCATCATTATGTGTGTGTTCGCAAATGTTTTTCCACTCGCATCGCGCTCATCACTTCGGCGGCTACTCACACCATCACTCATTGCTGCAATTTGTGCGCATTCATTTTTTTCGCTCTCTGCTCACGCGCACTCACTCAATGCTCGCGTAATGCGGTGTAGGCGCGCGTACTTTTCCAGCACGCAGTTTCCCACCAGATGGCACTACTTTCGGGCAAATTACTTTGGGACAAAAGTTGACTAAGGAGATACAACCCTACAGCTATTGGAATATGCAATTCTATCAATCGGAACCGGCTTATGTGAAATTCGATTATACCATACCGCGTGGCGCTTCGATTGGTGTCTATGGAAGGCGCAATGCGCTGCCAACGCATACGCAGTATCACTTCAAAGAAGTGCTAAGTGGTTTTAGCGCAAGCACAAGGACAGCACGAGCGGCACACGTGAGTAGTTTTATTTTAGTATTACATACTTTTTTTATTTTAAGTATATCAATTAAGCTGGGTATTTAATTTA
>NW_023458559.1:61981455-62030275 GCF_013731165.1 Rhagoletis pomonella | reverse complement strand
TTTTTTTATTTTAAGTATATCAATTAAGCTGGGTATTTAATTTAAAGGTCTTATTTTTAGTGTTAAATGTTGCCTCAAACTGATTAACATACAACTAATGCTTGATTAACCAAACTGTTTTTCTGTGTTTTTCTTGTTTTTCATCCCGATCGCACACCAAACATACACACAATTCTGTACACATACATGCGTTAAATGTTCCACCATCCACAAACACATACCAACATCATGTCGACACATTGAATTCATCACTGGGCATCAATCATCGCTGCGCGCTTCCCTACGCTGCAACCGCGCCTATGATTTTGACTCATTCACTCATATCCGCTCGCTCACGCGCTCCCTTTCTCACGCTCTTAATCGATGTTGCGCGTACAGTTATCGATAACACGCGAAGTCACACGCTACATGGAACCCGGTCATTGGTTCGTCTCGCTATATAACGATGATGGCGATGCCCAAGAGGTCGCCTTCTATGCCGCCATTGCCGAAGATATGACACAGAACTGCCCGAATGGCTGCTCCGGCAATGGGCAATGCTTGCTCGGACATTGTCAATGCAATCCCGGCTTTGGTGGCGACGACTGCAGCGAGAGCGTATGCCCAGTGCTGTGCTCACAACATGGCGAATATATCAATGGCGAATGTATTTGTAATCCGGGTTGGAAGGGAAAAGAATGCTCGCTGCGTCACGATGAATGCGAAGTGGCCGACTGCAATGGACATGGTCACTGCGTGAGCGGCAAGTGCCAATGCATGCGCGGTTATAAGGGAAAATTCTGTGAGGAAGGTAATGACCGAAGATTTGCTAGAGAATTTTTGCACTTAAGTGAGAGCGAAACCCCAAAGTATCGCGGCGTTTTACAGCAGCTCATTGACCGCTTTTAAATTCTTAAATTTTCTCTTCTTTCATCCCGCTCTAGTTGACTGCCCGCATCCAAACTGCTCGGGACATGGCTTCTGCGCTGATGGCACTTGTATTTGCAAGAAGGGTTGGAAGGGTCCCGACTGTGCGACTATGGATCAAGATGCGCTACAATGCCTGCCCGATTGCTCTGGCCATGGCACCTTCGATTTGGACACGCAGACATGCACCTGCGAACCGAAATGGAGTGGCGACGATTGCTCGAAAGAATTGTGCGATTTGGATTGTGGTCAACATGGCCGCTGCGTCGGCGATGCCTGCACCTGCGATCCCGATTGGGGTGGCGAGTATTGCAATACGAAGCTCTGTGATACGCGTTGCAATGAGCATGGGCAGTGCAAGAATGGCACTTGCCTGTGTGTGACCGGCTGGAATGGCAAGCACTGCACCATCGAGGGTTGCCCGAATGGCTGTTCGTCGCATGGCCAGTGTCGTGTGAGCGGCGAGGGACAATGGGAGTGTCGCTGTTACGAAGGCTGGGATGGACCCGACTGCGGCATAGCGCTCGAACTGAACTGTGGCGATAGCAAGGACAATGACAAAGGTGAGTAAAGGCAGATTAATTGCAGATTCTGGTTTAATTGTTTGTTTTTTTTCGATCATAGATGGTCTCGTCGACTGCGAGGATCCCGAGTGCTGTGCCAGCCATGTCTGTAAGACGTCGCAGCTATGCGTATCCGCACCGAAACCGATCGATGTGTTGCTAAGGAAGCAACCGCCAGCCATTACCGCTTCTTTCTTCGAACGCATGAAATTCTTAATTGATGAGAGCAGCCTGCAGAATTATGCGAAACTCGAGACTTTCAATGAAAGGTTTGTTCAAATGTGTTTGCCAATTTGTGCACTTAATTTTATATAATTTCTATTCGGTTTCAAAATTAGTTACATATGTTCATCAGAAACTAGAAAAAAATAATAATTCAAGCAACATGCAATTGGCGAAATATTTTCGTTTGTTTAAAAAAAAAAAAAAAAAAAAAATACTGCATTGACCAAAAACCTGATTTTTGAATGTATATAGTGTATATAAATATCCGGATAGACACAAAAGATTGCAGTTAATGCATATAATAATAACTAGTTTGCCTTTTTTCAGTTCTTAAATTTTGATCTTTTTAAGTTATCGTGCCCTTGTCTCAAAATTCCCATCCTCAAAATAATATTCCATACATGTGAAAAAAGTGAAACGTCAATTATGTGTAAATAATCCCCACTGTTTGTCTTTTGTTATTGCACCTGAAAAAACACCCCAAAAATAGGTAACAAAATTTTAAAGTTTTTACAAAAACAAAATTAAACTGTAAGTGCGCGCAATAATTGCGCCGACCAGGCGTCGCTTGCTAAATTATAGATTTAAAACAATTAATGTTAAAATCAAATCTTCTAGGTTTACATACATATATATTTTTGTGAAATATTTCTAATGTCACGTGTCTTAGTTTTTGTGTTTTGAAAAAAAAAATCAAAAACAAACAAATTTTTCAACGTATCCAATCATCAATTCAAAGCTAATGCAATTAATTTTCTCTACTCTTTTCTCTTCTCTTACACGCGCGCCCTCAAACTACTACCAAAAAAAAATACTACTACTAACCTACTACCAACATCACTACTACCAATACTACTACTACTACTACTACTGCGAACACATAACCAATTTTACTAATAATTCGATTTGTTCGATTCAAATGCATTCGATTTGCATACCTTTCGGCATTTTTCGATTCGCCCAAAATAAAAAACTACAAAAAATTTCAAAACAAACAAATCGTAACAAAAAAATCCATATCGAAATTCATTAAACACTAACAGCATTTTTTGGAATTATTTCAATGCAAGGTAAGCAAAAGCTAAAGCGCTCAAACTAAAATAACTAACTTAAAAATACTCTTTAAAACAATTCGATGGTTGTTTGATGCTTTTCGTCTTTGGTTTAATCAGTTTTGTAAATTTGCATTTTATATAATAGTGATTTTCTAAATTTTTCTTTTCTATGGAATTTCACTCATTTTAATATTAGTTTTTGCTTTGCTCTTTTTCTTATTTAATTTATAATTTTTTTTTAAGTTCTGCTTTATTAAGGTCGAAAAATCTTGCTTTGATTTTGTTTATCATTTTGGTAACCTTATTTTTTTCAAAATCTTTTGAAGCTATAACAATCTCATTTTCATTTCATTTTTTCGTATGAAACTATTATTTAACTTTTTCAATATCTGTTCCAATACCGAATTTCCACTAGGCATTGAAACGACGAAAAATGTGTGCCATTTAAAAAATGTCATGTGGAAACGAATTTAATGACAATTTTTCTTAATGCAATGGCACAGGTATTTTTTAATGCCCAAATTTGTCATTAAAATTTTTACAATTCAATGCCTAGTGGAAATCCGGCATAAGTCTACCACTTTAATGCTACATAAATCATATTCTCTTTTAATATTTGCGTACAAAATTTTTTTCATCTTTTCACTTTTTAAGGAAATTTTTGGATAATTTTTTTTTTTACTTTTTATCGATATCATATATCCTTTTTTTCTATCCTGTTTTATAGGATTTTATTTCATTTTAGTTAACTTAATTTTAATTTATTTTACTTGGTTTTATAATTAGTTTCTTTTTTTCTATTTTTTTGCTTTAATTTTTTTATTTTATTTTTCCTTTTTCACTTAAATTTAATTTTATTTTTCTGTTCCATTTTATTTCTCATTTTTTAATTATTGTTTAATTCCTCTTAACTCACACTTCTTTTAACTTTCACGTTTTTGCATTTTTTTTTAGTTTGTGCACAATTTTCACAACTACTTTAGCACTTTTTGTAATCGCTCCAATTTTTAATCCCTTAAATTTTTTCTCTTAAGAATTAACCATTTAACTAACCCATTCAGGAACCTTTTTTTTACATAAATTCCCTCAATTTTTATAAATCTTTTTGAGGTTATGTGGTGCCATTTTATTTTTTGTTGGATTTTTATTTATCTAATTTTTTAATCGTTTTAACACTCGGCACTTTACTTTCAATTTTTAAGTTCTCCTTTTGTAATTTTTTTTTTATTTTTGTGCACAATTTCCAGAATTATTTCAATACTTTTTTTAATCGCTTAAATTTTTAACGCTTTACATTTTTTCTCTTAACAATTAACCATTTAACTAACCCCATCAGCAACTATTTTTTTTACTAAGTACCCTCAATTCACATTTATATAAATCTTTTTGAAATTATGTAGTGCCATTTTTAAGCTCTTTGTAGTGCATTTCTTTCGTAATTTTACTTAACGTTTTTCTTTTAAAATTTTTACATTTTTTCGCGCCTCACTTCAACAATCATAATTAATGCATTAAAAAAACAATTCCAAGCAATCCCCCAAACAAATCAAATTTTAGTTTCAATAGAAGACTAAAAAAATATTCAAAACTTTTTAAAAACTACCGTTATAAGCAACTAAAACACAAAACTCGCTTAAATATTTACGAACACCTTGTAAAAAATTTGTTCGTTCGTTAATTCGTTCGTTCGCTGTTTCGCTCGTTCAAACTTCGTTCAATTGTGTCTCTTATGTGTTGAGAAAAACCGTTTTTTTTTTCTTTTTCCATGTGAGTGTGTACTTTTACGTTTGAATTCTTTCCACCTTATTTGCCGTTAATTTAGCAATTTATCGTTATTTATTTAAGTAGTTCAATTACATTCCTAAATATATGTCAATATGTTTTTAGCGCAAGTTCCATAGTTTTTTTTAATTTATTCGACTGCTTGTTAATTATATTTTTCATTACCGTTCGCTACATAAATACATATGTACATATATAAGTAAATATTTCGTACTCTCTTAAAAATATTTCAAATACTTAATTGTAATCTACTACACCAAGTATTTTTCAATATCTAGTAGCCACCACTTCTACTTAAATCTGTGTGCTAACTCTCTCCTTTTTCTCGCTCTCTTTTCCCACAGCCGTTCGGCCGTAATACGCGGTCGCGTTGTCACCTCACTCGGCATGGGCTTGGTGGGTGTGCGCGTTTCCACCACAACACTCCTCGAAGGCTTCACGCTCACCCGTGATGATGGTTGGTTCGATTTGATGGTAAATGGCGGTGGAGCTGTGACTCTCCAATTCGGCCGCTCGCCCTTCCGTCCACAGTCGCGCATCGTACAAGTGCCCTGGAATGAGGTGGTCATCATTGATGTGGTGGTGATGTCCATGTCGGAGGAGAAGAATGTGGTGCCTATACCACACACGTGCTTCTCACACGACTACGATCTCATGAAACCGGTTGTCTTGGCCTCGTGGAAGCATGGCTTCCAAGGTGCTTGCCCGGATCGCTCTGCCATCTTGGCTGAATCGCAGGTGATACAGGAGTCGCTGCAGATTCCCGGCACGGGCTTGAATTTGGTGTATCATTCGTCGCGCGCCGCTGGCTACCTTTCGACAATAAAGCTGCAGCTGACCCCTGAAACCATACCTGAAACGCTTCACTTAATTCATCTGCGCATAACAATCGAGGGCATTTTGTTCGAACGCGTTTTCGAAGCTGATCCGGGCATTAAATTCACTTATGCTTGGAATCGCTTAAACATCTATAGGCAGCGTGTATATGGTGTGACAACGGCAGTAGTAAAAGTTGGCTATCAATACACCGATTGCAAGGACATCATCTGGGATATACAAACCACCAAGTTGTCTGGTCACGACATGTCCATATCCGAGGTGGGTGGTTGGAATTTGGACATTCATCACCGCTACAACTTCCACGAAGGTATCCTACAAAAGGGCGATGGTTCTAATATCTACTTAAAGAACAAACCACGTGTCATACTCACCACAATGGGTGATGGCCATCAGCGGCCGCTCGAGTGCAACGATTGCGAAGGTTTAGCTTACAAGCAACGCCTGCTGGCACCGGTCGCTTTAGCTTCCTCACCTGATGGTAGCCTCTATGTTGGCGACTTCAACTACATACGCCGCATCATGACTGATGGTAGCATACGCACTGTCGTCAAGTTGAATGCAACGCGCGTTTCCTATCGCTATCACATGGCGCTTAGTCCACTCGACGGCACGCTCTACATTTCCGACCCAGAGTCCCATCAAATCATACGCGTACGCGACACCAACGACTATTCGCAACCTGAAAAGAACTGGGAACCCATTGTCGGCTCGGGCGAACGTTGTCTGCCGGGTGATGAGGCGCATTGTGGTGATGGCGCGCTGGCTAAGGATGCAAAGCTGGCCTATCCCAAGGGCATCGCCATATCCAGCGACAACATACTCTACTTCGCCGATGGCACAAACATACGTATGGTGGATCGTGATGGCATAGTCACCACGCTGATTGGCAATCACATGCACAAGTCACACTGGAAACCCATTCCCTGCGAGGGCACACTGAAGCTGGAGGAGATGCATTTGCGTTGGCCCACCGAGCTGGCCGTGAGTCCATTGGACAATACGCTCCACATCATCGATGACCACATGATCTTACGCATGACTCCCGATGGACGTGTGCGCGTCATATCCGGCCGGCCGCTGCACTGCGCCACTACCTCTACCGTCTACGACTCCGATTTAGCAACACACGCCACACTCGTCATGCCTCAGTCGATTTCATTCGGGCCCATGGGCGAGCTGTATGTGGCGGAGAGCGACTCGCAGCGTATTAATCGCGTGCGTGTAATCGGTACGGATGGGCGTATTGCTCCGTTCGCTGGCGCTGAATCGAAATGCAATTGTTTGGAACGCGGCTGCGACTGCTTCGAGGCCGAACACTTCCTTGCGACAAGCGCCAAATTTAACACAATCGCTGCGCTCTCAGTCACTCCCGACGGGCACGTGCACATCGCCGATCAAGCAAACTATCGCATACGCTCTGTTATGTCCAGCATTCCTGAGGCGAGCACGTCACGAGAGTATGAGATCTATGCACCTGACATGCAGGAAATTTACATCTTTAACCGCTTCGGTCAGCATGTCTCCACGAAGAACATTCTAACTGGTGAAACCACCTACGTCTTCACATACAATGTCAACACCTCCAATGGCAAACTGAGCACTGTGACCGATGCGGCAGGCAATAAGGTTTTCCTTCTGCGTGACTACACCTCACAGGTGAACTCCATCGAAAATACCAAGGGTCAGAAATGCCGCCTACGCATGACACGCATGAAGATGCTCCACGAACTTAGCACACCAGATAACTACAACGTGACTTTCGAGTACCACGGCCCAACTGGCTTGCTAAAAACTAAACTTGACTCCACTGGCCGCTCCTATGTCTACAACTACGATGAATTTGGGCGCCTCACTTCGGCGGTCACACCCACCGGTCGCGTCATTGACTTGGTATTCGATCTGAGCGTTAAAGGTGCACAAGTGAAGATATCCGAGAATGCGCAAAAGGAGCAGTCGATGCTGATACAAGGCTCCACAGTCATGGTGCGCAATGGTGCTGCCGAATCGAAGACGTCGGTTGAGATGGATGGCTCCATGACAAGTCTGACGCCATGGGGTCATACCGTGCAGGTGGAGGTGGTGCCATACGCCATATTGGCTGAAATCAACCCAGTAATTGGCGAGAGCTATCCAGTTCCTGCCAAACAACGTACGGAAATCGCTGGCGATCTGGCTAATCGTTTTGAGTGGCGTTACTTTGTGCGCCGTATACAGCAAGGCAAGCAAGGCAAAGGACCGCGTCCAGTCTCACAGGTGGGACGTAAGCTACGCGTCAACGGCGACAATGTGCTCACACTCGAATATGACCGCGATACGCAGTCAGTTGTGGTGTTGGTGGATGATAAGCAAGAACTTTTGAACGTGACCTACGACCGTACTGCACGTCCAGTGAGCTTCCGTCCACAATCAGGCGACTATGCTGATGTCGATTTAGAGTATGACCGCTTTGGTCGATTGGTTAGCTGGAAGTGGGGTGTGCTGCAGGAAGCATACACCTTTGATCGTAACGGACGGCTGAATGAAATCAAGTACGGCGATGGTTCGTCTATGGTTTATGCCTTCAAAGACATGTTCGGTTCGCTGCCATTGAAGGTGACCACACCACGGCGCTCGGACTATCTACTACAGTACGACGACGCTGGTGCACTGCAAAGCTTGACCACGCCACGAGGCCACATACATGCATTCTCCCTGCAGACGTCACTCGGCTTTTTCAAGTATCAATACTTCTCGCCGATCAATCGCCATCCCTTCGAAATACTTTACAACGATGAGGGGCAAATTCTGGCGAAGATACATCCACATCAATCTGGTAAAGTGGCGTTTGTTCACGACTCCGCTGGCCGTTTGGAAACTATTTTAGCTGGGCTTTCGAGCACGCATTACACCTATCAAGACACCACAAGCCTTATTAAATCGGTTGAGGTGCAAGAGCCCGGATTTGAGCTGCGCCGCGAATTCAAATATCACGCTGGCATTCTGAAGGATGAAAAGGTACGTTTCGGCTCGAAGAACTCACTAGCCTCTGCACATTACAAGTACTCGTATGATGGTAATGCGCGCATGAGTGGCATTGAGATGTCCATTGACGACAAGGAGGTGCCCACAGCGCGCTATAAGTACAGCCAGAACTTGGGTCAGTTGGAAGTGGTGCAGGATCTGAAGATAACACGCAATGCCTTCAATCGCACCGTCATCCAAGACTCCGCAAAGCAATTTTTCACCATCATCGATTACGATCAACATGGCCGCGCTAAGAGTGTGCTCATGAACATTAAGAGCTTCGATGTCTTCCGTCTCGAGTTGGACTACGATCTACGCAATCGCATCAAATCACAAAAGACGACCTTGGGCCGATCCACGTCTTTCGACAAAATCAATTACAACGCTGATGGGCACGTAATTGAAGTACTCGGCACCAACAACTGGAAGTACTTGTACGATGAGAACGGCAACACTGTAGGCATAGTGGATCAAGGCGAGAAAATCAATCTCGGCTACGACATTGGTGACCGCGTTATACAAGTCGGTGAAATCGAGTTTAATAACTACGATGCGCGTGGCTTTGTAGTGCGTCGTGGTGAACAGAAATACCGTTACAATAACCGCGGTCAGCTGATACATGCCTTTGAAAGAGATCGCTTCCAATCGTGGTACTATTATGACGACCGCAGTCGCTTGATCGCTTGGCACGACAGCAAAGGCAACGTAACACAATACTACTATGCCAATCCGAAGACACCAAAGCTCCTGACGCATGTACACTTCCCCAAAGTCGGTAAGACTTTACGCTTCTTCTACGATGACCGCGATATGTTAATTGTAGTCGAGAACGGCGATCAGCGCTACTACGTGGCCACCGATCAAAATGGCTCACCACTAGCATTCTTCGACCCAAATGGCAGCATCATAAAAGATGTGAGACGCACGCCATTTGGACGCATCATCAAGGATACGAATCCAGACTTGTTCATACCCATTGACTTCCATGGTGGTCTGCTGGATCCCAACACAAAACTGGTATACACCGAGGGACGTCACTATGATCCCACAGTTGGTCAGTGGATGACACCCAAGTGGGAGACACTGGCCACTAAGATGTCCAACCCAACCGATGTCTTCATTTACCGCTACCACAACAACGACCCCGTAAACCCCAACAAGCCGCAGAACTACATGATCGACTTGGAGTCGTGGCTGCAACTCTTCGGCTATGACTTGCGCAACATGCAGAGCTCCAAGTATACAAAAGAAGCGCAATATGTGCCACAAGTATCCATAAAATCCAACACCCTAGCGCCCGAGTTCGGCGTCATTTCCGGCCTTGAATGCATAGTGGAGAAAACCAACGAAAAGTTCAGCGACTTTGATTTCGTGCCGAAGCCGCTGCTGAAGATGGAACCGAAAATGCGCAATCTGCTGCCACGCATCAGCTACCGCCGTGGCGTGTTCGGTGAGGGTGTGCTGCTCTCGCGCATAGGCGGACGCGCACTTGTCAGCGTTGTCGATGGTTCGAACAGCGTGGTGCAAGATGTGGTCTCATCCGTCTTCAACAATTCCTACTTCCTTGACCTGCACTTCAGTATACACGATCAAGATGTATTCTACTTTGTCAAGGACAATGTTCTCAAATTGCGCGACGACAACGAAGAACTGCGCCGGCTCGGTGGCATGTTCAACATATCAACACACGAGGTGACCGATCATGGTGGCGCTGCAGCAAAGGAATTGCGGCTGCATGGGCCCGATGCGGTGGTGATTATCAAGTATGGTGTCGATCCAGATCAGGAGCGACATCGCATACTCAAGCACGCGCACAAGCGCGCAGTCGAACGGGCGTGGGAGCTAGAGAAACAGCTGGTTGCTGCCGGTTTCCAGGGACGTGGCGACTGGACCGAAGAGGAGAAAGAAGAGCTGGTGTCGCACGGTGATGTCGATGGCTGGATTGGCATCGACATACACAGCATACATAAGTACCCACAACTAGCCGACGATCCAGGCAATGTGGCGTTCCAGCGCGATGCAAAACGCAAGCGAAGAAAGATCGGCAATGGACATCGTACGGCGAAAGCGCGTCACCAACAATTACGTGTAATGGATTTGAGTGCGTGAGTACGCGATACGAGTGACAACAAGGCGAACAAATGGAGTAGTGAGGAGATAACTGTGACAAAAATGAGTGTTGCTGCGGAGCGCGAGCTATTAGAGAATGGTGTGGGGGAGGAGTTTGGGCATATGTTCAGTGATGATTACGCATTTAACGACGATTGGGATATAGGCACAACTACAAACGAAATGCAAACCGATAAAACCACACTGGATCTGGACAACGACAGCAATAGCAGTGGCAGTAGTGATAGCGATGACGATGGCGACGACGACGACGTGCAGCCGATACACGAACGTGGTCAACACGATTTAAACGAAATTAATGCTAGTGATGATGAAGACTACAACTACCAAGACGAATACTACTACAATAACAACAAGTACGATCAGCACTATTATCGCAGCAAAAGCAGCAAAGGCACAGAGACAGACGACTTATATTATTAGCGATACCTACCAACCAAGCAACCAACAAATACTATTACCATTTAGAAATGGGAAAAGCAAATTAAAATTAAAAACTTAGTGGGTATTACTTAGAAAAGCATATGTGTGAGTACGAGTAAAATACAATACTAAGTGTAGGTATGTATGTGAAAAAGAATCAATACACCACTAGATACACAATGAATATTGAAATTCAATTGAAAATCGAACGTAAAGAGCAAAATTGTAAAAACAAAGGATAGCAAGGAACATGCAGTTGAGTAATCGAAAACTAAATCATTTAGCATAAAACAATAAAAGTACTTAGCTTCTAGGAGCTAAGCGAAGTTGAAAGATATTAAGATGAGAAAAATTTTTTAGAAACAGCTAAAGCGTGCGGAAAAAAAGCAAAATGGGGACGGTTAGAGATCACAAATCGGAAACCAGAAATTCGAAGTCCGCAGCAAAAAGAAATCAACATAGAAAGGCAGTAGGCTGACACGGCACTCGAATGTTTTTTTTTTTTTTTTGTTTGAGGTTGTATACTATGCCATTTGGCGTGCAATTATTAAGAAAGAACATATTTAATTTTTGTATAAAGTAAAACAAATCAAGGCGGTTCATTGAGCCATGTAACTAAAAGGTTAAGTGGTAAATGTGACGGTGCAGTAATGACTAGCAAATTAAGTATTATATACATACACACATACAATAGGCAAAAACACTTCGAGAGGAGGAATAAAAACGAAAATGAAAAAACTTAGTGTAACTGAATGTTTTTGTATAATTGCAGAGTTAAGAAAACAAAACGAAAGAAAAATAAGTATTTGGTGCAAAATAGAAAGAAAAGTAGGCTAAAAATGTTAAAAAGCAGGCATAGATTAGTGAAATTTTATAATTTATTTGCTGGCAGATGAAATTTCTCGCAACGAATCACAATTAATTATTTTAAGCTTATTTTTTCGGTTTTTAAACTTTTCTTTATAATTCTTGCCAAAATATTTAAACTTGAAGTTTTTATTTCAAAATTCTTCTCAGTAAAGCTAACTTTTCGGTTTCTACTTTCTTCTTTATAATAGTTACGAAAAATATTAAAACTGTATGTTTTCGTTCTATGAAAAATGCAATAGTTTTAAATATTTTTTTTACATTTATTATTCTAAACATTTTTTTCCGTCATTTGGACTGCTTAAAATATGCACTTATACTCACCACTCGTTTAGAACTGCCAAACGCATTTACTATGACATTAAAACTCCTGATTTCATAAATACTCATTTTGCAATTAAAATATAAAATTTGTATTTAATTTTCATTCCAAACGAAAGCTTTTCTTAAATTATAGTAATTCCTTTTCTCTCGTTCTTCCCAAACCAAAACAAAGTCATTTATTAAATTTTCAACACTTATTTCCAGAATTCGCACACAGTGGCCCCCAAACTGTCCGCCAAAAACTCGTGAAAATTTACGCGTTAATTTACGTATTGCCCACCCGCTTTCTTTTACCCACAACTTCGAAGTAATTTCCAGAATACTCGCAAAGAAGCTGAATGACACTGAAAAGCAAAACATTTTTTCAAAAATTGTGATATACATACAAACTATTTTTCAAATCCAAACTCTCGTCTCGAATATTTTATATTTTCACTATTTTTAGTTGAAAACAATAAAAATTATACAAGCGGTATTAGAAATTTCGTCACTTAAAATCGCTTGACATTTTTTATATTACTCTGCAATTGTAAAGGCGTTAACATAAGATATTGATTACAAAAATAATGTAAAAGAGTATATTTAATCGTCTACAAATGCCATTTATACTTTTAATATTTTAATGTGTACACGTTTTTTAAGTTAATAGTATTGAGTTATAATATTTTTAATTTTAATTTTTTATACAAAGTTTTTCAAGTGTATGAGACCCTTAATTTTTTTTTGAAATTTCGTATGTCATGCAAGTCTTCTATCAAGCGTATTTAGTGTTTAAATTTGTAAATTATTTTAATTTTTATCTATATTTTACTGTTATAATTCTCATGAAAAATAGTTGTTTAATACACTTGAAAAATGTAGTTTAAAAAATGTATAACTTTTTGCTTTAAATTTAGTATTAATAAATAATTTGAATGCAAAAAATTCTGTTAAATGTTTGCGTTCTTCTTTCATTGCAAATAAAAAATTAAAAAATTGTTGAAAATTTCAAATTTTTCAAGAGCTTATCGTACTATATTTTTTAACCCATAAAAGCTTTTTACTTAATATATTGTTTTCCCATTTCCTCCTAATAGCTCTATTCATAGCCATTAGGAGGGTAAAAATGGTCAATATTTGGGAATCTGAGAAAATAATAAAATTTAAAGCTTGAACTCCTTACTGAAGCTTAAAAGGTATACAAACGATCTTGTTGAAAAAGAGCTTTGAAAGAGATAAAAGAATTATTGGCCCGAGAAAGCTTTAACACTGGGGTAGTATTTGTTGTTTGTACAGAAGCTTACAACACGATATCTTTCCAAATTCTCTCACATTTTTCAAAAGATATATTTTTTTAATTAGTGAACTGTAAGAGAATTCTTATGATGGACAAGAAAAAAAAAGATAAATAATAAAACTGTATAAATTTTCAACTTAAACTGGGAGCTCTGCTTTTTATTTTCTTTTGCAAACGACAAAGTACTACTTAAAAAACGGTGAATATACATACATAAATACATATATCTACACCCCAAAGTTCGAAAACCATCTTTATTTTGTTAAATCTTCAAAAAATGCAACTGATTTCATGCAAAGTTATTAAACTCAAACATAAAATATTTTTTTTTTTAATTTTCAGACAAAAGGGAAAAGCGAGATAAAGTGAAAGCTTCCATATACATAGTGAAAGCTGCCGTTCAAAGTAAAAGCTTAGCAACCTCAGCCGCCTGAGGAGCTTATATTAATTGGCTTCACTGTTACTTTTAAATATGTCTACATAGGCACGTTATATTTTGGAATGTATTTACGTCATCCTTTGCCAAGTTTGGTTTGGAGATAAGCCAGGTTTGGCATTCAGTGTCTTCTTTTTTTTAATGTAGAAACTCTAGGTTCACTCAGAAACAATCTATATCCCAAGTATGAAGGGGATTAGGTATTTTCGCTGGCTCATGCCGGCTTTTGGGACATTTAAAAAAAATTCGAAAGCTTCTTTCCGTCAAGTAAATTCTCGTAACGGTCTCATAGAAATGTAAAAGCATAACATTCGTTAGGAATGTATATTTATTGAAAGCCCAAACAACTCTTTGCTTTAGGTCTACGTGAAAGCTTCCCCGCACATGTGAATGCTCAAAAGCTATCGCCTACCTAACAAACACTCTTTAAATTCACCTTTAATCCTATACTCATCGTACTGAGTCTACTTACTCAACTTGGAACTTTATACTCTTATTCTATCTACACAAATACTATATTCTCAACGATTTATGATTAGCATTAACGCATTTTTTTATTAACTATTATCAACATGATGTGTATATTAATTATTGCAATGTGTAAATTTTGAATTGAGAGCATTATTAATATTATTGCCAATTATTATTGACTATTGATTAATCGCATCTCTAGTGTTATCCAATTAAGGAATTATTAGGAATAGAATAAATACGTTTAAGCTACGATAAGGACACCTTGTAAAATAGACATACACCCCCAATATCCTTAATTACTGTTAGGTGCTAAGTGAACAGGTTAAAAGCATAAATTGAAGACAGTTGGCGCGTGGAAGTAAAAGCTTAACAAGCTAAATAAAAACTTAGTTGCAGTAAATTGCCGAAATTCGTATGTAAACAAGAAGGTATAATAAAACTGCTATGTAAAATGCATAGTAAATAACTAATGTGTTAGTAATTTTAGTTTAAAAAAATATGGAAACAAAAGATGATTTACGAATAGCAAGGTAAAAGCATATTTTTTAAGCAAAAGACATGGAAGAAGTAAGAGTTGCATTGCAAGCCTGCGCAGAATGGAGAAAATCAAAATGAGATACACTCAATGCTTTTCGTAAAACTAAATATGTGACCGTATAGCTTGCGAAGAGGGTATCCGATACCCGACGACAACACTACACTGGCATAAGTTAGCTACGTTTGAAAACACAGTAAATAGACGCAAGTTGAAAATGGAAAATGTAGGCATGAGTAATGTAAATTTAAAATAAATTTGTAGATTAAATAATATCACAAGAAACAAAGTGAAAAATTGTATATTTAAGCAAAAACTGTACTGTAAAAATTGCAATAACTTCAAAATAAAAATCTTAAAAAATAAGCCAATTTAAATTAAGCAAAATGCGTAAAAGAAAAAATGCAAAAAATATACCAAAATTATGACTGATACAAGGAAAATCGAAAAAGAGAAATCTCAGAAAATTTATGTAACTTTAATGCAAAATGCAAGCATGACATACAATAAACACACACACATAACAAACATACTTATAAAAAGAAAGCAAATTTTGAAAGAGAAGATAACTTAACAAAATTGTGAACAATTTGCAAAATAAAGAAAAAAAAATCATTTCACGCAGCCACGAACAAGATGCAAATTGTATGTGAAAAAATAGCTTACATGATGTAAACACTAATTTGCGTTTACTTAAAAACAAATTGTTTTTCGTTTTTCATACGAATTAAATATTAGTTCTTAAGGGCAAAAAGAAATGCATTATATAAAAGAAGAATTAGTTGAGCAACTTCAAATGCCGTAAAAGCAGAGTTAGCCAGAGATAAATGTGTACTTGTAACTGTATTAAATATAGAATAAAAAATAATAATAAAATAAAAGTGAAAATTAAAAAAAAAAACACTGAATAGTATTAAAATTTTACAGGTGGAAACGCAATGCAGGGAGTATATCGTCACACTAATATAGAAAGGTCCTATCTCACATCGTCGCTGAAATACAAATAGCCGTAACTAACTAAAAATCTAAAATTCACTTTTTGATTGATTATGATGCATTTCAACGAATTATAAGTATCACAGCGTTTTAAGCAATAAAAAATTTCAGTCAATTACGGCTGTTTTGCATTTCAGCTACAATGTGAGATAGGGCCTTTCTCTATTAAGGTAACGATATGCGCCACACGCAATGTCTTACATGAATGCATAATAAAACAGGCAAGTAAATAGTAAATGAAAAAAGGAGGGAGTAGTTATAAAAATAGGCGCTAAACACAATAAATGTCCATCAGCTAAGTCACCACAATCCACGCCCGCCTGCCCCACCCCCCAAACAAACGAAAACACGTTTCCAACATAAAATGTCCGACACACACAAAAAAAAATTGTTAAACAAATAAAGTTTATAGCTCCCGGCCTACTTTATACGTCGTCATATGTGTGTACATATATAAGTAAGTGAGCACGCCGTGTATGCATTTTTTCCAGCCAACAGTGTAATAAAGCAGCGCCTCCCTCACTTTAAGCAGTCTTAGCAGCAAATAAATGAACGATTAAAAATTAATATAAGGTAGCTAAAAACAAAAACAATAAAAAATTGTATGTGTAAATTATTGCGTTCAGAAAATGACGATCCGAATACTTTGGACACATGAAAGTGTCAAACAACTCCCCTCCTCACTCCATTTATAGTTGTACCAAACCAAAAAAAAATTAAAAAAAAACAAAACACATGCAAGACATAAAAGAAAAGGTAAAAAAATAAATATTAAAAAGGACATACAAACACTTTAACTCACCTACATACATACATACACATATGTCATACTTTCCTGAAAACGAACGAACACATTAAAGATGCACAGTGTAACAGGAAAATGCGCTAAAAATAAAACATACACCAACATATATGTATACACAATAGTGACATAAATAGCATATAAAGCTAGTATGTATACAGCTAAATTACACTATATACAGTGATGTGAAAAAATTCATATATGTATGTATGATGGTAATTTAAATATTAATATAAAAATAATAATAATATTAAACTAAAATATTAAGAATGAAATTGAATATAAAAACTAAGCAAAAATTGCATAAAACCAACAACCATGAAAAAACACAATAAAAATAAAAAAATTATTAAAAAATTAAATCAAAATGCTTTACTCATTTAAACGAGGTCGTATGGAAAAGATAATGGTAGTCTTTATTCAATCTGTCGAAAACTGTGTTGGATCACGCAAGGGTTTTGGTGCACAGCCCCTTGGTGTTCACCAACATGCATACCAAAGCGGAAAGTTCTGTGAATAAGGTATATGTACATGACCTTGTAACATAGATCGAAATCTGGCTGGAAGTAGATGATTATACAATGGAAGTCTTTGCTGATATTTATGGGGCGTTTGACAATGTTAACTTTCGCACTAAGTATGTGCTCTGCGGCCGGAAGATATGGAGTGGCCGAAAAATTAACAAGGTGGATTCATTTCATGTTATCTAGAAGTTTGCTGACTGTGGAGGGTGAAGCTAGCCTTCGAACCATGGCAGAGGTTGGGAGAGGATGCCCTCAGAGCCTCTTTTCTCGCGTTTGGTAGTGCACTCCCTATTAATAGAAGTGCAAGACTCCGTTCACATCCAAGTTTACGCGGAGGATTTTTGTACAATGTCATCAGAAAAAAAGATACAGAAAATCTTAAATAAGATGAATGAGTGATGCACTAGGCAGGATCTTGCTGTCAACCCCAGCAAGGCAACTTAAGTCTTCTCATGGGATTAAAATATCTTGGGGTAACTCTAGATATGAAGCTCATATGGAAAACTCACGTCGTGCTGAAAATAAATCGAGAGGACAGTGTCGGAGAACCTTAGTAAGAGTTGGGGTCTAAGAGCGGGTATGGTATTCTGCATATACATGTATTTAGTCAGACCAATCGTCATGTTCGCGGTTCGGCCACGCTTCTATACTCCATACTATAGGTACTGTGTCCCGTCAAAAAGAGAGTAACAAACACCAAGACCGTGGAGAAGGGGGCAAATAAATTTTTACACGGATGAATCCAAGCTAGACAACAAGGTTGAAGTTTTTTCTAAAGGATTAGGACTGGAATTATCCGCCCGAATTCCGGACCACTGCAGCGTTTATCAGGCAGAAATTCTAGCTTTAAAAGAGGTGGCTGTGTACCTTAATACGCATGCTGTAACGAAGACTACGATTAATACCTTCTCGGATCGCCAAGCGGACTTATTGAAGAAAATTGCAGAGCCGATGAGTTAGCCAGGAAAGGTACCAATCTTCCACTATGTGAAAGCAGAGGTAAGATTAGGATAACCATGGCAACCTGCAAATTAATAATTAAAAATAAGATCATTAAAAAAGCCGTCGTGTCTTGTGTAACCGGTCATGAATTGTGTAGCCGGTATTTGGCTTCAGGATAAGGAATTTTCTCCCATGAATATTGAGAAGAGGCCGAGATGAGGAATAAGAAGAAATAGTTGAGTACTTCTCCTGTAACTGCCTAGCTTTAGCTAAGAGCAGAACGGGCTTTCTATGTAGGCACTCTTTCAGCTCTCTAATGGAACTATCGGGTGTAGGAATAAAACCAATCCTACGCCTTTATAAGACCTTTAAAAAAGTTCTATGCAGAATAGTCACTGAGGTTTCCAGTGTCTCACAATGGTATCACAATGGACCTGCAAGGTGTAAGTGAGTTGGTCATTGGACCGACTGCGATATCAACCCAACCTAACCGTCACGTGCCGAAGACCGCGAGGCCAGTGGTCCCACGGCTGGACGGCAGCTGTTATTGCCTCCGGTAGTAAGGGGCCGGTTGCACGCACTCCGAAGAGACAACTGTCTGACGACAAAAAATACACAGCCTGAGCAGAAGCGGATGAAAAAAATGGTCTAGGGGTTAACACATCCAAAACCGAACTTGTCCTGTTCACCAAGCGTTATAAAGTAGAAAAATTTCAAACTCCGTCCTTCAATGGAACAAGCCTTGAATTGTCAAAAGAAGCTAAGTTTTTGAGCGTTTTTCTCGGCTCGGAATTTTCCTGGAAAAGGAATACCGAAGAGCGGAGAAAAAAGGCGCTCATTGCGCTCTACTCCTGTTAAGCTACGATAGGGAAAGACTGGGGGCTGCGACCGCAGATAATACACTGGATTTATACGGCGGTGGTTAGACCTATTCTCACCTATCGTGCGCTGGTATAGTGGCAGGCGGTTGACACCAAAACCCATCTACTCAATCTGCAAAAGGTGCAACGAGAGGCATGCCTATGCATAACGGGGCGAGTTACTCAACGCCCCAGGCGGCATCCTCGAGAGAGTGGGGGTGGAGTACATTAGCTGTGACTATCAAGTCACGGAAACTGACTTAGTGATGACGAAATACCCATTTTCACGGACAGCTTCAAATGGATGTCGGAACAGGATCTGTAGTCTTCTCTAAGGAGTTATCTCTGAGAGAGTCTTATAGACTCCCGGATCACTGCAGTGTTTTTTAAGCTGAGATATATGCAATCGACGTGGCAGCAAGGCGTCGTGAGCATGATCGACCTAGCTCCATCTAAACTTGCCTTTGTCGTTGACAGTCATGCAGCTATCAAAGGCTTAGCGTCGGAAACGACTAACTCGATATGTGTTAAGGAATGCCGAAGATCCCTACAAGCTCTACAGCAACACATAACCAACCTTTACTGGGTCCCGGGGCACAACGGTGTCCCAGGAAATGAGGAAGCGGACGAATGTGCTAGAAAGGGGTCTGAAATGGTGCTTAGGGAAGCGATCAAGATTGTGAACCCTCCACTGCGATTTCTGTTTTCGAAAGTCGAGAGAGTGATCAAGGTAGTCACCAACAGCAGGTGGGAAAACCTGCACACCTGCGTGGTATCGCGTTCGCTCTGGCCACGGCCGACGAACAAAGAACAAGGAGTTTATTTAGGCTATCAAAGCCAAACGTCAAGCTTCTCACAGGAATACTAACGGGACACTGGACCATTGGTCATATGGCCGCCAGGTTCGGAGCACCGCATAATGCTTTCTGTAGAAGCTGTTGAGATGAGGAGGAGGTATAATCCGTCCAGCACTTCCTTTGTGAGTGTCCAGCACTCCGAAAAAAACGTCTCAAGTTTCTTGGGAACCATTTCTTCGAGAGCCTGGATACCTTAGGGAAAGTTCCACTGGAAGAACTGCTGGGGTTCGCCAGAGAATCGAAATGGTTCAAAGGCATGTAGGGATAGGCATGGGGAAACCCCCTGGCCGTCGCAATGAACCTTTGTGGCCTCCGAGTGAACTCTTCTCAGAGCCGCACGGTTAACCTAACCTAACCTTACCGTCACGTCCTCAGTTGTAATATGGTGGCGTAGAATCATGGTCAAAACCATTCTAACAGACTACAATGCTTTGTTGAATTTGCCACCACTGGATTTAGCGATCCAAAAGGATGTGTCTATTGCACTCTTTTGGACTGTGGCACGACGAAGCTTTTCAGAAAAATACCCTTTGTTTTTTTTTTTTAACTAACGACAAGGGGTCTCCTTTGGAAGAAAGCATGGCTTTAGCTTTCCTACAAGCAAGCAATGAGAGATCCAGAAATTCTCATGGGGAGATCGATAAAAACTTTCTCTACTGACGGCTCACAGATTGAAAATGGTACTGGAGCTGGATGGCATCTGGACGGTAACTTCGGTTGCTTTACTGATTTGAGTACAACGGCAAAAATTTTTCAATCGAAAGTCTTTGCAGTACTGAAAGTAGTAGACTGGATAATTGGCGAAAGGTGACACGGATATAGACGGAGACTGTGGTATTCAAGGCAATGAATTGGCTCATGAATTGGTAGTTTAGACCAAGTATAGTAGGAACAGTCGGGTCCATCAAGGACTTTATTAATAAAACTTATGAGAGCCATTGGTATTGTATTGACGCCGGAAAAATAACCAACTGTTTTCTGAAAACGCCTGGCAGGGTGTTAGCAAAATCTGTTCTCAGACAGAGAAGAAGTAATATGCGATTCCTGATAGGACTGGTTACAGGGCACAATCCCTGGGGACGACATATGATCCCCATAGGCATCATCAACGATCTACTGTCTACATCTTATTTGGAAGATGGGTAGTAATAGTATGTTATGCAAAGTTAACAAAATGGGTTTTATATAAAAGAGTAAGATTTAAAATACATATTAAATAAAATAAGCATAGTTATGACGAAAATAACCGATTTTGTTGTGTGTCATACCAAAAAAATTCGACTTCAAGAGAATTCTTTTAATATAAGCTCCCTGTATTTAATGCTATCGTTTACATATGTATGAGCTTGGAAAATGATACATACATATTTGTGTCCATGACAGATCCAAAGTTTTCTCGCCAAAGTAGTTAAGTAGTAGGATGATTTTGAAAATAGGACATATTCCAATAAAGTGGTGTATGCTTTCCGCTTCTCCTAGGTTACAAACTGGAAAAGACATTGATAAAGTGTTTTTGAAAGCACTTGCATTTCCTCTAGCGCGGAGAATTAGGCTTATTGTGTAGGCAGAGTACTCGTCACAGAAAAAAGTATTCTTAGTGGAAAAAGCTGCGGATAGAGACATGGGATGTCGATATCAGCGCACTGGTAAGATAAATACTGAATTATTTTTCTAGTAGTTTATCAAGGAATTTAGAGATATACTCGTTAAGAACTGTGGTGGAAAAATCAGTTAGTGGGGACGAGTTCACACTTTGTGCTAGACATTGCCACTTATTAACCCAATATGACCCGTGGCGAACAATTTCATCTGCAAGTATACATGGGAGCCTACTAGCTTTCAGGCTAAAACATCGGGCTACCACAACATCGGGCTACCACCGAACCAATTATGAAATTACGAATACTGATTTCAATGCCTGAGAGCTCATCAGGGTTAGTCAAGAATGTTTCCATCTTACCACCCCATTTTGAATTTTCGTACGATAGACGGTAAACGCTTGCAAGCGTATCGCAGGAAATAAGTTATTCGGTATATTTCTGTGGTTTTTGTTCACTTTTCATTGTGAACCAGCACAAATCAGCTACGCTAACTATCGGATTGCATATGACAACATCGATTCGTAATAGAGAATAACAGAATGTAAGCGTTTATCGTGCATCGAACAAATGCATAATTCATTTATCCCAGCGCTCACTGGGCTCACATGAAGCCCAACCGTCCAAGAGTGAGCCGCAGGAGGACAGAGGCTTTGCCAACTGCCCCATATCCGGTGATACCGTTTCAAAGACGCCTTTCCTTACCAGATCATCAGCCACGTATGTAGTTTCCCGCAAAGCCACTGTAGCATGGCATCCAAATGGGCCTGATTACTAAATACTCCAACGCGGTTGATAGAGAGTTCAGGGACCTAATACATAGCTTCCGGACTATCAGAGTATATGCTAACTTCCCTAACTGACGTCACACTCTTCAGCAACGAATCTACCGCTTCCTAGATGGCAGCTTTTCCGGATGAAAGATACTGCAGCGGTCGCCCCCCAGCAGGCAATAAAATTGTTGGTCCCTCATTTGTGTTATAACATTAGGGCGCACAGCATAAACCTGAACAGAAGCTCGGCCAAACACTTAGCAAAATTGTAAGCGCCAAAATACTATTATTATGAATACTAAAAGGTGTTTTGCCAAACAAACCAGGTATTTCTCTGTATCAAAAAGATCTTTATTTGAGTTTGACGATTATCGCAAAATACCATTAGGAACTCCGAGATTGGGCCCCAGCTGATATAAGGAAATTAATATTTTTTTCTCTTTCATTCAATTTAGACCAAATCCTAATTTAACTCAACCGTAGGGAAAATGTATGGAGTTTCCATGAAATTACAGGTTTTTACACGAGCTTGCAGGAAGTTAGAGGAGAAATGATCCTGTACTATAAAATTCTCCAAAATCCTGTAAATGAGAGCGATTTATGGAGAGTTGTATAGAGAATAAAGTTGCAAGATTTTACCCGAACTTTTTCTTCTGCTAAAATCATGAAAAGTGTCAAGCTATCACTGGTTGACGTTTTTACAAGAAAAATGTTCTGATCCAATACTCTCGGAAGTGAGAGTAAAAAGTGAGTACCAACCAAGAAGTACAAGAACAAAAAAAAAACACTTTCCCTGTAAAAACGTCAAACAGCCGATCGCTTGACACTTTTCATGATTTTACCAAACGAAAAAGTTCGGGTAACATCTTGCAACCAGTGAGCGCACTCCTACCACATTGTGGTAGATCTGCCACTTTTTGAGCATCTACTACAGCTACCACTCAAGGTCTGCAATCTCCCACATATTCACGTTTTTGAGTAGTTTTATTTTTGCTTGACATAATTTTCTTAATTTTATGAGCAAAATTGTCCAACACTAGACACGATATGGTAACAAGAATGATATAATACAAGATTCCGCATTCCCGACGACGAAGAAATTTCTCAAGTAAAAGTTAACAAGGGCGAATAGTGAATTAACAAAGCCAAATGGGAGGATAAAATAAACTTTAAAATAGTAAAATTTCTCAATTTTTCGACAGGAAACGCGGTTTCATTGTGTTAAATAGCAAAATATATGATTTATAAAAAGAATTAATAGCGAAAATGTTAAAAAAAGGAGATTTTTGTGAAAGTATTAGCAAACTTAAGTGCATCTAAGGTTTCTGAGGCGTTGTTTACTTTTACTTGAGAATTGTCAAAATCGGCAAATCCCAATTAGCTGTGGAACATGCCACATTTGTTCGCTACTTCGTGATGTGGTAAAAAGAAAAGCTGGCAGCACTCCGCAAGGTTGCAAAGGTTCGAAAAATATCTTAATAAGGAAGGAACTGCTTTAACTCCAAATGTTCAATGTGGACGATTGTGTTTTCCAAAAAGCTCTTTTTCATTCTACAAGTTAAATGGGGCCAATTTGAACGTAATATAAGACGTATTCTACGTCAATAAGACGTATTCTACGTCAATAAGAAACATTTCAAATAAATGCTAAAAACGATGAAATAAATGAATTAAAAAAATTCATTTGCTCTTTTTTTATTTTTTTCTGTTAAACCAATCGTCTAAAAGTGGTGATTTCAGACTAAAAATGGACTATAATTTTTTTATCGTAGCGAACTGGTATTTAACTGGTATGAACTGATGCAGGAGCGAAAAATTTACATCTCCTATGACATCGCCATGTTAAAACTACCAGTCGCTAACACTGAAAAAGTGTGCAACGTGAACTAGTTGGGCTGAAACGCAAACTGGTAGCATTCTAGTTTACAACTGGTAGCTTTCCCTGCAGGGTACATACTTACATACATACACACGCTCACATTTTTCAATGTGCAAAAGTAGCATAAAATACACTTGCTTCACTTTTGGCGTGTGACGTCACTAGTCGGTAGTAGTTCAGCTGTTAACTGTGTTAAGCGGATGGTATGATGTTGCAATGAGGGGTAGGGGTATGCTTTGAAACACAGGTTCAAATCTCGCTAGAAGCGGTTAAACATTTTTATATGAAGGAAGGGGTTATTTGAACATTGCAAAAAATTGTTTTTAACGTTGTGTTCATTTTACATTTAAGAAGGTAAATTTTAAGTAAATTTAAGTAAGTAAATTTTAAAAATAAAAAATTTACATTTTTTAAACAAATCCTTAATATAATATAATATAGATAATATAAATGATTTTCCTATAAATAAGACCAGTTGCGAACACGTGTTAAAAAAGTTAGACGTCATTTGAAAATAAAAACATTTAAAAAAAAACATCTCCCATGAGATTCGAACTCCGGCGCTCAGACTTGCTAGGCGAGTACACGTGCACTGTGCCAAAGCAGCATAAAGAACTTTGTTGCTTAAGTGCTTACACGTCGTATATACACTCATAGACAAAAAATATGTGTGCGAGATTTTGACCAGTTTTGAATATTTTTCTTTTGTTTGTTCATTGTTTACTAATTTTTTATAGAAGTCTAGCTCATATAACAAACATAATATAAATCCATATTTCAAACTTGAAAAAAAATTAATAAATTTTCAACAAAATATTTTTTTTTGTTAATTTTTGTTGGGCAGTATTATAACCGATTAAACTTTAGTATAATAAGGTGTAGGTTTGCAGCAGCAACTTAAGAATTATAATCTTTTTTTTTTGAGGACGGTGCTACGCATTTTCTTCCATGTAAAAAAAAAATTAAGCATACTTTATAGAATTTGCGGAGAACCATCAGCAAAAAAAAAAATTATAATTAACGCGAATTCAAACTTTCCTTTTATTATGCTAAGATTTTATGGGCTATAGGACTGCATACCACATATTTTTCTGAAAATTCAGATTAAAAAGTTTTAAATTTTGTTGAAAATTTGTAATTTTTTCAAAATTTTTTTACAAAGTTTGAAATGAGGATTTATTCGGCGCTTGCTATATAATGAGCTAGACTTTTATAAAAAATTAAATACGCAAAAGCAAAATAGCCAAAACTGGCCAAAATCTCGAACAGATATTTTTGTTGCCCATGAGATTTTTCATATGTATACCAACAGTGGCGGACCCAGAACCCGGAATTGGGGAAATTATATTATATTTTCCAAAATTGGGGAATTTCCCCCAAAAATGGGAAAACTTACAGCTGATTGAAAAACACTGTAGATTATCATTTTGTGATTTGGTTTGTACTGTGGATCTTAATATTGAGAAACAATTCCTGTAAACAAAAGACGCTGCAGTTTGTGATGGTAAGTGAGTATCTATTCCATATTCATGAATTTATGATAGTTTTTCGTATAAACTAAATTTTTCGAATATTCGTTGATATCGCATTATGTGACTTTTGGCAATTGACTAAAATAATACTAAATTGCAACTGATTGATACTTCCAATTTATGTTAAGAAGGAAGTTAAACAATTTCTCTAGGGTAAATGAAAAATAATTAATTCAATAACACGATCAAGTGATACAACATTTGTTGTGCAAAACAGCTGTAAACAAATACAAGCTCTTCAATATTATAGTTTGACAATCCCTTTTTTGATTTCGTATCTACGGCATCAGATTCTTTAGCACAATCCTAATATTTTAATTTTCCAAAATTTCGTCGTGTCTTCGCGCAAAAAAGGCAGCTTATTCTTAACTTGTATAATTCAGCCTACGTTTAATAATTTTGGAGGCTAACTTCGAAAAACGGAGAAATTACTTTTTTAATTATGACTCAATCTCTTAAAAAAAATTTGTTTGGTCCAATACCTAGCTGATTACAGTGTAATTTTTAGTAAAACTTAAAGAAAATACTGACAGTTTTTTTTCTGGCTTCGTCCTGTTTCATGAGTTTTTTAATCTTTCCTTGGTCCCTGATCCCTATATTAAAAATAAAGCAGTGCAATTAACTGCGTTGTGCCGAGAGAATTGAAAAATTATCTTTTTATCATTAAGGTAAAAATACCCCTTTTGGAACGAGTACCAGTTTTAAAACAATATTATAAACACGTGAGTGCGATTTTCCTGCAACATCGTGAGCACTTACAAAATTGCGCAATTATTGACCGTGTCTGCGTCCGCATAATAACACACCGCTGAAAAATGCCTATCAGTTCTTCCAATTCATTGAATTTTCAAAATTTTTAAATTACTTAATTTTAAACTTTTACTTTTTTGTTGTATTTTCGAATTTGTGCTATATTTGTTCATAGTTGAAAGTCACAGAAAGTTTTAATATTCTCGCAGGTTTAGAAAATAACAAAAATTCCAAAATTTTGAATTTTATGAAATTATTAAATTTCTTAAGATTTCTTATTTTTAGGATAATTTCCAAAATTTCAAAAACTATTGAAATCTGGGAGATTCTAGAAATTTTGGTAAAATGAGAATATTTTTAAAATGTACAAGATTATTGAAATTTTAGAAATTTTTATATTTTCCAAAATTTAGAGTTTTATTTATTCTGAAATCCATCCTAAAATGTAAAGATGTGAAACATCACAAATTTATGAAAAATCTTTTGTTCACGGTACTTGTGTATAAAACCTTGAAAATTCTTAGAATTCTAAAATATAATTAAAATTAATTAATTAAATTATAAAAATATAATTTTCCACTTTTTTGAACATTTATTTTGTGCTTTGTCTACTTCAGTACATACTATTTTAGTATGTTATTCATGATATATGGGGAAAAAGTATTTCATCCCCCCCCAAGAACTGCTGCTGGGTCCGCCCCTGTATACCACATTCAATGTGTAAGCACTTAAGCAACAAAATCCTTTATGCTGCGTTGGCATAGTGGACGTGTACTCGTTTAGCAAGCCTGGGCAACGGAGTTCGAATCTCATTGGAAGATATTTATTTATTTTTTATTATTGAAAAGTTTGAAATTTTTTTGAAAATTTGATAAATTTTGGAGAATTTTTCTAATTATGGCACAAAGTTTGATTTTGTGAGATTAGCTAGACCTTTGTAAAAAATTAATAAACATTAAATAAGCAAAATAGCCAAAACTGGTTAATATTCACATATGTACATATCGTCACCTGAAATGCAAAATAACGTAACAACATCGTCACTGAAGTGCAAAAAGTCGTAACTTATAAAAAATTCAAAATTCACTTTTTGATTGATATGATGGATTTCATCGAATTACAACTCCCCACATCGGTTTATGAAAAAATTATAATAAAAAATTAGTGATTATTTTGCATTTCAGGTGACAATATGTACATTAGACTGCATCACCAAAAAAAAAAGTTGCGGTTTTTCCGACGGGTTTACAAAATCTGGTATATTCTAAGACTTCTACCGAAACATTTCGGAAGAATATTAAGATTACGGTTTGAAAATACCTCTAAAAATGGAGTTTTTATGAATAAAAATAGTTTCTTAAAGGATTTTTTGGAAAAAAATCCCCTCCGATGACAAAACGGTTTAAGCTTAAAAGATCTACATAAAAAATATTAAAAATTGATATCAACGGAATCATAATAATGAGATTTTTGATTCTGTTTTTTAACTTTGCTCAAAGATTTGTGTAAGAAAAACTTGTATAACTGCTCTAAAACTTTGCCGATATAGACTTGTGAGGTATCAGTGGAATGGTATATTCTCACCCTTTTTATTTCTTTGCAAAAAGACTCATTCACGTCCCAATTTTTTTCTTTATCAAATACCAACACAACGTTAATGGAATGACGCTCGTTTATCTTATGAGCTTATTCGCAAATAAATTAAAAGGGTGAGAAAATACCTTACCAATGATACCTCATAAGTCTAAATTGGTAAGGCTTTGGCTGAGTTATTCAAGTTTTTTTTAAACCAGTCTTTGAAAAAAGTTCAAAAACAGCATCAAAAATCTAATTATTATGATTCCGTAGAAAATTTTTTTTTTAATATTTTTATGCAAATTTTTAAGCTTAAACTATTTAGTCATCTTCAAAAAAATTAAAAAAAAAAAAACTGTTTTTATTAATAAAAAACTCAATTTTTGGAGGTAGTTTCAAATCGGTCCAGCTCACGTAAATCTTAATATTTTTGCGAGATATTTTGGTGAAAGTCTTAAAGTATAATAGATTTTATAATTCCAGTGGAAAAACAGTACCGAGTTTTTTGTATGGGGAATGATGCAGTCTAATGTGCATACACATGTATGTCATCTAATTAATGTCCAATCATCCCCTGGGTAGGTCTGAATAGTTATAGTGGCAGTTTTAAATTTTTTTTTTTAACCCATTCGTACCAGTTAGCCTACATTAACATAAGTCGTTAAAAAATCTAAAATTTTTAAAAGATAAGGAAAAAAAGTATTTTTTACAATTATATTTCTTAAAAATTTTTTTCCTACAAAGTTTTTCCCAAAAAAAAGTTGTTTTCTATGTGGATAATTTTTTTCAACTTTTGGTAGTTTAGAAAAACTTTTTTTCTACGTATTTCTCCAAAAACTTATTTTTTGACATTTTTTCTAAAGAATGTTTTTCTTAAAGTGTATTTCATTCTTCAAGCATTTTTTTTCTAAAAACGAGATCTCTATAAAAACTTGTTTTCTAAAAACTTATTTTTCTAAACACTTATTTTTTTAGAAACGTTTTATATTCCATAACTGATTACTTTCTACTTTTGGTAAAAATATTTCTTCCTAAGATTCTATGATAAAAATAGTTAAATAAAAATGGGGCATTTAGGAACAGAAGAATATAAAATTATTCAGACATTTTTCTTGTCATTGGTGAAACTCTTTGGTAAGCTTCTATCTATGTATGTTATTTTAGAATTATACTTTCTAAAATATATGTATACTACGTCTTTTATATGCATGTACATAGATTGATTAAAAAAAAACAAATTTTTCGAAATTTATGTGCGATGCATCAAAATCTTTGAAAGCGTCAAGAAAAAACATATTGCTGAAAATTTTAGAGAAATCGATTTTAAATTTTTAACAAATCGCGCACCTGAAATACATCTTCGTCAAAAATATCGTCTATTTACCGCAAATATTGAGCTTAATGTCTGAAATTTCGCACATACCATTGCTATAGACCATAAAACCGACTAATTCAAAATTAAATTTCAAACAATGTTCTCGTTAATAAATAATTAACGGTTAACTAGCAAAAATGTGTTAGTTGATAATTATTTATCCCACTAACTGTTTTGCGGGCAAAATTGGGAAGAACCCTTAGCACACCTTCAGAAACTATAATACAACAACAAAAACATCCGCACTCATTCTCGTATTCGGATTTTGCTACGAATCGTAGAAATGGTATGCTGCAATCCGAATCGTATATTCGAAATTCGTAACAATGGCATGCCTAAAAACGAACGAGTAAGAAATTGACAACTTTTTTGCGTAATTTTTTACGAAAACAATCCTGTGTCGGAAGCAGTTTATAATTCCTTGCTATAGGGAAATTTTAGATATCAATTTTGGGCATTTTAGCCTTTGTAGTTAGTTAAATACTTCAGTTTTTGCCTTTTTAAAAATTGCAGTTATATAATAGGGTGGCGTGACAATTTTTTGTAAAAAGCTTCGCCTATCTTATAACGTACCTTGTGCAAAATTTCATTAATCTATCTTCAATAGTTTTCGAATAACAGAATTAAAAGCAGCTAGATGGGTCAAATCTTGCACTGTTCATCGCACACAAATTGCGAAAACTCGTTTTTTTTTTAATCAGTCTAATGTACTTACATAAATACATAACAATAAATATATTAGGCTTAAAATAAAACTTACTTTAAAGTTATTACAATTGTAGTAATTACTCATAAACGTGTGGACTGTAGTATGTAGAAATGTACACCTGTTCAAATCATTTGGTACATTCGATTTTACATATATGTGGCTAGCAACACAAATATTTAATCGATAATAGCTAAGAGGTAAGGAAAACCCGCAAAATAAACTTTTAATTTATGTAGGAAGCCAGCCAGGGAAGAAAATAGTCCAAGAAAACGTCAAAATCTATAAATGGCAGCTTAACTCAAAAAGAAAAAATCAAAATTAAAAAAGAAAATTAAAAACACCCCGGCCCCACATTTAAATTCATACGTTTACGGTTGAAATTGTAAAATTCCTTTCGCAAATTTAAATTCCAACACTCAAAAAAAAAAACGCTTAGGATTCGCGACCAAAATAACTAAATTTGCAGTTGTAACAAAAAAAAATTTAAAAACTAAACGAAATCAATGGTATAATAGCAAAGCGAAATGGCAAAGAAAGGAGGTGTACAACAGCTGCAGGCCGACATACAAACCGATGAGGATTTCGAGAAATTCCTCGAGCGGCCCGGTTTATTGGGTATGAATTTATCGGCTGAAGGCTGAACATTTTTCAATCTTGTTGCTATTTTCTTTGTGATTGGTTTTGCGTGTAGTGTTGGATATCTACTCGGAATGGTGCGGTCCCTGCCTCGGCATGGTAGGCAGTTTACGTAAAATAAAATTGGAAATCGGTGGCGACAATTTGCAGCTTGCTATTGTAAGTATTGAGTAGAAAAAAAATTATTGCATACAAAATTACGATAATAATTCAAATATTTATAAAAAAAATTCATAACAGTGTAAATCCGATACGATCTCATACCTGAAACGTTTCTGCAAGAAAAGTGAGCCCACATGGATGTTTGTTACTGTAAGTTTAAATAAAAAGCGTAATGCTGAGTTTCCACCAGCTATTGGAATGATAATTACCAAAAAAATGTGTACCAATTAAAAAACTCCATTTGGAAATAGGCTATTAGAGTCCATTTAACGTAATGACGCAGGTATTATTCATATCGACCCCCAAGCGCCTAAAAATCATAAGCGAAATTTTTTCAAAATTTTGCGATAAGACATCTAGATCAGAGGTGGGCAGCTTCGGCAGAGCATTTTTGTAGTGTGCGTGCAATTGATGACACTGTGCTCGTGCGAACAAGTCGTGCAGTTGAACGAAGCTTTCGCTGCCTTCCCAAGCAGAGCGTGTATGTATACACGAATACGACGTGACGACGCCCGCCGGGCAGACGCTGCTCAGGTCTGATCTAGATGCATTTCTGCATCAAAACTAAAGTTTGGAGAAAAAAATCACGTTTTCTTGGCAGTTAGGGGTCGAATAACTTCCTTCGTCAGCAAATCACTTGATTTAAGTCTAGTCAAAAATCATGAAAGTCGGGTCATCCTCCTCTAAAACCGGGAATGACCTCAGTTAGAAATTTGAGCTTGGAACTTCCTACTAAAATTTTTATTATTGCCACTAAAAGAATTCTTAGCATTCGGAAATATTTAAAGAAACTTCCTGTCCTCATCACATCGTACAGAAAGGCAAATCTACAAATCTACTATTCGGATCCAACACGCCGAAACTTATGAAACTTATCGCCCAAGAGCTGGAAATGCTCAACAAACCACAACGCACCTTCTACGAGATCACCGAGCTCCAGCCAGAAGAAGAAATACGTCGCAAAATCAAACAGGATGCCGAAATGGAGGCGATTAGCAAAGAGAAGGCAGCGAAAAAGAAAAAGCGTCACGACTATTTGAACTCCATGACAGATACCATAATCGAAAATATGCCCGATATGGGTGTGACCATCTTCGGACCACATATTAATCGCGATATGTACAAGAAGGTACTCGAACCGGCGGACAATATGAAGTTGCAGTGCAAAGATCGACGCGTCATTAGTGTTACTCGCGCCGACTTTGATGTGGTGAACTATGCATGCCCGAATCCCTTGCCCGATGATGTACTTGACCAATTAGATCAAAAGGATTTGATGATGTGCTTTTGGAAAATGCCAGAAGATGATCGTCGTCCCATACCGGAAGTTTTGAATACGTACGCGCACATGCTGACGAAGGAGCGGCATGAAGTGGACATGCTGACCGAGGAGGAGATAGTGCATCCACCCGTTCTATTGCCTATGGATCTGACAATCGAAATCGAGTTAGAGGGTAAGTTTTCGGCTCTAGGATAACACAAAAAGTAGAACTCTCGGTTTTTTTTGCAGAGGGTGAAGAATGGGAAGAGGAACCCGAACCAGAACCGGAACCTGCGCCAAAAAAGTTGCATATAAAGAACGAGGAATCCGCAGCCCAAGCAGCTACTGCCGAGACGGCCGAGGGCGAGGATAACGAAGGCGAAGAAGGCAGTGAGAACGCCGATGAAGTTGGTGAAGTCGGAGAAGCGGACGAGGGACCAGAAATACCAGATTTACCTGACTTACCAATGAATGCGTTAGATCTAGATTTTGATTTAGACGATGATAAAGAGCGCGAGGAAGAGCAGAAAGCAGTGCAAGTAGTTGAAGTTGTCGTCCAGAAACGCTACCGTAAGAAAGTCATACGGATACCTCCCATCTGGGTGGCGGGCAATGCGCGCACTCATGCCGCGCTCATTTATGTATTTTTCCGCCAACAAACAACGGGTTTCCTTCCACCTGATCCGATACCAGAGCCGCCACATATTATAATGGCATTTGACGCTTATAAGAAACGTGATTTGTTGAGCGTAGCGGAGCGCTTGAAAGACGATGTGCCGCGTTATGGCTTCTTCAGCAATGACGAAGCGGGCGAAGCGAAATTGATTGCGAACTCGGCGGCGAAATATGCAACGATGCCACAGAATCCGTAAGTAGATTTTGTGGGTAGAGGGAAGAGTGTGTTACAATTAAGAGGTTAAGAAAAGAAAGAATGTTTTTCATGACACTTAACAGTGAAAAGCTGTTACAACTAGTACAAAGCTGGATGATAACATCTATTTTTCCCCCCACCTAGCACGGACAAAATTGTGTTCAAAGTTAACAAGCAAACCTCACACACAATGCTCTCGTTGGCAACCTACGGTCCAAGCTATGTCAGTGCGGATGCGGTTATTGGGTACGAAGAGGCGCTTAAATTCTTCCCAGAATCCTACAAGACCGCTGAGCAAGAGGCACTTGAACAAGCAGAAAAAGAAGCAAAACCGAAAAAGAAGAAGGTAAGTTGGCCAAGCGGCGCTTGCCTTCGCTTAGATTCGCATAAGCCAAATTCTAAATGTTAAAATATAAACTTTTCCATCACTGCAGTCTCGTACGAAGGGCGAAGCAGCAGAACCGGTCACTACTACAAGCGGTGAGGATAGTGGCGAAAGTCGACCCCCAACTGCGCGAGAAGAGAGTGCAGAAGATGAGTCGGCATTGGAAGGTGGCGCAGCTGAAGCGAGCGAGCAACCGACAGTCGTGGAAGGTGGTGGAACAACTGAAGGTGCGCCAGCAAACGAGGCTGCTGTACCACCCGGAGCAGAAACAAGTGGTAGCGGTGAAGCAGTTGGCTCTGATCAAGTATCAACAGAAGCAACACCGCCCCTAAGTGCAGAAGAAAAAACTCCCCAAGTGGCGCCGACTGAAGCGCCTACTGCTGAGTAATGAGAAGCATTATTAGGGAAATGAAATTAAGCTGTTTCGTATTCTTTATTTTTCATTTTCAAAATTGTGTATGTATTTACATATTTCAATTTTTTAATTATTTTGTATTTAGTATGTACTAACATTAATATTTTCGTTACCAAACATTAGCAAAGCAAAGGTAAATAGAAAAACTAAATTTTACAATGTATTAAGTATTCAGGATATAAATTACTAATTTTATGTACAAAAAAAATCTTACTTTCAACAATATAAATCAAATAGCATATTAGTACTATGTATATATTTCATATGCATACATGTTCGTATTTTTATGGGTTATGTATTTTTATATATACAGATATACATATGTGTGTACGTATGAATATGATACTATCCTAGTAATGTCAATATATCTACCCAAAAATCTTCACGTTCCTACATTATCTGTAAGAATTACCTTTCAGCTGTAAGTTACTAAAAATAGCTTAAAATTATGTAAAAATTTATATATATTATCTTTATATGTACATGCATGAAACCTATTTACCACTACAACTTTATTAATTTCATTGCTGCATTTTGTTTATCTCCAATATCCGTTTCATATTTTACTCTCTACTGCCACCTTCAACGTCCTTGGTACCAAAACCTAAACGATTTTAATCGAAAACAGATTTTCGATCGATGTTGAGTATGCGCAGCAAACCATTCTCATAGCCAAGCGCAATCAATTTCTTCCCTCCTACATTTAAGTTGCAACGCATGCTATTTATGCGCGTACAACGTATCAAATTCACCGGTGGTCGACGTTTCGCGCTCACATATTGCGGTTTGTGTTTTCTATCAATCTGTTTTTGGAAACAAACAAAAATTATTATTCAGTAAAGCATTTTCTACATTCAAAATATTTGCTCTGCAACAAACCTTCGTCATCGGCCCAAACACAAGCCCATATTTCTCTACACATCCCTCTTCGAAAAATTTCCAATCTGCCGACACTGATTTCGGATCAAACTTAGGTATATCCTCCCCATTCAAGCATTTCATATCCATTATAGCTGCAGCTCTCGTATTTTGTAGTGAATCTCGCAAAATCTCTTTAAAATGCATTTCGCGTATATTCAGCAGCGCTAGATCGCCATTATCGGTAGCATAGGCGTATATATGCTGCCAGGGATTGTAATGAATCTGTGTAACTGCACCACACGCTCTATCAATTGTTTCATTTTTAAAATTCATATTCGTAGGACTAACAGCGTACGTGCACTGACCTACTGAGTAAAAGACTTAATTATAAGTATTATGTAGTAGTTTCTCGGCTACCCACTTGTGCCCAAGGAATCGGAAACGGCAACAGCCAAAGATTGCCAAAGTGGGGACCACGCCAAGTCCATCACCTCGTTTCTTGCTACTTCTTCTTTCATCAGAATTGGGCGAGTAAACTGGTGCAAGTCATAGATAGACAAAATACGCCTACCAACAGTGAGCGCAAGCAGACGCACGCCTGAGGTGTCATAATGTAACGCCATTGCTGTAACAAGAATACATTTTTATACGAACACTTCCACATTGGAGTTGAAAACGCAATACCATGCACATTCTTCTCGCGCGCATAGAAGAAATTCATTGGCAAGTAATTTGGCAGACCATTGATAACAAGGAGATTCAAATTGTCATCCGTACTGATATCCCAATAGCCAGCACAACCATTTGCGAAGCCTGCAAAAATGTGTTTATGCCCGGAAAACTGGTAACAAAAAAAAAATAATTGACAAACTTTTTTTTTTATTGCATATGCGCTCACCTCCGACCAACATAGCGCCGTACATTGCGTATTCACAAGCCGATGTGCCCTCATTTCGGGTTCTTCAGATACGTCTAATGTCAACTGCAAAACTGGCTGTAATTGCACTATTATCAAATCGGGAAGTAAATGCTCAGCTTGTCCCGTAAGGGATGGCACATCGATCTCCATTGGTTTTTCCACACTCGCATCCAAAGGCAATGCATAAACTTTAATTGTACATGAGGCTGCCGTGCCAACAGCCACCAATCCTAGTCGATTTGCGCTCGCATCATAGCCGCCGCTGGGTAAAAATGCCGTGCAATGTACGGGTCCATCAGGTATATTAATAGCGTAGTGAAGCTGCATACGCAGTGGCTCTAGACCATTAGCGGGTGTGATTTTGTACAACCAAAGTAATGTATTACCGATTTTTGGATTCTTGTAGCGAGTATATTCACGGCGTGAGCTAATAAGTAGGTATTGTTCGTGTATGTCCGCAGGCAGCGGCACCCAGCTGACAATTTTGATAGCTTCGCCAATGAAAATGAAGTGCTCATCTAAGAAGATGTAAGGATATAAGTAAGTTGATTGATATACATACATACTACAATAAGAGATAACGTACCCTTGGCCGAGCTCATCTCGAAGCGTTGTAGTTGTGACCAATTCGCGTTCTCGGCTTTGCCAAATTGCGTTTCAACATCGATTTTGGTGAGCTCAAATTTTGAATTCAGACTAAATTTCATAGAACATTCTGTACGCGGAAAATATTGTTCGTAATCTGCGCGTGCGCAAATGCTATAGTTGACTTTGAAGTCGTTAAACAGTGGTTGTGTGCTATAATGTTCCGTTGTGCTAAGTAAAATTTAAAACAAATGAATGTAACAACCAACAGAATGCAATTTTTATTTTCACTTACAATTCATTCCATAATTTTACTGCGGTGTTACTATAATCAAGATCACGTGGGGTAATTTCTAAATGAAAATAAAGTTATTGACTTACTTTTACAATTATTTATATTTTGAAATTCCGCTATTACTCACGTCTATCGATCGTATTTGTCGTATTTGCTGATTTCTTCTTTCGCGATCTCCTCCTCCGCGCATTTTTTCGTGCTTTTGGATCTTCAATAAAACTTATATTACTAGTACCACTCCCACTTTCTTCATTCGAGTCGACACCCGACGATATGTCATCATCAGCACCGCTCGATTCGTCATCCGTTTTAATGCCACAATCCGAAACGTCTCCCTCGAAATCTGGCGCATCTTCTGCATTTCTATGTTCTTGCAAAACATGCTTAATGGCGTCCTTAGCGCTGTTGTATGTTTTGGTGAAACTCGCACAAAGTCGACAAATATAAAATCCCTGCACATTGGATACCTTCTTGAGTTCACAGCACTCGTAGTGCGTTTGAAGTGCGGTTAGTTCTTGTGTCTCGAAAGTGCAATCCGGTGTGGGGCAATGGGCTTTGCCTGTCGACTCTAAGTCACTTGACCATTTTCTTTCAATCTGATCAGGCTGCGCAGGAACAAGCTGAATATACTGTGAGTAGTTGAGATATGGATGTTAGAAGATAATACATTCCATATTTAGAACAAAAGTGGCTACTAACGTTTTTAGCATCTTTCACGGTGGATATCCCAGCGCCGCGAGCATCAATGCCTATGGCTTTCAAGATTTTTTCTGCTCTTTTTTTCAAGTGCAAGGAATATAAGGTTTTAGTTTATTAGTTAGTTATTTTGTTTAATCAGAGGGAACTTACATTTAAAAAGTGTGTGTTTTTTTTATATTAAACAAGCAGTGCTGTCTTCGGCTATGCCGAAGCCTTAATACCTTTCATGAATATTCACATCATACATAGACAGAGTTACATATATAAAAAAAATCATATGTTAACAATCAGACGTATGGAAGATATACCTTATGAAGGACCAATCTAAGTGATTTTCCTAGCTGCATAAATGGAGGAGCTATAACGAAAAATCTCACACCTGAACAATCAGTTGTATGGGCGTTATATGTTACAGTGACCCGATCTTTGTCATTTTCACCTGCAAAATTTCAGTCCGATATCTCGAAAACTGAGGGACCAGATCGCATACAAACATACGGGCATTTTTAAATCGGCTCAGCTCGACTTTCTGATCATATACATAAGTATACATTGTCGTGATTCTATCTCTTCTTATTCTGGGCCTTACAAACCAGATTTGTAATACCATTTTACGCTCATGAAAGGTATAAAAAGGCATGCACCTAATGTCGAAATTAAATGTCATTCTTACTTTTGCACCGATGCGCGTTTCTTCCGGCCAAAATTATTGAAAACTTCTTCCTTTACATCCGTCGCGTCTGCTCCACCTGTACCCCCTTCTTCAGTTGTATTCATAAAACGTACTCTGCATTCCCGCATATGAACCAGTAGGCTTAGTTTCGAGTACTGCCGCTTACAGTAATCGCATGGTACACGCGAATCCGTTGCGCCACATAGTTCGATGTGCAGCAAGGCACCCAAAGCCGAACGAAAAGTGCGGTGGCACATACGACAAGTCAGTGTGTATTTACCGCCGTTGGTTTTCAGGAAGGCTGTCATTGCCTTTAGCACTTCATTGCGTATAGTCACATTCTGAAAACACACAAAAGAATTTAGAAAATTTGTTCGAAACTTATCGGTGAGATATTCTCACTCCTCTGCACTCACAGTTGGTGTCGTTTCGCCCACTATCCAACCGACACCATAATGTGTCGCCAAATGATCCAACCAAGCGTCACGATCCATTTGCTGTAAACAGAGTCCACAAGCTATGTTCTTTGTTTTTGATGTACTCGCCACCGGCTCGGCAGTGAGCACTTCATCTGACTCGAGTTGTTCACGATTTGTGATCAACAATAGTCGCTCATTGAAGGTGCCGCGCGTCTCAAGATCTACTACTCCCCTTGCTTTTCTAGGCACGGGCTTTGCAGCCTCTTCGCCAGTTAACGCCTCAGCTGCGGCCGTAATGACTTTTGGTTTGCGTCCCCGTTTTTTCGGAACTTTTATAGGCGTTTCGAAGTCGGCAGCCGATTGGCTCAAATTTGCCGACGAATCAACAGCTGCAGCTGAATTTATGCTCAACTGTGACTGCGTGTCATTTAACACGCTTGTATTCTTCAACTCCGCAATACTATTACACGCCGTGGACTCAGTTGTACTGGGCAGAGTGGCATTAAGTGACTTTGGTTTGCGTCCGCGCTTCTTACGCACTATTGGCGTACTCTCATCCCTTTTTGTGTCCCCTTTCTCCGCTTGGTTTTTGGCTAAACTCACAACTATTTCTCCCAGAGACTTGCTCTTTTTCCCCGCTTGCTTAGTGTTGTCTGCTGTCGACTCAGTGACCACCGTAGCCGTTGAGGTTGCGAACTCAGACGCGGTTTTTACGCTTTTGCTGGGCGTGGAGTCATCGCTGTTCCTCAGCCCTTCTTGAAAAGCTTCCAATTCGGTTAACGATGGCACAACAAGCTCAGCGTCAGCACTGACGAATTCCTCCTTGACTGCCACAATGGATGTACTCAATTCATATCCTTTTGAATGACCCCCAGGAGCCTTTTTCATTTCATTTGATTTAATTTCCTTACTCGGACTAGTGGTGCCCGATTGTGGGGCATCGATGATGACTACTTTTGGCTTTCTCCCACGTTTTTTCACAGCTTTAGGCTGATCAGTATCGATTTTAGTTTCCTTTGCTTCAAGCTTCTTTGTACGATTTTCTCGCGCGTTCGAATTGTCGTTGCCTATTTCTTTCGCACTCACTGTTTGATGACTGTCATTTTCTGTTTCATTTATGGCCGAGATGTTTCCACCTTCATTTTCATTCTGATCAACATGAGCATCTGATGCTTTCAATTGTATTTCAGCTGAATCATTCAACTCGATTGTAACTTTGGGTGTGCGTACTCGCTTAGCTTTGGGCTTTTTAGTGGGGTCTTGTGTATTTTCTGCGTCATCTACCGAGGTACGACTACCCGGCCTGCAAGTTTTAACAGTTGGTGGGACTTCGAGCTCCAATGAATGCGATCTGGCATTCGTTTCGGACTCAGAAGATGTATTCGTTGGTTCAGCGGCTTCGCTTTTTTCTAAAATGATTGCATCTGGTTTCTTAGGCGAATCTGCCAGCTTTGCATCTTTTGTAGGGGTTAGGGGTAGGGAAGTATTCGACTCTGCATCTATTCGTATCCTTTTGTGTGGTGTTTCTAAATCGCTTGAGCTAGTACTTTCGGAAATCGTAACGACTCTGGTTCGCTTTTTATTCGTGGTTAAGCCTGCTCCTTGCTCACTGGTGTTTTTACTTTCAGCGATATTCACAATTTTCCCTCCGTTTTCCTCTTTTAATTCATTTACGACGACTTGTTTTCCCTTGGGTTTCAAAAACGTAAATCCGTATATTTCACATTCATCTGTATCACTTTGCAACCCATTTCCAATTTGAGAGCTTCTCGGTCCTTTAGATTTGATTTGGCTTCGAAAACCTGCTGGGGTCGTCATCTCGTCAGTATCCTCCTCATCGTCAGCCGGCGTTGTATCATCGGTAATATCAATATCATCGTCGGATTCGCTCATAACTCCCCAACGTTTCTTTAGCGGTACGCTGCGTCGATTTCTTGATTTTCGGGCCTGCCTAAACTTGGTTCCGCTAGGCGTCGCCTTGCCAGAAGTTAACCTACCCTTCTTTGCGCTTTTTATAGCGTGTGGACTCTCACGCTCTGCAGTGCTGAAATTTTCATCGCGAGTTTTCGTTTGCTCAGCACTATTGGTAATCGTGAGAATATGTTGCAGATTGCTTTCAATGTTATGCGTACTTGGTGAGGTATGGTCAAATCCGAGGAAACCAGATTTTGGTTGTTCAGCTCCGTTCTCATTATCTTCAGAAATTTTTACCTCTAACTGCTCATTTGCTATCACATTCCTACTATCACAGTCGTTAGATGCTACACTAACTTTGATTGTCTCGTCTTTTCCGCTGTCGAACGAGACATTTAGATTTGTTGTTTCACGTTTCTGCTTGGAATCTGCCACAACTTTTGAGTCCGATTGTGTCGCCTGTTTCAGTGAACAGCTTAAACCCTCAGTCTTGTTCTCAACAATTTCCCCTGATTTTTTCACAACGTCTTCTTGTAGTTCTTGTCCGGAATCTGGTTTTTCATTATGCTTTAACTCTTCCTTATTTTTCACCACCGTCTTTAATTGATTTTTGGCCGCAGGCACTACATCCCACTGTTTTTGAGGTGATTTGCCAGCATCTGCAGCCTTCACTGAAACGTTTGCTTCCCTTATCTTCGATTTGCTTTCACTAATAATCTGATCTGTGCTTTCTCGCTGCTCGACCACATTCTTATCTTTACTGAATTTCGTCAAAAGATTATGTATGCCCTTCATAGGTTTCTCGCTAATATCAACCTCTACCTTTGCCTTTTTAAAAGGATTTTTGGCCGGTGTGAGCTCTTTGTCTTCGGTAGTTGCTTTAACTGCGGTCAGCAGTAGATTTTTCATGCCTGATGGAGTCGAAACAATAGACGAAGCTGCAGGTTTGTCATCTGCACCAGCAGATCTTCGTTTAGGCATTTTAGGCGGATTTAAAAGCTCGGATATATATGCGGTTTTATGTTTCAAGTTGCTTGATTTTGGTAACCATTCATTCGAATGGGTAGTTGGTGAGACACACTCGTTTAGTGGCGACGCTTCGCAGGTCCACTGCTCGTCTGCGTAATCAGATAAATTGTTATCGTTATCTTCAATATCTCCCATTGGTTCTATGAGCGCAGCAGAGTTTTCTTCTACTTTTGATGGCGACGACTCGGAGAACCCTTTCCGTTTCACATCGTCAACTTTGAGCTTGGCTTTGGTGGCCTTTAAATCATTTTCAATATTTTTATTACCTTCTTCTAGCACAGTTACTTGGCCGTCCTTGTTGTGTTCAACCTCCACTTGGTCCTCGGAATTTGCGACAATTTCGGATGCCTTTTTGGATACCGCCTTTGTTTCCTGTGATACTGCGGCTGTCTTCTTACGTTGAACTAAATTAATTTTGCCCTTCTTTAAGCGTGGTAAACGTTTTGGTGCTGCGCTAGAAATTTCTAACACCTTTTCGTTTGAATCCGTATTCTCGTCAGCGTTGAATGGGGCACTAGGTTTTAAATGATCCACTTGATCCATTTTTGGTGCGGTATTTTCTGTGTTACTAATTTGCGTCGACTCTTGTTGATCTGTTGAGTTGCTTTTGTTTGCAATGATTATACTTTGAGCCGATGCTTCACTGACTACGGGCAAAACTTTGAATGTCTCCAAAGCAACAATTCCTTCATTTGTACTCAGTTGGCCGGAACAGGATGATCGGTCTGTTTCAATATTTTTCACAATCAATGGACTCGTTTGCTGGTTTTCAAAGTTGTTTATGACGCCAATTTCTATATTTTTCACTAATATAGGTCCCACTTTCGATTCAGCCAAGTTGTCAGTGTGGACGACATCCAAGTTGTCTAAGTTTTCCGCTACGTTCACTTCCTCTTTATTCGCGTCCAGGTATTCAGTGCTTTTGGTGAGTTTGAAGATCTCTTGCGTTTCGGCGTTGCCACTAGTTTGCGAAGCAGCTACTGCTTTAAGAATGTTTTCTTCACTGATCGTGATAATCTTGCCGATCTGTACGTCTTCAGGCATCGTTTCAGGGTTAAATATCTTAGCTGAAACATCAGCATTTGGCTCGTTGAACTCATAAGCATCTTGCTCAATAATTTCGCTTTTTATGCTCACAGTTCTATCCCTGTTCGGTATACGCAAAGGTGAGAAATTCATTGCGAATGACGCATTCAAATTCAGCTCTTCCGGTGAGAGTTCCAATTGCGTATCTTCAGTAATGGGATGCTCAGCTGCCAGCGAAGCAATGAAATCCACGGCAGAAATGGACGCATCCGATTCGTCGCCACTGTCAATCACAGAGCCAGAGGATTTGATGCGTCCAAATTGATCCGTAGCGTAAGACTTCTGCGAAACTAGAGGCAAAGGATTTTTGAATTGGGTTTCCGAGTCAGATTGCGATTCTGGGTCTGTCAATGGTTCAGATTTTAATACGGGTAATACTGAATCGGCTGTTAGTATTTTGTTTACGTAATTATTTTCGATTTGAGTTAGAGAAGTGTTAGCCCCAGGATTTTCAATCGGTAGAGGTACGGTGGTTGCTTTCGCTACTGATGCAGCTCGAATGTTTTGACTTTGAATAGAAGTGAGTCTATAAGGCAGGCTGAGTGTTTCATTCGGCATGGTTGTTACAGGTTGTGTTATGTTTTCAGCCACTGAATTTGTTTGGAGTTTGATTATTCTTAAACCTTTAGATTTCATACTTGTCTGTGGCTTATTTTCGAGGTTTCGTACAAGTAAAACCTTTTTTGAATTTAGATTTTGCGCTTTTATGATTTTGACTAGCTCAGCTACCTTCTCCGCTGAAAAATGGAGTTTATCTATTGACAAAATTTTGCGATTATTAAGTTTTGCACCTTCCGGCGGCAGATTTTTCATAGATACCGCTGAGGTTGACGCAATCGGCGGCTGGCTAACTTTAATATTTTCTTGTACATTATGAGATGGCGCTGGTTTTTCTTGCTTTTCTAGTGCATGTAAACCCGACGTTGGTTCCATTTTGGGCGTTTCCAATCCTAGTGCCGTCAAATCTATCTTTTCATCCGGCGCCAATACTTTATTCTCGAGCACAATCAAACTTTTTGCAGATTGAGAGGGTCGCAAATCTTCTTCACCAGGTTTAATGGCGTGTTGTGTCGTGAGTGACATCATGCCTCCGCTCTGCGGCTGTCCCATTTGACCGACCTTGATCAAGGTTGTTGGGAAAGGAGTTCGGAATGTTGAGATCTTTGGCAATGGCAAATCTTGCGAGTGTGTAACAACTGGAAATGGTGTCTTTAGTGGAGAGTAAGCAGGAAAGTCCTTAAATTGTGAAGGTTCGTTGTTTGGCTGAGTATTGGTCTCCACATTGGCATTTTTATTGTTTTCTTTTGGCTCCGTGGAAAAACTTTTAGTGAGTTCATCTGCAACCGGCTGTTTTTTGTAGATGAGTTTCATTTTAGTATTAGGTGGTAAAGACAAATCTTCAGGAAATGGTTGCTTTAAATGAGCAAAACCCGCAAGATCCTTCAGTTGTACAAATGAGGTTTGTTGCTGAGCATTCGGATTCACGGTGGAGCAGGCATCGTTTGGATTATTAGTTTGCTGATTCCGCGGATTTGTATAGACAAGTTTAACGAGTTTTCTTGGAACAGCATTTTTGGAGATAGAAGCTGGGCCTGCTTTTTGGAGCCTTTGCGTGTCAATCACATTCTTTTTAGAGCACTGAGCGTTACTTCCTTGTGTAGCTTTTGGTTCGATTAATAAATTTTTACATCTTATACTGGCTTTTGGTATATCAATAGACTTCACAGCTTCATAAACTGGCTGTTCCAGATCGTTTCGCATTGTTGCGGTACTGTTGCGAGCAACCAAACGCGCGATGTCAACAGCACGCCTACCCTCTGATTCCGCCTTTATTGGTGATGCTTTGGGTACATAGACGCCATAGTTCTTTATATGTAATGGGCTTGTGGTCTCTGTTTTCTCGACTTTATTTTCAATTGCAGCCGTGGCTGTAACAGACGCCGAGCTGACCGTAGTCGCCTCAGAACTAAAGTCAAGTACACGTGCAATGTCCTGTGGAGTTTTGGCGGGAGAAGGTTTTTTAAGTAGGACTGCTGTGGAAGTGCTTGGAAATTCATCGATTTCGACTTTTGGTTCCAACAGCGGCAATTGATTGTTTGACAAGCAATCCGTTGAGGGTGTCGTTGCGATTGTTTGTTGAACAGCTTGGGTCGCTTGCGCTGCCAACTGCTGTTTTTTCAAAATCCTACACTGCAGTATATATTTCACATTCTCTAAACGATGTTCGGGAACTATCCGAAGTGGCGTTATTTCTTCGCCAGGGCGAGTTATAGTTATTTTTGGTGTAACAAAATCTTTTCTTTCGGCTGCAGGCGATTTGGTAACTGCAAAACGTAATTTTTTATTGAGTCAAAATGTTTAGGGAAGGGTTATTAAATTAATATATTTATTAAATTCAACAATATAGTCAACATTTTTTTTTTTTTTAGTTACTCCTTAACTTAGACAAGGTCGGAGAATTATTTTGGGGTAGTGGTAAGCAGTGCGCGCTTCCACTCCGCAGGGCCTGGGTTCAAGCCCTGGTCAAAGCAACATCGCAAAAAAAGTTTAGAAAAAAGGTTTTTTCTTAACAGCAGTCGCCCCCCGGCAGACAATGGCAAACCTCCGAGTGTATTTCTGCCATGAAAAACAGCTTCTCATAAAAATACAATCGCCGTTCGGAGCCGGCGTAAAACTGTAGGTCCCCCACTTTGTGTGTCAACATCAAGGCGCACGCAACAAATCGGAGAAGACGCTCGGCCAAACACTAGCATACGCGTAAGCGCCAATCCATTATTATTATTATGATTAACAAGTAATAAAGCCATTACAAAAACAGATGAAAAATTAAAGATGAACACCAACTTCCTTCAAAAAGTTAATAAATAATTGCAATGATTCTTTGAGTCTTGTGGGTACTGTATAATTCTTCTACAGAAGTGTCAGATCTTAAGAGTGAAGAATTATTTAATTCACAAACTGATGTATTTGGTACAATTGAAAATTATGTGATTATTACTTGCAATTGTGATGCAAATTTCACAACCAGCATTCATTAAAATATTTATTTTCGCCAAAGATTCCTTGCAGAATGTGTGATTGTTAAACAAGCGATTGAATTGCTTAATTTGAACAGGACCAAAATTTGCAATTGGATATCTTTAGGAAATAAACGTTCGTGTGTCAAGTTAGCACTACACTTTTCGAAAAGGGAAAAGTTAACTACGGCATTAACTGTAGTGTTTTTGTTGTAAATTTGTTGTGGAAAGAAAAAATTTCTAGCTCCCATTTTTTAAGAAAAAATGGTATGTAAGTAGTGCTAACTTGACACCATACACCTAGTCGATAGAATTGAGATATCCAATATGTTACTATGCCATCAATTGTAGCTTTTAACTTTAAAATTTGTTGTGAAAAGAAAAAATTTGTGGCTTTCGTTTTTCTGGAAAAAATTGAGTTGACCCTTTTTCGAACAAAATTTAGTATATAGTTCAAACTTGACACCATACACCATTGCCGACAAAATTGAGATATTGAAAAGGTTGCAACGGAATTAAGTAATTGTAGCCTTTTTGTTGTAAATTTGTTGTGGAGAGAAAAAAATTTTAGCTTTCGTATTTTAGGAAAAAATGATATATAGTGTCGAAACGAAAGCTACAATTTTTTGTTAAAAAATTTGTTATTAAATTCAAAAGCTACAATTAATGGCATAGTAACGTATTGGATATCTCAATTCTATCGACTAGGTGTATGGAGTCAAGTTAGCACTACATACCATTTTTTCTTAAAAAATTAAAGCTACAAATGTTTTCTTTCCTCAACAAATTTACAACAAAAACACTACAATTAATGCCATAAGTAGTTAACTTTTCCAATTTCGAAAAGTGTAATGCTAACTTGGCACACGTTATAATATCTAAAAATCCTGATGTGATAGAGCAATTCTGTGGCCAGATTTGAATTGTCGGCCTGTGTAATTGTAGATTGCAAAAATACAACCCCCACTTACCGAACAAGAGAAAAGTAATGAAATCTTACTTTTAAATATTTCACGATTTAAAAATGTAAATGATTTCATAGTTACACAGCTCAGATATGTACATATGTATGTAGGGCCGTTCCATTGTGACTAGTGGGACATTTTACTCCAGAATGGGATCAATTGTGAATTTTAACTATGTCGTCGGAGCTTATACAAAAGCGAAAGATAATTTTTAACATAGAATAATAACTAACGTATAAAACTGCTTTAACAAAAATAACAAACAATTTCTTAGTTTTATGTAACTATCATTTGAATGAATGTGACTGGTGGGACACTGAAAATAACTCTACTTTACCCTTGTGCACTCAAAGATGAATTTTAGCCAAAACACTTACTTTTCACGAACGATGTATTTGTGCTGTAAAACATGAATTATACGCTTTCGTTTTCAATAAAAATGAGGTTTATATAATCTACATAGAAATATTAAAAAATATTTAAAGTTGTGACTGGTGGGACATCTCCTGGGACTAGTGTAAAGCTATTATGCAGGAAATAAAAGTTTCCATAGACAAAAATTAAAACTTCTTTTGATTTTTTTAATATTTTCCCACAGGTTAATGAAATGTAGTCATTCAAAAAGAGGTTACTACTGAAATAGAGATAATTGGGGCACATTTTAATTTATGTCGTTTTCCTCTTGGAATGACCCTGTACATACATACATATGTACATACAAGCGTAAATTTTTTACATTCATTTCCCATTTCCTTATCAACTTTAACACAAAAAATAAAAATAAAATTAAGGTTAAGTAATATAGTAAAATAATAAATAATAATAATTATTTTTTTCTAAAGTTCAACTACGGTCGCCAGGATTCGAACCCTGAACACTTTCTAACTATTTCATCCTTTATCAGCCGCACATCTCTTTCTTAAGCTATTGAACCGTGGCTCGGTTTCGCGGCAAATGCCTCATATCAAGCAACGATTTTTAAAAGGGGTTAACAATATAATGAGACAACCATGTAAAAAGCACAAACTTGTACGTTTTCTAAAAAGCTATTTCCAGATTTTTAAATAATAAAACTAAATATATTGCATTATTTTTTAAAAGATTCTGTTAAAATCGTCTTCCATTGGAGCACAAGATTCCCTCAAGGTGTATAAGAAAAACTTATGTTTATTATTTTAAGCAATAAATGCCTCTTTTACTTGTTTTATTTTTCGAGTAGGTACTTCAGAATTTGCTCGGGACCGCTCAAGATTTTGTCGGGTCTTTCGGGTTTGACTTTTACGGACTTTTTGGGATGTTATCATGATTTTTTTTGTTTGGGCCTTGTCGGATTTTTCGTCTTTCATTTTTCCGGAATTTTTCTATAACATTTTGAGATTTTTCGTGTTTCTTATTTACGATCTTTTGGTTATAGATATAATTTTTTCAGAATTGTTCTAGTTTAGTTTTTCGGGAATTTCCCGATTAATCGTGTTTTACTAATTAGAATTTTTAGGGTTTGTAAATAAGTTTTTTTAGCCTTAGATACTTATTAAAATAAATAAATACGTAATTCAGCATCTAAACCCTTCCTATGGATAAATTGTAAGAAAAAAGATTCGAGGAGGAGATTTAAAAACAGTTTCAATTTAATAAAAGATAGCTTTCTAAGTGTTCAATATTTACAAAAGTCTGTAAAAGCATACATACCGAAAATGGTGTAAACAAATTCTATAAATAACGCAAGCGCTAAAAATAAGTAAATTTCATTCACATACACATACATACTTATGCACATATACACATGTTTTTTCTATCCGCACCTGACCGCCGGAATTGAAATACACATAATGCATTTTTAATTTTTGTGAACGAAAAACCGGTAGCATAAAAAATATATTAAAAAAGAAAATGTGAAATTATTGTGATAAAAACACGGAAAGCTTTTCACCAAGCCGACGACCACGGCTCGAACTCGCGACCGAAAACTTCCGAGTGTTAACACGTAACACCTCAACCACGTACGCCTCGGGCACACCGTGAGCAAAATGTTCAATATATCAAATCTTTTAAGTAAAAATATTTATGACCCGACTACCTGGACGAAAGATATACTCTCAACATGTTCTACATTGTATATACATATATATATATATATATATATATTTTTTTTAAATTTTAGCCGCGACTTACCAACTTGATTTTGAGCGGTACTGCTAAAGGTTGCATTGGTCATTGTAGTTGTTATTTCAGTTGCTGGTGATTTTAGCGATTCATTTTTAACTGATTTTGATTTCTTGATTGTGGGAAGGGGTTCTATTGTGGCTGGTACTGTATGCGTTGCAGGCGTTGTTAAGAACGTAGAATTAATTGATTTTGTATATGTTTTTACTGTTGCTGCTGCTGAAGGTCGCACAAGGAGTGATTTTGTATCTTCTTGAGGTTTATGTGTTAACAATTTTATTGGTTCAGCATTTTGTTCACTATTCTTCTTTTCCTGAGCCAACGCCTTAAGCTTTTGCCTACCGATGGCTTCTGCTAACTTTCGATCTAAACCAGCCTGCTGTAACTTTTTTGGATCAATTACCATAACTTTACGTATGACACGTTTAGCACTGTTGGCATTTAGCCGTTCGTC
>NW_023458559.1:61977689-61981355 GCF_013731165.1 Rhagoletis pomonella | reverse complement strand
TACAATTTCTCAAAAACGCGAAGATTGATTTTCTCCAAAGTCTCTGATGACTGTAATGTCAAAAAATGTAAACAAAGAAATTAACCCATTGTTATGCATGTACCAAATTTTATCGTAGTGTACGCGGTGCATTCGCCCTGAAGGAAAGATTGGTCCAATTGCTCGAAAAATATAGTCGTAGGCATAGTAGTTTTTTATCTATACCAACCTGAAAACCAGGCCAGCGTGAACAACCACACTATATTTTTATAAAAAAAAGAATTAAATTAAAAAATATTATGGTAAATGGACAAATCTTGTCAATATGTCAGTGCCGTAAAATTATGATAACCATTATACATGCATACGTATGTTTATATGTATTAAATATAGATATATGTTTATTTCGTTATTTTCTGATATATTTATGCCAACACACACTACTGTTACAAAATATTGTGCATAAAAGCAGAAGAGATTCGTTTACACTAGAACTATTTAGATTTAGAAATCTCTATAAGTAAAAAATAATAATTAAATAAACTCCTTTCAACAAATACTTACGCATTTCACTCGGACCAAAAGAACTAAGACCATTTTTGTTATTAAAATTGATTTTTATTTTTATGAATTGTTACTAATTTTTTATTTCATGAATTAACTCATATTTTATATTAATTTCTTTCACCTCATTCTTCTCTTATTCTTATTCTTGTAACTTCACAACTTTTTATAATAAAAATTAAAATAAAACATTTTCAGTCCATTTTCTTACACATTTTTCAGTCTTCCTTCTTTATCCAATTCAATTTGTTTAATTCTATTACTAATACATTTGTAATATTACAATTTTCATCATTCGATCTTCAAGTCTACCCAAAATTTAAACATTTAACATTTACGAACACTACCAATTCTCGCTTTTTAGCAATTAAAATACAAGCAAAAAATTAATATGTTCGATTTGAGACTCCGCAGCAACATTTTGGGCCGTAAAAAGCGGGTTAATGCATTAGTGGATTACAGTTGCGCTGACAATTAAAAAGTTCTCATATCCATAGCAAGTTTATTCTGAAATAAAAAACAATTTATAAGGCTTAAAAATAATTTTTAGTTTTCGTAAAATATTTAGGCTAAACAAAAAAAAATATTAAGAAAAATTTATCAGATGGTAGTGCATGTTAAGAAAAAATTCAGCATTTTTGCTCAGTTTTGGGTATGAAAACGTCATCATTTAAATTTTTGATGAGAAAAGTACTCTTAAATGTTACAATTAATTAGTATTTAATTTACCTTACTCCAACGGTAGAAAATCCTCCTCTGCCGATATTTATCTGTAAAATAAAAACCGAATTGAAATATGTTTTACCGAAGTAAATATATATATGCAAAAAATTGACATATCAATTTAGGAAAAAATTGTTCAGATGGTAGTGCATGTTGTATAAAATTTCAGCATTTTTTGCTCAGTAGTGGGTATGAAATTGTCATCACGATATTATACTTTTGTACATACACTCGTGGCCACACAAACCGTACACCATTTTTTTTAACATTTTGTATATTAATAAAAAACATGCTTAAATATAGCTCAAGCCACAACAAAAACTAAGAGGCGTATTCTTGGTTTCGTTCGAATCGAAAATCATGAAATTTTTCTTTCACTTTGTATACAAAAAGTCCAAATTTTCGATTCGTACGACAACAACGATACACCCCTATATAAAGTTTCAAACTTTTTAATAAAAACGTTTAGGAAAATTTCCGGTATGCAATAAAGAGCCCGTTTGCAGTAGCTCAAAGTTCTGATTGATTTTTCACAATTTTTTTCCATACGATGTTGCGCATTTTGTCCATATAAAAGCATTCGTTACATGACGAAAACTGCACAAGACCGTCGGAAAAAAAATAATTTAAAAATCACCGAGAATTTTGAGTCACTTCAAAACTTGCATATTAGTATACTAAAATTAAATGCGCTAGTAAACTGCATACCCGAAATTTTCCTCAAACTTTTATAAAAAAGTTTGAAATTGATGAAAATTTGATAAATTATTCAAAATTTTGAACATAGTTTGAAACATTCATTTGCATAGTTTTATTTGCAGTTTGAACTATATTTAAAAAAAAAGATATTAATTTACAAAATTTCTCGAAATTAAAAGAAAAGTTGTGGTAAGGTTTTCGTGGCCACGAGTGTACATAAATTTCTGCAACGCCTATGCATACTCGTTAACTCGCGGACATTAAAAAAAAACGTTTAGGTAATTTATGTAGACATCAAATAAATCTGTAAAATTATTACTTTTTCTATTTTTAAAAGTCAAATTTGTAGATATTAGATAAAAGAATAAACGCATCCTGTTTTTGTTGTCTGCGACCGACTGTCTGCTACCTAGTGTCTACTAAATACATACATACACACTTACCTACCTACCATGAACGAAAGACACATTTTTGGTTCATGCATACCAACCATAAGCGTACACACAAACGCACTAGACGGAAATAGTGAGGTTAGTAAAACGCTAATATGCCGGCGCTGAAATTTTTCCACGTCTCATTTGCTTTTTTTTGCTTAAGTATTTCGCTAATAACTAACTTTAGCTACCATAACAACTTTTATTAATAAATAAAAATCGGTATAACCTCATTATGCATTAAAAAATTTCATTTCATACAGCCAAGCATTTGCTCTGATAAATCGATAATTTTCTTTATTCACTTACCTTCAACTCGAAAGCTACAAATGTATATTTTTTAGTAGCAACGTTGAATATCTTTTAATTAAGCCTCCTTCGGCTGCTATATATACATATGTATATGTAGTATGTTAAATTAATTATTCTGTTCTATTAAATCACATCTTACTATGAGATTATTTTAACTTTACTGCGAGCATCGATGCGCACCGGGCAAAGGTCGACTAGTGAAAAGATCTAGGTAACCGGAAAAGAATATTGAGGCAGGCAAAATGGTGGAAGTACAACAAAAAAATGTCACCATATTTATTGCGTGTGGTGAATAAGTGCGTTAATTTGCTTGGCAAAATGCAACCATGCAAGTGGTAAAAAGTATTGTTAAACTAATTTGTATATGTCTCTAGGAAAAAATATATAAAAATAAAGTAAAGCAATAGAATTTTAATTATTTCGATATTCAAAATTTTGGGTTTTAAAATTTTTTCGTCTAATAAAATTAATCTTATTTAAAGATTTGTACATAAATCTTAAGTGTTAAGTGTCACGCAGCAGCAGTTCATTATTTTAACATAAAATAAAATATTTCTCACCTGTCTGGTTATCAGGTTGAGTGGTTATATTTTTAACTCGGTAAATAAAATACACTAGAAAATAAAATTTTTTAACCAGATAACCTGATAACCAGACAGGTGTAATATCAGATAAAGCTAATTACATTTATTATGTATAAATTTCTAAATTTCGAAAATTTTCATGGAAGTTTTTTGTTAAAAATACATATCGTCGTTTAAAGTACAAAACCGCGTATCGTCATTCTGCAAAACCGCGTAACTGGCATTAGCTGCCATAACTTGGATTTGCTCATACCGTCGCCTGGGTAAAAGATTGTCGTATGTTAATTTCGGTAGGTTGTGGGAAATCGCGATTGAAGTTTGGAATACAATTTCTCAAAAACGCGAAGATTGATTTTCTCCAAAGTCTCTGA
>NW_023458559.1:61977413-61977589 GCF_013731165.1 Rhagoletis pomonella | reverse complement strand
AGTAACGACGGGATGGGCAGAGGGAGCCACGGCTGTGATTTGTGGTATATTAGGTAACTGAATATGCTTGATACTACCAAAATCTTGATTGGAATGAATGGCATTACTAGCAGAAGCTGCAGTGCTCTTCTTAGAAGTGGTTGCTGGTTCGCTGTTCATCGTGGGCACATTTTTTT
>NW_023458559.1:61961915-61977403 GCF_013731165.1 Rhagoletis pomonella | reverse complement strand
TACACTTCACATATTCATTATTTTGCCTTCTCTTTTTCTTTCTCTCCTTTCTATTCTTCTCGTTACACAGTAACGATAGTCAGCTTTCGAGTCATAGTCAAAGTTCACTCACACTCCCACCACCAACAGCGACTGGGGTTGCTGTCACTCATATGAATAGCAGCAACAATACCGGCAATAGCAATAACAACTATGAGCTGTCTGCCGCAAGTGGCAACGGTGGTATGCTGCTAGCTCCCGTACAAGGCTCCATGGCGCCTGGCGCTGCTGACAGTTCGGCAACGCATCAATATGATGGTAATAATGCAAATGCTATTATTACCAATGCTGCACATAATATTACGAGCAATCACAAAAATAATAACTTGCCTCCTACCGCAGGCAATAAGGAGAACGCCAAACCAACGGAATTTGCTGTGCGACGTCCGCAGAGTTTCACTTTGCTAAATGTAAGTTTGGGTGAAAAATTAAAAAAAATTTACAAACATTTGATTAACTAAAATTTCGTTGTAATATTTTAGACATACAAGCAAAATTGGAAGACGGCCAACAATCACTTTCAACGATACTCAGATGTGAAACCGCGTGAAGAACGCCGTCCAACGGTTATTGATTTGGCAAATCAGTCCAATGTAATGGGCAAAATTAATGGTTGGAAAATCTATCATTTAAGTTCACAAATGGAGGATTTGGTAAGAGGGAATTTAATGTTTACATTATCTGATGTTATATGAAACTCTTGCATTCATGCATTTCAGTGTGAGAATGAATCGAATGGGTACGATCAGTTGAGCAATATGTTGAAGCAAATGGAAACGCATGAGAAGAATCCGGAAATTGAGCGCATTAACGAACTGCTTAAGGTAATGCAAATAAGTGAAGTAAAAAGTTTAGTCTGATATAAAATATGTAGAAAACTAAGAAGCAAATTCATAAAAGAAAACTTTTCAAACCCATATCAAATTGTTTGGACAAGTCTCTATTATTATCTTTTTATAATTTCTTTCTTTTGTAAAACATCGTAGAAAAGTACTTTCATAATTATTAATTTTCATGTACATATATCCTTTCATTTCGCAGGGTAACATACAGCGTAGCAAAATAATAGTCGATGGCATACATGAAGCACAAAATCAGATGATGAAAATTTTTGAGCATAAATCGCACATATCGGATATATTACATCGGTGCGCTTCGAAACGTAATTTTAAGAAACGCGAGAAATTTTAAAACGGCATAAATCAGCATTTGTAAAAATCTTACCGTTCTATATAAATTCTTAGATTTTATTATATTGTAAATTAATTATTAAGTTATATACTATCTTTACGAATGTACATGCACATACATATATAAATGTTTTATTTGAAAAATTTTAAAACAAAAAAAAAATAAGCGTTTCTCGGTTCTTCTAAGCTACGTACATTAAATACTAGTTGTGTTAAGAAATATTCCGCTTATATTAAACACGTGAAGAAAGTTACCATTTCCACAAAGAAAAGAACGAACTAAAATTAGATGTGCTCAATTTTCTTTTCTGTCGTGAGTTAAATGCATTTGCACGTAAAAACTACAAATTGAGTTTTTAATAAAAAAAAGTGTATGGCATTAGTTGTAAGCTTATTGCATACCATAACTGGGGCCCGCAATCACAATTTGAAATTTGTTCGATTATATTTTAAATAGAAATTTAAGCTTTTCAAAATAAAAAATTAAAAATATATAATGATCACACTTACTTTAAGTTGAAACGTTTATAGAGTTAAATAAATGTTGCAAATTTTAATATTTTGTTTTTATATTTAGGGATTGTTGTTATAACAGCATAGAAATTCCTCGAGAGTTCTTGGAGAACACAGCTATCGTGGCCAGGTATACATAAATAATACCCGACTGTCATGGAAACTCCGCGAATCAGTTATTTTTATTCGCTTGGTAAGTGGCTGAATCGGAATTGAAATTCTTTTCTCGATATTGTTAATGATGGAAGAATCTTCATTTTGCAATAAACTTGCATACATTTGAAAAAATGTAAGGTGGTTGAGCGCTTCGTGTCTAATTAAAAACCAAAAAAAAAAACAGTTTATCTTCGTGTGTATGCATTTGGTACAAACTGTCGAAGACACTTAAGAAAATAAAATTTGCTGAGCTCGTGCAGGTAAGCAAAAATTAGGTAAAACAAAAACATCCTGGTAAACTGTGGAGTTTTGGTTTTCAATTGGTTTTAACTTACTTTAAATATGTACATTAGACTGCATCACCAAAAAAAGTTGCGGTTTTTCCGCAGTGATTACAAAGTTTATTATATTATAAGATGTTCACCAAAATATTTCGGAAAAATATTAAGATTTAAGCGTGCTGGACCGATTTGAAAACACCCCCAATAATGGAGTTTTTTATGAATAAAAATAGTTTCTTAAAGAACTTTTTGAAAAAAGTCCCCTCAGATAACAAAACAGATTAGGCTTAAAAAATCTGCATACAAATATTTAAAAATATTTTCAACGAAATCGTAATAATTCGATTTTTGATGCTGTTTTTTTTACTTTTTTCAAAGATTGATTTACGAAAAACGCAAATAATTGGGACAAAACTATTCCGATTTAAACTTATGCGATCTCGGTAGAACGGTATTTTCCCACTATTTTTATTTATGTGCACAAAAAAGGTCATTCGTTTCCCAATTTTTTTTTTTTCAAATACCAACACATCTTAATTCAACTTTGAATGCTGTTCTCCTTAATCCTATGAATGAGCTTATTAGCAAAGAAATAAAAGGGTGAGAAAATACCTTTCCAATGATACCTCACAATTCTAAATCGGAAGAGTTTGGGGTCAGTTAATTAAGTATTTCTTATACCAATCTTTAAAAAAAAGTTAAAAAACAGCATCCAAAATCTCATTATTACGATTCCGTTTAAACTTATTTTTTATTTATATTTAATATTTTTATGTACATTTTTTAAGCTTAAACCGTTTTGTCATTTGAGGGGATTTTTTAAAAAAAAAATCTTTAAGAAACTATTTTTATTCATAAAAAACTTAATTTTTGGAGGTATTTTCAAATCGGTCCAGCTCGCTTAAATCTTAATATTTTTTCCGAAATATTGTGGTGGACGTCTTAAAATACAATAATTTTATAATTCCAGTGGAAAAACAGTACCGATTTTTTTTTGTATGGAGAGTGATGCAGTCTAATGTACATATGTACATAGGTAAATTAGGCTGTCTTCTGAAACACATTAATGCAAAGCATCTGTCTCTTTTATTAGTGAACCACAGAAGTTGAAAGTAGCCTTACTGTAAATAAAATGTTCTTTTCTTTGAGTCACTACATATGTGTTTTTATGGAAGGCTTAAATGGAAGAAATGCAACAACAAATATTTTTTAAGACACATTTTCATGGACTCCCTGAAATCGTGCATATGGAAACTGTGCATACGAAATAATGCATATAAAAGACCGAAATAATGCATACGAAAAAAACCGAAATAATGCATATCTTCGCCTGGGTAAAAGATTGTCGTAAGCGCCATTTTGACGATTTTTAGTTTTAGATGCAGTTATATATTTTGAAATAAGGTCTTTCGATTGGTGTTATCAGTTTTTAGATATCTCGTTTAGTTTCCGAGATATTGACTACAATTTTTTCGATAATTTAGTAAAAATTTAGTTAGTGATGCAGTCATATTAAACTAATCAATATCTTAGAAATGGTGTTCTCCATTTTTGTATAGCTCCTTTAGTTCCCGAGATATTGAGTAAAAAGTGTCGTTAATTTAGTAGAAATTTGATCACATTTTGTCGTATTTCATACAAAGTGGCTGGCAAATTGTGGACAAATGGCGCTTACGACAAAATTTAACTAAAGAAAATCCTTCATAAACTCAAAACTAATTAACAATAAAATTTAAAAATTATATTATTTAAGAGTTTTGTGAACTCGTAGCATTTTCAGAGACTTTGGAGAAAATCAATCTTCGCGTTTTTCAAAAATTGTATTCCAAACTTCAATCGCGATTTCCCACAACTTACCGAAATTAACATACGACAATCTTTTACCCAAGCGACGGTATGAGCAAATCCAATTTTTGGCAGCTAATGCCAGTTACACGGTTTTGCAGAATGACGATTCGCGGTTTTGTACTTTAAACGAGGATACGTATTTTTAACAAAAAACTTCCATGAAAATTCTCGAAATTTAGAAATTTATACATAGTAACTGTAATTAGCTTTATCTGATATTACACCTGTCTGGTTATCAGGTTATCTGGTTAAAATTTTTTATTTTCTAGTGTATTTTATTTACCGAGTTAAAAATATAACCACTCAACCTGATAACCAGACAGGTGAGAATATCCCCAAATATTTTATTTTATGTTAAAATAATGAACTGCTGCTCCGTGAATACTAGAATGCCTTAACACTTAAGATTTATGTACAAATCTTTAAGTAAGTTTAATTTTATTAGATGAAAAAATTTTAAAAACCAAAATTTTGAATATCGAAATAATAAAAATTCTATTGCCTGACTTTATTTTCATATATTTTTTCCTAGAGACATATACAAATTAATTTAACTATTCTTTTTACCACTTGCATGGTTGCATTTTGCCAAGCAAATTAACGCACTTATTCACCACATGCAATAAATATGGTGACATTTTTTGTTGTACTTCCACCATTTTGCCTGCCTCAATATTCTTTTCCGGTTACTTAGATCTTTTCATTAGTCGACCTTTGCCCGGTGCGCATCGATGCTCGCAGTCAAGTTAAAATAATCTCATAGTAAGATGTGATTTAATACAACAGAATAATTTATTTAACATACTACATATACATATGTATATATAGCAGCCAAAGGAGGCTTAATTAAAAGATATTCAACGTTGCTACTAAAAAATATACATATGTATGTAGCTTTCGAGTTGAAGGTAAGTGAATAAAGAAAATTATCGATTTATCAGAGCAAACGCTTGGCTGTAGGAAATGAAATTTTTTAATGCATAATGAGGTTATACTGATTTTTATTTATTAATAAAAGTTGTTATGGTAGCTAAAGTTAGTTATTAGCGAAATACTTAAGCAAATGAGGCGTGGAAAAATTTCAGCGCCGGCATATTAGCGTTTTACTAACCTCACTATTTCCGCCTAGTGCGTTTGTGTGTACGCATATGGTAGGTAGGCATGAACCAAAAATACCAAAAATGTGTATTTCGTTCATGGTAGGTAGGTATGTATGTACATATGTATGTATTTAGTAGACACTAGATAGCAGACAGTCGGTCGCAGACAACAAAAAAGGATTAGTTTATTCTTTTATCTAATATCTACAAATTTGACTTTTAAAAATAGAAAAAGTAATAATTTTACAGATTTATTTGATATCTACATAAATTACCTAAACTTTTTTTAATGTCCGCGAGTTAACGAGTATGCATAGGCGTTGCAGAAATTTATGTACACTCGTGGCCACGAAAACCTTACCACAAATTTTCTTTTAATTTCGAGAAATTTTGTAAATTAATATCTTTTTTTAAATATAGTTCAAACTGCAAAAAAAACTATGCAAATGAATGCTTCAAGCTTTGTTCAAAATTTTGAGTAATTTAAAATTTTCATCAAAATTTCAAACTTTTTTATAAAAGTTTGAAGAAAATTTCGGGTATGCAGTTTACTAGCGCATTTAATTTTAGTATAATAATATGCAAGTTTTGAAGTGACTCAAAATTTTCGATGATTTTTAAATTATTTTTTCCGACGGTCTTGTGTAGTTTTCGTCATGTAACGAATGCTTTTATATGGCCGAAATGTGCAACATCGTATGGAAAAAAATTGTGAAAAATCAATCAGAACTTTGAGCTACTGCAAACTGGCACTTTATTGCATACCCGAAATTTTCCTAAACGTTTTTATTAAAAAGTTTGAAACTTTAATTTATATAGGGGTGTATCCTTGTTTTCGTACGAATCGAAAATTTGGATTTTTTGTATACTAAGTGATAGGGAAATTGCATGATTTTCGATTGGAACGAAAACAAGAATACGCCTCTTAGTTTTTGTTGTGGCTTGAGCTATAATAAACATTTTTTTATTAATTTACAAAATGTTTAAAAAAAAGGTGTACGGTTTGTGTGGCCACGAGTGTATGTACATAAGTATAATATCGTGATGACAATTTCATACCCACTACTGAGCAAAAAATGCTGAAATTTTACTCAACATGCACTACCATCTGAACAATTTTTTCCTAAATTGATATGTAGATTTATTGCATATATATATTTACTTCGGTAAAACATATTTCAACTCGGTTTTTATTTTACAGATAAATATCGGCAGAGGAGGATTTTCTACCGTTGGAGTAAGGTAAATTAAAAACTAATTAATTGTAACATCTAAGAGTACTTTTCTCTTCAAAAATTTAAATGATGACGTTTTCATACCCAAAACTGAGCAAAAATGCTGAATTTTTTCTTAACATGCACTACCATCTGATATATTTTCTTAATATTTTTTTTTTGTTTAGCCTAAATATTTTACGAAAAATACAAATTATTTTTAAGCCTTACAAATTGTTTTTTATTTCAGAATAAACTTGCTATGGAAATGAGAACTTTGTAATTGTCAGCGCAACTGTAATCCACTAATGCATTAACCCGCTCTTTACGGCCCAAAATGTTGCTGCGGAGTCTCAAATCGAACATATTAATTTTTTGCTTGTATTTTAATTGCTAAAAAGCGAGAATTGGTAGTGTTCGTAAATGTTAAATGTTTAAATTTTGGGTAGACTTGAAGATCGAACGATGAAAATTGTAATATTACAAATGTATTAATAATAGAATTAAACAAATTGAAGTGGATAAAGCAGGAAGACTGAAAAATATGTAAGAAAATGGACTGAAAATGTTTTATTTTAATTTAAATTTTTATTATAAAAAGTTGTGAAGTTATAAGAATAAGAATAAGAGAAGAATGAGGTGAAAGAAATTAATATAAAATATGAATTAATTCATGGAATAAAAAATTAGTAACAATTCATGAAAATAAAAATCAATTTTAATAACAAAAATGGTCTTAGTTCTTTTGGTCCGAGTGAAATGCGTAAGTATTTGTTGAAAGGAGTTTATTTAATTATTATTTTTTACTTATAGAGATTTCTAAGTCTAAATAGTTCTAGCGTAAACGAATCTCTTCTGCTTTTATGCACAATATTTTGTAACAGTAGTGTGAGTTGGCATAAATATATCAGAAAATAACGAAATAAACATATATCTATATTTAATACATATAAACATACGTATGCATGTATAATGGTTATCATAACTTTACGGCACTGACATATTGACAAGATTTGACCATTTACCATAATATTTTTTAATTTAATTTTTTTTTTATAAAAATATAGTGTGGTTGTTCACGCTGGCCTGGTTTTCAGGTTGGTCTAGATAAAAAACTACTAATGCCTACGACTATATTTTTCGAGCAATTGGACCAATCTTTCCTTCAGGGCGAATGCACCGCGAACACTATGATAAAATTTGGTACATGCATAACAAAGGGTTAATTTCGGTTCTTGTTAAAGAATATACTTTGTTTTTATAAAGACATAATTAAATTAAAAAATATTACGATATATGGTAAAATTTTGTGCATATGAGAGTGCCCTTAAGTTATGATAAGTACTGTAATATAGTACATATTATGTACTTAATTAATTTAATAAATGAAAGCATAATTTTTATACATACATACTTATATGTATATACATAAATCGTCGTTTAAAGTACAAAACCGCTTATGTGAGGTTGCATAAATTATTTTCTAGAGAGTAAAACCACTCATATTTTTTATAAAGGAATCGCATTTCTGGCTAGTATATTTCAGGGCGAATGGATAAGGATTGATCCAAGAGCTTGTGTGAGCAGATCCAATTTTTGGCAGCAAATGTCAGTTACGCGGTTTTGTACTTTAAACGACGATATACATATATATGTGTATATACATGTTGTACATATGTTTGTATGTATGCACGTGTATACGCCCCACTTCACTCGAATAGGCACGCTATTTTTCTTTAAGAATCGTGCATATTCAAATGTATCTTTACTAGTAGTCACAGGGGGATCCTCGTTTCTTCTCATTTAAAAAAATAGTCGATTGTGAAAAGAAGTATTAAAAAATAAGCAAATAATTTTAAAATTTCGTTTGTATGCAACACGAGAAAATACTTATTAGCTTGATGAACTCGAATAGTAATTATAACTTAAAAAAAAACTAACAAGCTCGTCGGCATATCTGGGTTAACGCCAAGAATATAATACATTTTTAATAAAATTGACTACCCAGAAGATAATTTAGGTAGGCCTTCTTAATTAAAGCCATTCTAAGAGGCCTACCCAAGAAGGGCTGAAAAAAGTGCTGCCTTTTAGAAGGGCTTATCCATTTACAATTTACGCGAAGAATAAATTTATATTATTTAGCATTACAAATTAATTTCAATTAACATTTTGAGTTGCAATAACACATACTTGATATAAACCTTAAGCAAATACTTCAAAGACCCATGATATTTATAAATTAAAGAAGCAACTTTAAAAGAATTGCTCCGAAAGGCCTTCTGAAGTACGTCCTATAAAAGCTATTCTGGAAGGCCTTCCATGGGTAGCGAAAGAAGAAGCCCTTCAATTTGTGCCACTCCATAAAAAAAAAGAAAGGAGAAATGAATGTAGAGTGGAAGGCCTCTTGACTCTCAAGAAGGCCTTTCGGAAGGGCTTTTAACTCCTGAAACTATCTACTGGGTAAGGGTACGTTCACAAAGAAAGCGAAGCCGAGCCGAACGAAGCCGTTCCGAGCGGAGTGAAGCTTTCGAATTGTTGGAGTTATATGAAAGTGTTCATACAGCAAGCTTTTCTAGAAGCGTTTTCGAGCTGAAAGCAAAGCACTTTTTGATTTTGAATTTACTAATTAATTTTTCAGTTTCATGACGCCGCTGCAAACAAGATATCAAAATATTAAAATAAAAACGAATTCTTCAACAAATCTTTTGAATAAAATTTAGTAAATATTTTTGCTGCTTGTTTTTGACGGTAGTTTTGTGGTATCTTTGCAGCCTGGGGGTCCGCTTCGCTCCGCCTTTCTTCGCTCGGCTTTCTGTGTGATCGCACTCTAACAATATTATTCGCTTTATATATTCTTGCTGACCCTATAGAGGAGACACGATTTTGAAAGCAAAGCTTGAAAGTTATTTTCTTTTGTTCGTCACCGTTCTTCAAAATCCATCATGGAGCGACCGCGAAGTTCTTCCGATGACTACAAGTAAAGATATAAAAAAACAGCTGAAAAAAGTATATTCTTATTCAAGTGAAACGGAGTGTACTTTCATGAAAATAAACTTAAAACGCCATTTAAAATACGCTTAACTCTAAAAAAATATTGCAAGTAAACATAAAACTACCATTGAACTGCCTGCCACTTCACCATATCTCGCGTGACGTCGCGCTCTCACCCGCGCCGCTCCTGCATTGCGCACAAAGTCGGCGCTGCTACGCAAACTGCTGCCGGCGGCTGCCACCGGACGTGGCTTCTTAAAACTCTCATAATACCAATCCATGCCTTCTTTGCGATCTGCATGCTCCACTTGCTGATATTCTGTCGCCGCTGTATCGACCGACTCGGCATCCAATGCCTCGAGCGCATTGTAGTCACGTTTCTGTGCATTCGCTAGCAGTTGTTGTTGTAGCGCTAATTCATCGCCTGCTGCGCTGGCACCCACATACGCCTGATCATTGTGGGGCGTTGTGCGATGATATTCCTCGGCAGTGGGAAGATATTGATTTAATGTTTGTGGCGTGTGCACTTTGGTGATTATTGAACGGCCAGCAGACGGGCGCGGTTGACGTGGCGATACATTTACCAGACGATTAGTAGCGGGTGTAGTTGGCTGATCGTCGTTTGTAAGGCTATCAGCCGTTGTTGTAGTTGTTGTCGCTGCCTTTGCTACCCAAGATTGACGTTTGATCTGCTCGACATGCTCCTCCGGCGGTGGTATCAACAGTATAGTCTCCGCTGTGGTCGTTTGGATGAGTGGTGGTGGTTTCAACATGCCCACGGATTGTGCTTCCAGGTCATCGTAGAATTCAGCGGTGTTGAATGCATCACTCCCACCTAAACCACCGTAAGTAGGCGCTTGCGTTACTGTGGGTGTCATGGGTGTTGTTGTAGTGTAAAAAGTGCTTGGTGTGGTAGTTGGTTCAGACAAATCGCGGCCACCACTAGGTGTTGTAGTCCTCAGTGTCTGTTGTCGAACGGTTGTGGCTGTTGGCGCAGTTGTCACCGCATATGGTGGCGTTATTCGGCGCGCCGGTGTGGTCAATTCCACTGAGTTTTCGGTTACGTAATAAGTTTGCGTCTCGAACTCCTCACTGGCAGAATTTTCTGCTGTCAGCGCAGTAGTCGGCACAGGTGCAACTGTCGCCCTTAAGTTCGACAGTCTGCTTGGTTGCCTGCGTTCACCCTCCGACGCATGTACCGGCACCATCGGCACATAGTTGCGTTCCGTTTGCTTCATTGTGTATTTTGTTGGCGTGGGTATGGGTTCCACTACGCCTCGACGCTTTGAGGGATCATGCACAGGCATGAAGCCCCCCACGTGCTCTGGCACTATCGGCCGAAAGCCGCCACGCTCAACGCTTGTGGGCTCACGAAAGGCGGTTTTGAAGACGCTACTCGGCGCTTCGCTGCTGGTCGCCTCATCTGAGCTGGAGTCAGCGCTGGCTGCTATTGTGGTAGTTTGTCGATTTCGCGCGGACACATCGTGATATTGGGAATCTGGCTGATTCAAATACTTCTCGAACTCAGCGCTATTCGGTTGGTACATGCGCACTTTGCTGTGCGGCGTGTGCATTCGATGTGTGGCTGGCAGTGTCGCTAAGACGCTTTCAGTGGAACTGGCAGTTGTTTGTCGAATTGGAGTAGTACTAGTTTTTTCACCACGGTCCTTGCGTCCACGCTGTCCTGTGCCAAAAAAGCGGCCCAAGCTAAGCGCCGGTATGGGATAACCAAAAAAAGTGAAAGGCGAGCTGGCCTGCGTGCCACCAGGTTGTGGGGGCGGTTTCTTGAAATAGTTGGTATTCAAAATTGTATTATTCAAATCAACATTTGAAGCAATGGGCGGCTTCTTTTGTGTACTCAGCACTGAGTTACTTGCGGCGTTCGTATGCGTACTTGGCGCGTCTGTGGCCGAGCTCGTCTCGTTAGACGGTGTATAGTCGACATACTGATCGTAGAAGTATTCGCTCTCACCAGCAAGTGGACGTTCGCCAGGTGGAATGTTATTTCCTTCACATTCATCGTTGAAATCCTCCTGAAAATCGCGTTGGAAAATGTCGCCATGTTCGTTCAACAGCGGCAAGTGATTAGAGTTGTCGCTGCTAAAACTGCTGCCACTTGCAGTACCAGTACGCTGGTTGGTGTCCTCGAATTGGGAGCAGAGACTTCGGTCGATACGCGAAGCACGTAACAGGCGTCCATCTTGACATTTTGGTCCAGGGTATGGAAAATTGGTCTCTTGCAGCCAGACAGAGAGCCATTGCATTTCGCAGGAGCAGTTAATGGGATTGCCTGAAGGGTTGGAGATTTAAAAAAGAATTTATTAAAATTAGGTGCGCAAACGGTACTTACCATCCACATCCAGTATGGCTATGTTGCCACGTAAGTTACGGAAAGTGCGTTCCTTGATTGTGCGGAGCCGGTTGTTGCGCATTGAGAGCACTCGAAGCCGCGGCATCGTTTCGAAGGGACCGCCCTAATGAAAGAAGAAGTATTTAGAATTTTTTCGGCATACAAATTTCAGGTGAAAGAAGGTTTTCTGTAGTTCTTGGGACGCAAATTTCCTTACTGGTATCTATCTAGCTCTTCAGCTAGTTTGTACTTACTTGAATCTTGCATATCTCATTGTTGTCCATCTTCAACTCGACCAACCAATTTAATGACTTCAATGGCATCGTATTAACCATGCGTACACCATTCGTCGACAGATCTAAGACCTCGAGATTCCGCATTGTGCGCAGTCCTATATTTTCCATATTATGGAAATTATTGTTTGACAAATTCAAGAATACCATCGACGGTGAGTTGAAGAAGCTATCAGGCGAAATGTAACGCAATGTGTTGTATTGGAAGTGCGAGGCCAGCAAGTTGGGTAAATCTTCAAAAACATGGTCTTTCAGTTCCACCAGTTTATTGTCCGCCAATACAAATTCTTGCAAATCTGGCAAATGTTTTAGGGCGCCCGGCTCTACCGAGTTTATTTCGTTACTCGACAAGTCCAAATACTGCAGCTTGGGCAAATTCCGAAAAGTGCCGTGTTTCAATTCAACAATGAGGTTGTTGGAGAGACGTATTTCCACTACACTGCGCCAGGAGGAGACGACATCTGCATGCACGCGCGTAATATGATTGTAGCTCAGGTCGATGTCGTGCAGATTGACCAGATTTGAAAGGCTCACCGACATGTCAGATAGCGCATTACTCGATAAATCCAGATACTCCAGTGAACGCTGCGCCTCAAATGCCGCCGGTGCTATGGTTCGTATAAGATTTCGTGACAGATCCAGCTGTTCCAAACGCGAGTTATTCGAGAACATGTTGTCGGTGATGGAGTCCAACTTATTGCCCTGCAGGTTGAGATTACGTAGCTCGGAGAGCGGCAACAAGGCGCGATCATCAATGTATGTCAACCCATTGTCCTGCAGGTGCAAGAGTTCAAGGCGTGCCGCACCAATAAATGCGGTGTCATCCAGCGAGCGTAGTCTATTATTAGCCAGGCTAAGCACGCGCAATTGGGGCATGCCTTGGAAGCCGTACTTTGGTAGTTGTTCCAAACGATTTACGCTCAGGTCGAGCATGCGCAAATTAGGCAGACTTAGAGATTTGCCAATGGAGAAGGGTAGTGTGGAAATGGTGTTGCCGCGCATCGAAATACGTTCCACAATCTTCGGTAGACCAGGTATGATGTCCGTCAGCAGATTATAGCTTGCATCCACCTCGAAGAGCCTATTCAAATTCCGAAACGTAGCTGGGTGTATCGTAGCCAACTCATTATATGATATGTTCAATGTCTCCAACATGGGATTGTGTATGAAGGTTGTAGGGTCGAACTTTACTAAACCGTTCTCACTTAAGTCTAGTCGTCGCAGCGAAGGTAGTCCGCTCAATAGGTATGAGTCCACGGTACGGAAGTTGTTTGCTGCCAAATCCAAACCCTTGAGTCCAGGCAGATTCCAAAGAGGCATTGGCAGCTCGCTGGACAAACTGTTATTGCGCATGCGTAGCTCGCGTAAAGCTGGCATTGCCATCAGCGCATCACGTTCGATTGTACGCAGAAGGTTGTTGTTCAAGTGCAGCTGCTCCAGTGTGCCGTGACCACGCAACGCGCCAAATGGCACATCAGTTAGATAATTGTTGCTCATGTCCAGAAATTTGAGCGACGGCAGAGCTTCAAGCAATGAACGCAGCACGCCGACATGCTCAATTTCGTTGTTGTACGCGTAAATGGTCTCCACGCCGCTACCAGAGGCCTGCAAAAATGACTCGGGGTGTATGCGTCGTATATGGTTGTTATGCAGATAGATGGTCTTCAGCATGGGCGTGCGCAAGAAGGCGCCATATTGTATCTCGGTGATGCGATTGTCATTCAAGTGCAACTCTGACATGTGTGGCAAATCTACAAAAGAGCCATCCTCCACAATGTTGATAATATTGTGATCCAAGCGCAGCTTCTTCAAGTTTTCAAGGTCCTTGACAATTCGCCCCACCATGCCCGCATCACTAATCTCATTGTAGGACATCTTCAGGTTCACTAAATTCGGCAGACGGCTGAGTGCGCGCAGATGTATCCAGTTAAGTGCATTGCGACTGAGATCGACATTCTTCAGCGAAATTAAACTATCGAAAGTGCCCGCCTCCAGGCGTATTAAATGCGGACCGCCATTGATGTGAATATTTTGTACCTTCGGCAAATGACGAAACCAGTGTGGTTGTAACTCTGCCAACGATTTGCTTTGCACGCTCAGATAAGTCAGACTCAGTAAACCCGAGAAGTCTGGCAAATGCTTCAATTCGTCGGATTGTATGGTGATTGCGATCATGTTGATCATGCCATTCAAACTCTCCACCGGTATGCTCCGCAATTGTGGCTCAACAATATAAACTTCCACCAAGTGGTTCTCCAACTCATTCAGCCAACCATTGGAGACGCGCTCGATGCTATTATAGCGCAACATAAGACGCACAATCTGTAGCGTGCCAAAGAAGCGCCCAGGCAATGCCGGCAGCTGATTATTTTCCAACACCAATTCATCGATAGGACTTTTAATGTTGCGTTCAACCGCTTTAATGCCGTCCATTATTTGGGGTAAATTGCTGTGAGAGCACCTAGTGGGAAGAGAGGCCAATAACATTTTAGTAGGAAAGTGGTGGGAAAGCTAATGTCTCTAAGCTTTACCATATTTGTATCTCCTTGCCGCGCAGCGAGCAACGACATGGTAATATCGCCTCTGAGGGTGGACAGCCTTCCGCTTCAACGCCTACCAGCAAAATTGCGGCCATGATCAGCCATAACAGCAGCATACAGCGCATCAAGGAGACTAGACTATCGCATTTGGTGTGATATTCGTATTTATAAGGGACATTTTCCAACTGCGGCGGTGCCGTGCCAACAGCCCATGGAATTTTTATGCTGCGTCGGCGCTTCATGGCGTTATGATGTCGTTGTAATAACTCAACTCGGTTGGTCACATGCTGTTGGCTAAAGGACAAGGAAAATGATGGGTTTCATAATGTTGTAAGCAGTGTAAGGGTTTCATGATAAAGAATTGCGTTGCCTAGATCACTCTAGCTTTTGGAGTCTTTGAGGTTTGATAGGGTCTAGATAATTCTATGATTTTATAAGGTCTTGGAGGCTCTCTATAAAACTATGGCCCTTTTCGCGTGAACGACGTGTACCGAGAAGAGCTATTTATCGACATGGATATAAAAATATTCACAAAACTATGCCGACTTGGGTATGTTGGTATGGGAGGTTGCTTCAACTCTGCACCAATGGATGGATCACGGAAGCAAGGGCGCTCGCAATGGATGTAAATACCAAGTGCAGAAGGATGTGCCTGCACTCAAGATGAACAACTGGCGCAAATCCGCAAGGGAGAGAGGAAATTGGCAAAGTTTTCTGTTGACTCGGTTCAAACCGACTAACGGGTTTTGTGCCAAATAAGACGAAGAAGAATAAGGTCGCCTAAATCGCTTGAAATGTATGTAAAATCAAACGAGAGTTAGTAATGGGGTACGTCTAAAGTCCTCAGATAAGCCATGTTTTAGAGTTATCCGTTCAGTAGAAAAGGTAAGCTACTCGGTTTTGCTAAAGAGGGCAGGAATTATGCTTGAATAACTCAGTGAGAGGGGAGACCAGTACGTTTGCATGTATGTAT
>NW_023458559.1:61952818-61961905 GCF_013731165.1 Rhagoletis pomonella | reverse complement strand
CACATGCAGCAGTACATAGCATGTATTTAGGCGCCTGGTGTTAGCAGACGCGCCTAAACAATGCTTCTGACTGGTTATCTAACGGGTGATACAATTATATATTCCCACATACACGGGATAGGTCTGCCTATTCACTCAAATTTCTGTTTCGTCTGCAGGATGATGATACGCCCGAAGAGATTCTAAGTGCGTTTATCATTCTTCGCTTGAAATAGTAAGCGCTTAGGTGTAAGGATTTCGTTTACGTAGCATTCATTCGGAAGCTGAATGACTGTGGACTTACGCTGGGATAAAAAATATCGTCGAAGTCACGGCTGTTGTGGCTCTTCGTTCAGTTCCATTATTTTTCATTCATATTATTATCCAAAATGATACTAGAGCTCTAACGCACGGTCAAAACTGTGGAATTGGATAGCACCATACCATAAAAAATTACGATGCAAATCTGATGAGTTTTTGATCTCGAATCGATTGAGTTCAATCGATTACACATATGATCGTCGAGCTAAAGAACAAGTCACCAAATAAGTATTCAGTAGATCGATTAGGACGGGTGATTATTCGGTTGATCAATCTCGAGACAAAACTTTAGAAATAAAACTTTTGAGTCAAAAGGAAAAATTAGGGGCAAACAAACAGATGAGAATAATAACTGGCAGTCTTTTTAGAAGTGAAAATAGCCATATTAATGCAGAGGAAAATCCCAAAAATGTTCATAGGTATATCCAATAAGTCATAGTCAAGAAATTATTTTTGACCGTGGACCAAAATGTAATAACTAATATTTTTTCCACTACAAAGACTCCCTCCCATATATTATCCTAATCACTACAGAGAGCTTAAACGAAATCGACCATGTTGTGATAGACGGAAGGCATGCTTCCAGTGTTTTGGACGTACGTACACTCCGAGGCCCAAACATCGACTCGGACCACTATCTTGTTGCACAGCAAAAAATGTGCGCCCGAATATGCAAGGAAAGCTTAAGCTGCCTTTACAATAGGCGATTTTTTGACAGGCGATAATCGCCTGCAAAATTTGACTTGCTGTCTACTTTGAGGCAAGCGATTTTAGAATCACCATTTACACGAGCGATTTTTCCAGAGCAATGTTGAATCGCCTGGAAAATCGCCTCATGTAAAGGCAGCTTTAACGTCGAAAAGCTGCAATCACAACCAGTGTTGCCGTTTTAGCCCTTTGGTGGCTAGATTTAGCTACCCGGTACTTTTTTTGGCCACATAAATTTAAAATTGCCCCTAGACCTTTTTTTAGCCCTTTGGACAGTTTATTCATACTTGGCATGAAAAAGTTGTATATGCTTAATTTGATCTATTTTTTTTTCATTTATGTAAGAGATGAATTTTTAAACTGAGAAAGACTGATGTATATACATATATGTATTGTATGTTCCTTACGTTTTTATATACGCTTAATTTGTTAAATGGCCCATCAAGTCGATTGACCGTGTATGTTCTTGTGGTGTGATTGTACCAGCTGCTGGTGCGACTTCAAAAACTATTTGAAAATTTTATGACTGTACCAGCATGCTGGTCTCGTGAGTGGTGAATTAGCTCGTATTTCTAAGTAAAAAAAAAAAAACAATACTTAACAAAATGGTAGAAAAATTATGCAATTTCGGCTCTAATTATTTCGATCTTTCCTGGACCTCATTTGTAAAGAAATAAATATTGTACCAGCATGCTGGTAAGTTATATGCTTCGAGCCTGATGGTACAATCACTTGATGGAGCCAGCAAGCTGATGTCGTATATTTACCCTTTTATACACAAAGGTTTATGGTAGGATAAAATATCAGTTTTTTTCCAGAGTTCTTGTTTTTCTATACCATTACTTATTGAAAATGTTTGCGTGTATACTTATATATGTATATGTAAATGTACCATTTTTTTTAAAGGAATTTGGCTACCACTAAAAATGATTCGCGGCAACACTGATCACAACCAGTGATCGGAGTTTAAAAAAATTCTGTGTGGTAGAATCTGGGAAAAATGTGGTAGATTTTAAAATAATGTGGTAGATCTCTGGGTTTGGACCAAACTTTGTACAAAAATTTAAAAAAAAATCTGCAAGGTTTCACCTAAATGGCAAACTTTTTAATTAGACTCCAAACAAAATTTAATTTTAGTATAATAAAGTGCAAGATTGAAGTTGCTAAAAATTGCGTTGAGTTTTGGCAATTTTTTTCCTTGACAGTGTAAAGCAGTTCCTTCCATATTGAGATATTTTTCGAACATATTTTAAGAGATTTCAGCAACCTTGCGGAGTGCTGCCAGCTTTTCTTTTTATCACTTCACGAAGTAACGAACAAATGTGGCACGTTCCAGAAACAGCTAATTGGGATTTGCCGATTTTGATAATTCTCAAGTAAAGAAAACAACTCCTCAGAAACCTTAGATGCACTTAAATTTGCTAATACTTTTACAAAACTTGCCGTTTTTTAACATTTTCGCTATTATTTCTTTTTATAAATCATATATTTGGCAATTTAACACAATAAAACCGCGTTTCCTGTTGAAAAATTGATTACTGAGAAAATTTACTATTTTACAGTTTTATTTATCCTCCCATTCGGCTTTGTTTACTTTTATCTGAGAAATTTCATCGTCGCCGTGAATGCGGAATCTTGTATTATATCATTCTTGTTACCATATCGTGTTTAGTGTTGGACAATTTATGCTCCTAGAATTAAGAAAATTATGTCAAGCAAAAATAAAACTATTCAAAAACGCGAATATGTGGTAGATTTCAGACCTTGAGTGGTAGATGTGGTAGATGCTAAAAAAGTGGCAGATCTACCACAATGTGGTAGAAGTCCGATCACATATCGAAACAGACAGCCAATGCGTTCGCTACTCGACTCTCACACCTGCTCTCAGAGAGCACTCTTCAACAAACCGACATATGCGAGCAGTGGAACCACATTTCCCGCTCATTAAGTACCGCCGCCGAAGAAGTAGTCGGATTTCAGCGAGCCCTAAGGAACAACTGGTACGATGAGGAGTGTCAGGAAGCTGCCGAAAAAAAAGATGCCGCCTACAGGGCCGCCATTCGCGCCAACAACCCCGGGGTCAGCTTTCTAAGCATAGGTTTCAAGGTCTTATCGAGCGTATTGTGTGAAAGACTGAAGCCAACCGTCAATGAACTGATTCGGCCTTATCAGTGTGGCTTTAGGCCTGGGAAATCCACCATATCTTGGAAAAGACCCGCGAGAAAAGAATCGACACTCACCACCTATTTGTCGACATTAAAGCCGCTTTCGACAGCACTAAAAGGAGTTGCCTATACGCCGCTATGTCTGAATTTTGCATCGCCGCCAAACTGATACGACTGTGTAAAATGACGTTGAGCAATACCACCAGCCCCGTCAGAATTGGGAAAGACCTCTCCGAGCCGTTCGCCACCAAACGGGGCTTCAGACAGGGCGACTCTCTTTCATGTGACTTCTTTAATCTGATGTTGGAGAAGATAATAAGAGCAGCAGAACTGAACCGCTCAGGAGCAATTTACTACAAGAGCGTGTAATTGCTGGCTTATGCCGATGACATCGACATCATCGGTAACAAAAACCGCGAAGTCTGTTCTGCCTTTTCCAAGTTGCATAAGGAAGCAAAGCGAGTGAGTCTGGTGGTAAACGAGGACAAGACGAAGTATGTCCTGTCATCAAACAAACAGTCAACACATTCGCGCCTTGGCACCCACATCACTGTTGACAGTTATTATTTCGAGAAAGTAGAGAACTTTGTTTACTTGGCAACCAGCATTAACACGGATAATAATGTCAGCATGGAAATCCAACGCAGAATCACTCTTGCCAACAAGTGCTACATTGGACTGAGTAGGCAATTCAGTAGTAAAGTCCTCTCTCGACGTACGAAAACCACACTCTATAAGTCACTCATCATGCCCGTACAGCGACTCCGTTGGCTTGGTCATGTCCTTCGAATGGACACCGACGCGCCAGCTCTGAAAGTATTCAACTCGGAACCCGTTGGTGGTAGCAGAGGAAGAGGAGGGCCCCCACTGAGATGGAAAGACCAGGTGGAGAAGGACTTGGCTTCACTTGGCATTTCGAATTGGCGACAGTTGGCAAAGGAAAGGAACGACTGGCGTGCTTTGTTGAACTCGGCCAAAATCGCTTAGGCGGTTACAGCGCCAAATAAGAAGAAGAATACGACTACAGAGAGCTTTCGTTTCCTATTATAATAGATTGGCGCTTACACATATGTTAGTATTTGGCCGAGCTTGTCCACCGATTTGTGGCGTGCGCCTTCATGTTGTCACACAAAAGGGAGGGACCTAGAATTTTACGCTGACTCCGAACGGCGATTGTATTTTTATGAGAAGCTATATTTCATGGCAGAAATACACTTGGAGGTTTGCCATTGCTTGCCGAGGGGCGACTGCTATTAGAAAAAAAAACTATTTTTTTGTTTTTTACCTGCGCAATGGTGGCGCGCACTGCTAACCACTGCACCACACTGGCCGCAATTTCCTATTATCTTCATAAAAAAAAAAAAATTATGGGATGCTTTTTAATAACTCAAACTTCGCTTTAGAACACCTGTGTCTGTATACTTCGGTAGTCGCGCGATATAAAAATACTTTAGAAAAGTACAATACATCGTCTTCCTACTTTGTCGGAAACACCAACCACTAAAATGAGAATATTAGAAATAAGTCTTTTCATTAGGATTCTCACTTTCGGCTTGGCCAGATATGTATCGAAAATAATGTCAGATGCTTCACTATAGTTATACGTTAGTTGTTCTAGTTATTCATACTAAGTCTTAAAAAGTTAACAAGCCAAAAATAAATGACAGTGCATTATTTTTAATGTGAGATCAAATTAATATGTAGCAAAAAAATGAAAACTAAAAAATTTCTAGCTAAATATGCATATACTATGTAATTCAGAAATAAAATTTTCACAAATAAAAGTGTGACTCTCTCATAATTTTTTTTATTTTTACGTTGCAATTAACTGGTAGTATTTGGGGAGGAGAATCGAAAGAATTATGTGCTTGCAATAGAAAAGAAGTTATGAAGAGTCATAGTGGCGTGACTCCTTTTTTTAAATTCTGGCACTCGCGGTTTTTATACTGTAGCTGGTGCGTACCTAAAACTGTTATCGGAAAACTTTTATAGTGTTCTGGAGCATAAAAGGAATTAATGAAGACGTGGCAGCAGTGCACGGACTTTTTACCAACAAACGCTAAAAATCTATTTAAAACGTTGAACCACGTTGGATTTTGTATTCTAGCAGCTGAAGGAACGGATACTAAAAATTTCAGACATGTGCTCACGATTAAGAAAAAAAATTCACAAAAAAATGCGAAGTTTCGGAGAATTGCCCATATGAAAAACTGTTTTTTTTTACATAACAACGAACTGGAAAAAGTAAATAAAAACGGTAGAAGCAGACTAATAGCGATGCTAGTGAAAGATGAAGAAAGTAGCGACAGCAAGGTGCTCCAGATTTTGCAAAAGCTACATATGAACCTTCTACAGGTACATATGTGCATATGCAAGTTAGATATATACATACGTATGCAGTAATAAATGCAATATGACCATGGCACAGTGGGAAATTCTCTTAATCTAGCACGAAAAAACTCCTAACTTTCATTTAAAAAATTGCAGAGCTTTGAAATTTAGGACGCGTGCACAGATGGGCTAAGTATTACTTGTCACCAAAAATGGGAGGTTTAGGTTAAGATGGCGTGGCATTTTATATATATGAAGAGTATTGCAAAAAAAAAAGATTGTTGAAATTCAATACATTTACTAAAAATACAAGTAACACCATTCATTATTTGTATCTTAATCGTTGTTTTAACTGCAAAAGCTATTATATTCATGCATTTCAATACATTACGTTATAGGAATATGTAAATATGCTAATGGAAATAAACAGACAACATCTGTTCTCAATGGTTTTAAATTTTGGCGATGCAGTGCTTTTTTGCAATTAGATGAAACTAAAGCATCTGAGCTCAAGAGAAAAGCGTTAAATAGGTCCTCCATAACTTTTTCGCGCGAGATTTCTTTCTTTCGCGCCCTATAGCTTCCGCAGAGAACATTCCAGCTTAAGCTTATTACATACACGGTTCCCACACGACAACAAATTTTCTGACCAGAATTGACAAAAAAGTTACCAAGTAAAACCCAAATAAGACATGGGTACAATAAAGAGTTGTATTATAAGAAAACTAAACAAATTGATTTTACATATGAGGCCATCAGGACTATAGGAGCCTATCTACAAAAAAATTTTTTGTAATATGAGAAAGAGGGATCCATAAAAAATAAATGCGGTCTTTTACTAAAAAAATCATTGCACCTACGTGATGCTACATATTATAGTAAAAGGAAACTAGAAGGCCGTGCCTCGGGCTATTGCCTTCAGTGTTGCCACTGCCTTAGCCTTTAAAGTATCCATAAAAAATCGAAAACTGTATCCAAATGTATCCACCGAAAAGAGCGGACATTTTTACACAGTACATCTATGGAAGAGAAGCTCGGGACCCTTAACAAACTTACTAAGATGTAGTCAGTCCCATCCCTAGACACGGATTTGGGAAACAAAGGATTGGGAGCTATCCATGAAATTAAAAAAAAAATCTCAAAAACTTGTATTTGTCTGTAAATTCCGCCTTCAAAACAATTTCTATTTCCGGCTTGTTTGGATTCTCGCTTAGCGACATATAACTGAAAATTTAGAAGTTGTAACTTATTTTTAGTACAGTCAAGTTATTGTTGAAAATAAGCCATCGGAATGGTTGTCAATTTCGTTTGAATGCTAAGAGAAGGGTTGCTCGGGATGTAAAAGTTGATTTTTTCGCCTTACAGTTAACTACTACAGGTCGGAAAACTTTTTAAAATTTGCAGACTACTTGGTGTTATTAAATGCACGTTTATGTAGCTTAAAAATTAATTTTTCAAAGTGACAAGAATAAAGGAAAATTTCTTGCTTGGAGGATGAGCAGCCAACTGTTAAAAATGTTATAATATCTCGTACATACATACATAAATAAAAACAATTTCCTTCAACTTACGAATACTTTAGAAAAAGGTATCCAAATTTACACTGAGGAAAAAAACAAAGTATCCCTCAAAATTTAAAGCAAAAATGTATCCAATTGGATACATATGTGTCAAAACGGCAACACTGATTGCCGTTTCGATTCTGGTAATGCATTTTAAGGTGCACCTCAACTTTTTTTGATATGTCAGTAAAACTACTCTGGCGCTCAAGGTCTCATATAATAGATACATTTACAAACTTATGTATATAAATACATTTTTATTCAATCTGTGAATACGTACGTGTATAAAAAATGATATAACAAAAATTTGTGAAATAAAAAACAACACATAAATATTTTCGCAATGCACGTTATATACTTTTCATAAAAACGCGCTTTACGCTCCTGTCTTTTGAACGGGATCTTAGCCTCTGTACAAAAAAAAATCGACTTGCATATACCGCAGCGCTGAAGAGCCCAACTACACCGTACAAACTGCTATTCAAACCTCCTTTTTTCATTTCCTCTACACTGATAGAAAAATCAATCAAATATTGGTTAATATTACCAAATTCAAACTTGAAAAGGAATCAACGTGATTATATTATATATTAACAATGCCTTGGTTGATATTTTCAACAATGATTTGGTAGTATTAACCACAATTTTGTTTACATTAACCAAACTTTTGGTTGCCAATTTTTTCGTTTCATCAGGCTTAGGTTCAGCACTTCACAGATGCTTTTTCATAATTCGAAGAACAAAAGACAATTTTTTATAATCATTTTAACACGTGGCCTCTGACGAGATTAGCAAATAACAGCAAGCATCTCTACACACTCAGCTACAGCCGCTTTATAAATTTGTCTTTAAATGTTCAACTTGAGTCAATTTTCTTCGTCGTTTAATTTGGTTCTTCACTTCACAGATGCATTTTCGTAATAAAGAAAAACCCAAAAACAGAGAAAAATTATGTGTTGCCGCTGACGGCAAAAGCCTCTGCACGTTCAACTAAAGACAAGCATACAAATTGGTTTTCAAATGTTCAACTTGAATCACATTTCATACAATCGGTAAACTGACCATGAAAAAAATCAAACAATAACTCGATTGAAAAAAACATTTTTCTTTTGGCTCCGTGTATATATGGCTGAAAGATCTGTCAATAAGTATTGAAGTGTGGCATATTTCGTGATATCAATTCGCGGCTCGGCATTTCGCGTTACATTTTGAACAAATTAGATGTGGTATCACCATACATATAGTAAAAAGTATAGATACGATTTCCAGGCTCCATATATTGGACTTTAAACCTCTCAACACAAAAACATGTAAATACTGACGCGATAAATATTGAAAATGCTCGATCAATCGCTATTTTGAAATCCATCAATATGGATCACGATCCAAATATCACAATAAATATTGAACGTGAGACAGGCGTATACTGCTCAGCGATAATTTTCTTCGATATGTGGTTAGTGATTTTTGCTGACCGCTGTGTTTCCTGATCAATGCAATTGTTTCTGGTAGTGTTGTCACCGCTACACGCAACCAACCACAGGACAACTTATCAAATTTATCCAACTTTTTTAGTCTGCCTTTATACACGGCAAACTTACCAAAAGTTACCAAAATAAAAAAAGTTGCCAAGTTACCAAGCGCTCAAAAAGTTACCTTTTTGGTCACAAGCGAACAAATGTGGCAACCGTGATTTTTTTTCGTGTGTCGTTTTCACTTAGCCACATAGTTCGCTTTTTAGTATAGACACGCTACAAAAAAAATAAAAATATTACATAAAGCGGTGCTTGGTGTTAGCTAAACTTTCATAAATTTTTTAATACATGAACTACTTACTCTTAAGAATGCATATAGAAATTTAAGGATACTCCGGGGTACTCCTTTTCAAAATTCTAAATCAAAATAAATAATATAAAAAAAAACTTTTTAATATACAACGCTTTTATAAATGGACTAAAAAGTAGAAAATAATACTTCTCAGTCCCATAGAATTTGTTTTGATAACTTTTGATTTTGAAATT
>NW_023458559.1:61946642-61952718 GCF_013731165.1 Rhagoletis pomonella | reverse complement strand
CTGATAATCGGAACGCTGTTGAGAAGGCATACAATTTAGTACTTTTTTAACTAAAAGGCTTTTTTTTATTTCCGTTTATCTTGTACTTCCAAAATACAATATTGACCTAAGGTAGTTCGATTTCGAGCTGTCACAACGTACAACACCTTTCATTATTGCATCATGGTTTCACTTCTTCTTCTTATCCGCCATGTTAGCTATCTGACAGAAAACGTGTTTCGTATTTTTTGTTGTACCAACTTTTTCAAAAAAAAAATCCAGCTTTTGACGTTGGAAAAATAATTAATAATTTTCGAATATCTTTTAATATTTTTCTTCATAAAAAGTTAACTGCTGCTTTCGTGGATATTGCAACACACGGAATAGGTGTAAGGATACAGCTATAAGAGCCACCGCATACCACAGAGTTTATCGACCGCCTATTTAAATAATAGGGCTCGCTTGAAATATGTACATGATGATGTATGGAGGTGCGCACACTACACCAGCTTAATCGCTCCGACCAATAAGTTGTGGTGCAATGGAAAGACTAGCGAGCCCATCTAAGTCGGCGGCCGATAAAGTCCGTGGTGTGCGATGGATCAAATCCATTATAAACAAGAAATATTGCCGTTATATTTTTTTTATAGGGGAAACTTTCCATTATGGGCGTTCGTTGAAGGTGCGGTGGGCGAAGGGGGAGTGGGCGTGGCACCTCCAACCGACCTTTACGTACGTATTTAATACATACATTTTTGCCACTGCTAATCACATGAATAAAAATGTTAAAAAGGGTTGGCTTTCCTTTATGGCCGTTCGTTAAAGGGGCGGTGGGCGAATGGTAAGTGGGCATGGCACCTCTAACCCACCTTTTTGGAGAGCGAATGAACCACCATTGACAAAAATGCAACCCCCGACCACCTAGGCCCCCTATGGTTCCCTACGACTCCTTAGAAAAATGGCCAAAAATCGCAATTTTTACTTGCGTCCACAGTATTTTTGTGTAGAATTCCTTTCTGCGTAGGCGGCCTTCGGCCGCGCTTAGGGATTATAGACCTTACTACGTAGAATTCTCCTTTCTGTGTGACCTAACTGTGGCTACCGCCCCAGTGATGCAACCTTGGGAGAGGATTAGGTAACTAGAATTCCCTTTCTGTGTGGTAAACCTGGGGCTGCCGCCCCAGTGATGCCGATTTTGGTTACTGGGTGATTTATAAAAATGTCTTGTATATAAAAATGTGTATATAAAAATGTATTGTGCAAATGAATATTTAACATTTTTTAAGCGAATAAACGCAAATGAAAATTGTGATTTTTGGCAATTTTTCTAAGGGGTCGCTAGGGAACCATAGGGGACCTAGGTGGTCGGGGGTTGCATTTTTGTCAATGGCGGTTCATTCCCTCTCCAAAAAGGTGGGTTAGAGGTGACACGCACACTTACCATTCGCCCACCGCCCCTTTAACGAACGGCCATAAAGGAAAGCCAACCCTTTTTATGATTTTTATTCATGTGATTAGCAGTGGTAAAAATGTATGTATTGAATACGTATATTTATATTTAAAATTAAGTGATCAGTTATGAAACATATAAATCTTTACATGTTCTGTTAAAAAATATCTAAAATAGCAAGCGAAAATCCCCAAGTTCTATATCGTAGCAGTGGCCACATTGCGTGTTTGTCACAGACACGGTTTATGTCAAAAATTTTGAAGTGAAACTACCTTCAAAAAATTATTGTATCATGGTTTGTTTGTATACAAAAAACCTCATTCCTGAGTGGCTTAAAATGCTTGAAAACAAATAAACTGTGTTGTGTTATTGAATGGTAGATTGACATTCAGTATGGAATGTGAATGTAACAGAAGCATTCGCACACACACATGATTGTATATTTAAAATGAATGCACACGGTTTTACCATTCAGTACTGATACTTTTTTCCCAGGGTTGATATGTTTTATACTTTAAAGTTTAAACATATCTGGAATTGAAAAAAATATATATATGTATACGTATGTATGTATTTCAACGTGTATGTATAGACGTTTTCTGTCATAAACCAATGGCCAATGACTGGTGCGAAATCAGTCCAAACAAACATCGCAACCGTCGAGCACAAAGGACATATCTTGATACATACATATACATATATTAGATTCGAAACTAGTGAACTGTACATAGAAATATAAAACACTGTCAATAGAATTGACAATTTTTAAAACTCTTGCTTGAAAAAACTTAAGAATTTCATTATCGGCCTCTGTCCCTTCGTATTATAGACTTTTAGAACTATAACAGGTCTATTCTGCACGTAACCGAAGATTTTGTAACCGGAAAATTTTATTACCAAAAATGTTACCTGTTCATGTCACCGGGATTCTAGGAACGTTGGTAATGCTATATATTCAGCAATTCAGCCATGAAGAATTGTGGAAATTCTGGCATTGCATATTTCACGGGGCAATATTTTGTTACCAGCTTATGAGATGGTAACAAAATTTACCGGTTACAAGAGTACACCAATTGCGAAAAAGGTTTAAAAATTTACAGGAACTTTATATACCGGTAACAAAATTTTTATTACCAGCGCAGAATACACCTGTAAATGGTTGTTTCTCTGGATATATGCAATTACTTTCTATTTATAGATTTTCTGAAGCCATCTTGTTTTTTTTTTTCAAATCGAGACAGAAGACACTCTGCGTTTTGATGCCTCGTGTATACGAGTAGTTTTTAATGTTACTCTTAAATACCTACACATTTTGAAATCATCACCATCTGGGGCTCCATCATAGCAAATTTTATATACTTATACATACTTACATATTTACATATGTAACTGCACAGATGGCAATAAAAGCGTATTTAGCTTCTGTTTTTTCATTTAAACACGACATACATACATTAGTTACAAGTGAAATTATATTATAAAGAATATACAGTGCCGGACAAAAGTATTGGCACAGAGAAATTTTCGCAATATCTGAAAAGTTTTTCATTCTAATTTATTTTCGATAATTTTTTATAAATATATAGTTCGTCCTACACCAAAAAACATTAAAACTAAATCTCTAAATTTTGTGCAAAACTCAGGAAAATTCAATAAATTTGCATACTTATTTGCAACTTTCTATTCAGATTTTTTAGAAAAATTCGAAGTATGCAGTTTTATAGCTCAACTAATTTTAGTTTAACAAAGTGCAAGCTTGAAGGTGCTAAAAAATCGCATTGATTTTTGGCAATTTTCTTTCAGTCAGGTTCTTCCGTACAAAGTATGTTCGACAATTATTTTTTGTATGGAGAAAATGAGCAACACCTTCTACTAAAAAAATTTCCAAAAATCAACGCAATTTTTTAGATACTTCATACTTGCACTTTGTTATACTAAAATTAGTTGGGCTATAAAACTACATACTTAGAATTTCTCTAAAAAATCTGAATAAGAAGTTGCAGATTAGTATGCAAATTTACTGAATTTTCCTGAGTTTTGCACAAAGTTTAGAGATTTTGTTTTTATGTTTTTTGGTGAAGTACGAACTATATTTTTATTAAAAAATATTGAAAATAAATTAGAATAAAAAACTTTGCATATATTGCGAAAAATTCTCTGTGCCAATACTTTTGTCCGGCACTGTATGTATGTATGTGTATGTACATAGATGTAGAAAGAAGAAGTCTAATGCATCCATTTTATTCTTTGATTACAGAAGAAAAAAAATCCACATTTAACACTCGTGCATGAACTTTCAGTTTCTCAATTAATTTTACTGTTTCCAGGTAATGGAAATGGAAGAAAATATATTACATTTCCAATTTCGAATTTATTCGAATTACAATATGAAATTCCTTGTAATGGAGTTTAAAAAAAATTACATTTGAAATTACTTCTAAAAAATTGAAAAACTAATGAATTCCTTTGCTGCGGACTGAAGAAATTGATTCCTAATTACAATTCCTTGTAATTTGTAATTGGGAGTAATTTAATTTCTAAAGGAATCAAGAAAAAATGCTCGTTTATGCACTTAATTTGCAACAGCAAAGTAATTCAATGAAGCAACAGAAATAATAAAAAAAAAATGGTAAAAAAAAATCAACAAGTTGTAAGCGTCGTAAAACGAATTTAACTATTTATACTCACACTTGTATTTGTAATCGTACGTTCTACTGTTATCTACAATGATCTTTATTTTTCGAGTTTAAGCAAAAAAAATTAAAAATAATATTTGATTTAAATTTTTTCGGCCAAAATGATGATTATTTTATCATTTTTATTTTTTTCGCTCAAAGATAATAAATAATTAATATTTGGTTTAATTTTTTTAATAATACTTCTAACTAAAAATCAAATAATAATTATGTATTTTCGTTGAGCGAAATAATAAAAATCATAAAATTATCATGAAATGCTGATGACTTAAAATTATTTGTTTTATTTATTATGATGATTACCTACGGTCCTTGATTTTCGTAAAAACCTATGTATGAATTGCATACATTTGTTCTAAATGCAGTTTACGCGCTTGACCTTCAAATTTATAGTAAAAATAAATGTTTCATTTAACTCACGTAGCGCAAAGAAAACACGGAAAAACACACTCAACACATGGAGCGCTAATATAAACACACGCTATATGTAGTAATGAAATAAAAAATGCAACAACAAATGTTACAACAGTTGCACACAACACGCAAAATACGAAAGAAAAACAAAATAAAACAAAGAAAGTCATAAACAAATAAAAATTAACAAAAAAACACACACAAAAACGAGAATAATTTGAATGAAATTACCATTACAGTACTGCGCGGCAGCGTAGTCATCATCGAAGCGGCAACGCTTGGCGGCAGCGGCGACGCACACATCAAGACCGTCGGCACCCACGCCACTGTCACAGCCGTTGAGCAAGGCGCAGTTGGCATAGTCATCATCGCTCGCAAAGTAGCGCTTCTTGCAGCGTTGTGTGCCAAATGTCGCGGCGGCGGCGGCGGCGGCGGTAGGAAAGCCAGCGTCAACGCTGATTGCACTGACGTTCATGCTACTGCTGTGGTTGTTGTTGTGGTGCATCAACGGCATGCCATTGACATTATTTGCATTTGGCACACATCTGTTGTTATTATTGTTATTGTTGTTGTTGTTGTTGTTAAGGTTAACATTCGTATTATTAATGTCGTCGTTGTTGTTGTTGTGACTGTTGTCGTCAGCCGACTCATGCGCTGCATTTACATAGGAAAATCCATAATAGCCATTCGAGGAGATGTGCGACACGGCCGCTATTCCGGTTGCGTTGTTTAAGCGCTGCTGCACCATACGCGTATTGAACATATCCACGTGACGTGAGTCAAGCGCAAAGCCATCGCTGCCAACAACAGCACCACCACCATGTGCCCAACACTCAAAGTTCGTCAGCACCATTTTAGCGATTTTCCCACAATGTGTGCGGCTTTAATATTCTCGTAGATATGTATGCACGTATGTATGTGTACAAAAATCAGCTAAATATTACGAATCGACGCAGCTGCAGCACAACGAAGTGGTGGAAAATTTCCAAAAAATTAGTGAGACTTCCTCTTCCCACCGAAACCGCTTTGCTTTGTGTGGTGCTCTACTGTACCGCACGTTTGCTCGGTTGCCCGATAGCTTGGAGGTTCCAACGTGTGGTGTGGTAGAGTATGTATGTAAAAGTACTAACAGCGCGCGCTTTGTTGGTCGTTGACAAGTCGAAAGCTATAAAAAAATAGGAGCACATAAAAAATCGTGTTCTTAGTACTAGTAAAAGTAGAATTAAAAAAAAGTAAGAAAATAAAACAAAGAAAAGGTAAATGTGCGCACACAAAGCGCCAATTAATTCACTTATTATTGGACGTTGACTTCTTACTTATTGTCTTTGTTTTGTTTTGTTTGTTTTTCACAACATTAGTGTTGTTGTTGTTACATCTACTTTTGCAATTAATTAAAGTCAACGCCGCTGTCTGTCGCTTGCATCGATATATAGCGTACATTAAAATGCGCTGATGAACGCACGTTAAACCGCCCCCAACCGCTGCAGCCTTCTCCACCGTTGTACTCACACACACTCATGCACGCTATCGACTTTTG
>NW_023458559.1:61942429-61946542 GCF_013731165.1 Rhagoletis pomonella | reverse complement strand
CAAAAGTCGATAGCGTGCATGAGTGTGTGTGAGTACAACGGTGGAGATGGCTGCAGCGGTTGGGGGCGGTTTAACGTGCGTTCATCAGCGCGTTTTTATGTACGCTATATCGCTGCAAGCGACAGGCAGCGGCGTTGACTTTAATTAATTGCAAAAGTAGCCAAGTAGATGTAACAACAACAACACTAATGTTGTGAAAAACAAACAAAACAAAACAAAACAAAGACAATAAGTAAGAAGTCAACGTCCAATAATAAGTGAATTAATTGGCGCTTTGTGAGCGCACATGTACGTTTTCTTTGTTTTATTTTCTTACTTTTCGAATTCTACTTTTACTAGTACTTAGAACACGATTTTTTATGTGCTCCTATTTTCTTTTTTTTTTATAGCTTTCGACTTGTCAACGACCAACAAACCGCGCTGTTAGTACTTACATACATACTCTACCACACCACACGTTGGAACCTCCAAGCTATCTGGCAACCGAGCAAACGTGCGGTACAGTAGAGCACCACACAAAGCAAAGCGGTTTCGGTGGGAAGAGGAAGTCTCACTAATTTTTTGGAAATTTTCCACCACTTCGTTGTGCTGCAGCTGCGTCGATTCGTAATATTTAGCTGAATTCTGTACACACACGTGTATACATATCTACGAGAATATTAAAGCAGCACACATTGTGGGAAAATCGCTAAAATGGTGCTGACGAACTTTGAGTGCTGGGCACATGGTGGTGGTGCTGTTGTTGGCAGCGATGGCTTTGCGCTTGACTCACGTCACGTGGATATGTTCAATACGCGTATGGTGCAGCAGCGCTTAAACAACGCAACCGGAATAGCGGCCGTGTCGCACATCTCCTCGAATGGCTATTATGGATTTTCCTATGTAAATGCAGCGCATGAGTCGGCTGATGACAACAGTCACAACAACAACAACAACAACGACAACATTAATAATACGAATATTAACCTTAACAACAACAACAACAATAACAACAGATGTGTGCCAAATGCAAACAATGTCAATGGCATGCCGTTGATCCACCACAACAACAACCACAGCAGTAGCATGAACGTCAGTGCAATCAGCGTTGACGCTGGCTTTCCTGCCGCCGCTGCCGCCGCCGCTACATTTGGCACACAACGCTGCAAGAAACGCTACTTTGCGAGCGATGATGACTATGCCAACTGCGACTTGCTCAACGGCTGTGACAGTGGCGTGGGTGCCGACGGTCGTGATGTGTGCGTCGCCGCTGCCGCCAAGCGTTGCCGCTTCGATGATGACTACGCTGCCGCGCAGTACTGTAATGGTAATTGCATTCACCTTATTTTCGTTTTTGTGTGTGTTTTGTTAATTTTTATTTGTTTGTGACTTTCTTTGTTTTATTTTGTTTTTCTTTCGTATTTTGCGTGTTGTGTGCAACTGTTGTAACATTTGTTGTTGCATTTTTTATATCATTATTATAGCGTGTGTTTATATTAGCGTTCCATGTGTTGTGTGTGTTTTTCCGTGTTTTCTTTGCGCTACGTGAGTTGAATGAAACATTTATTTTTACTATAAATTTGAAGGTCAAGCGCGCGTAAACTGCATTTAGAACAAATGTATGCAATTCATACGAGTGCTACTGTATTCCACGTATTTTTTGTTTTTTGCAGAGTAGGAGTATGAGTTATTTTGGAACAAATTTTCGTCATCACTTGTAAAAGTTAATTTCTTCCAAACTATGTATATTTTTAGTTTCAAGTTTATCCTTTATTACACGGCAGGTCCGCGCTTCTCTCGAGTATTTTTTGAACAGGGCCCTAGTCATAATAAATAAAACAATTTAATTTAAGTCCTCAGCATTCCATGATTATTTTATGATTTTTTATTATTTCGCTCAACGAAAATAAATATTATTTGATTTTTAGCTAGAAATATTATTAAAAAAATTAAACCCAATATTAATTATTTATTATCTTTGAGCGAAAAAATAAAAATCATAAAATAATCATCATTTTGATCGAAAAATTTAAATCAAATATTATTTTTAATTTTGATTGCTTAAACTCGAAAAATAAAGATCATTGTAAATAACAGTAGAACGTACGATTACAAATACAAATGTGAGTATAAATAGTTAAATTCGTTTTACGACGCTCACAACTTGATTTTTTTACCAAGAAATGTTTTTCATTATTTCTGTTGCTTCATTGAATTACTTTGTTGTTGAAAATTAGATACATATACGAGCTGCATACTGATTTAGGAATGTGTTGATGTAATAAAATTTCCATTCCATTTATTGTGCGTCTTTTTATACGAATTTTTCGTTCTTCTTGAGACCTGCACACAGCCCTTTAAAATTAAAAAAAAATTATAATTATTTTCCGTTTCTGCGCCAAATGAAACCTCTTCGTAGAGCCGAAATGTCTAACCAGCAGATTTTTCTCCCCATTCATCTACCCTCCCTCAGATAATGAATGCAAAACCCCAGTGAAACCCTACTTTTCAGGACAGCTAATATCACTGTTACAGTGCAAAAACCACAAACTGCATTCTAATCCTCTCAATGTTGAATTACAATATAGTAAAATGTTACTTAAGGGACACTGAGCGACAAGGGAAAAATAACAGCTTTCCAAAGATCGGAACTCAGCTGCCTTGGCTCTGCCTTCTCTTCCCTGAAAACAATTTTGCTAAAATTTAAGCCTGACCTAGATTTTCTTGACAATACTAAGAACGAACTAATCGTATATGTGCGTCTGCGGATGAGCCAAACCAAACTATAATTTTCAGGTTTTTTTTTTCGATTACAAAGATTTTTTTTTCCTTTTGGCAGGAAAGTTTTTTGTCTTTAATAAGAAAGATTGTGCTGTTTTCTCAAGTAGCTTTTAAATTATTTTGTATTTTCCTATCAATGTTTCAACACTGCGTTTGCCTAATTAATGGCTTAGCAGCCGTTAGCCCAACGAGGCCGAAACAAATGTGCACGAACAAAAGTACGAAATTTAATATATGGCTCTACAACTTGTAGAACAAATCCAAGTAGGCCGTAAGGTCGTAAACACACAAATGAAATACGAAACCAGTTTCTGAAAAAATATTTAGAGAAAGAATTAAAAAATTACTCTAAAGTTGCCACAGGCAGAAACCGGTTTGTCTGCGGGTCAAATCTGGTAAAGGATTACCCATATTTGTTCCTAAATGTATACATACATTCCTTAACTATTTTTTATATGAAACGAGCCCATTACACAGAGCTGGGTCGTAATGATTCCTTTAGAAATTGAATTACTCCCAATTACAAATTACAAGGAATTGTAATTAGGAATCAATTCCTTCGGTCCACAGCAAAGGAATTGATTAGTTTTTCAATTTTTTAGAAGTAACTTCAAATGTAAGTTTTTTTTAACTCCATTACAAGGAATTTCATATTGTAATTCGAATAAATTACGTGTTAGTAATGTAATTTGTTTCCCCCAATTCCTTCGAAAGGAATTGAAAATGTAATATATTTTCTTCCATTTCCACCATTTCCATTACCTAGAATTACAAAAGTACTTTAGTTTATTTCAATTACTCAAAGAAATAGTAAAAGTAATAGAGAAACTGAAAGTTCATTCACGAATGTTAAATGTGGATTTTTTTTTGTAATCAAAGATTAAAATCGAAACCACACATTGGACATCTTCTATCTACATCTACATATGTGCATATAATATGTAGTATATATAAAAAATTTTGTGTTCGTTTCTACGAGACCTCAAAACTCGAGATCGGCTGAACAGATTTTAATATATATATTTTTTTAATTGTTCGGTATAATACCAAGATTTATGGTACAAAAATTTGGAGGGTTGCCTCCTGTTTTAAAATTTTAAACTCAATTCAATTGATAAAATTAATGAAATATAACAATGTGGGTATTAAATTAAAGAAGTTAAATAAAGATAACCATTGGGGATATTGTTGAGGAGTGTTGTCACCTATTTGAAAATTGTAACTCAGTTAAATTGATAAAATATTGCAGTGTGGATGTCGAAACTAGAGTTTTAAGAAGTCTTACAGTCGACACTATTTTCGAATAGGTGTTAGTCACCCTGTTCCTAAATAAACTTAGCGACATATCGGGTG
>NW_023458559.1:61891676-61942419 GCF_013731165.1 Rhagoletis pomonella | reverse complement strand
TTTCTTAAATTCGCGCAAAATAGTTTTGTTCATTTGGCGACACAACAATAGGGTTGCCACCTTTTTGCAAATTTAACTCAATTAAATTGACAAAACAAATGAAATATTATAGTATGGGTACAAAATATATATTAGTATAGGCACGCCATTTTGAGTAGCATTAAGGGTACCATAATATACACAATTAAGCCAGTGCAATTTTATAGATACGCTGGAATTAGTCCAAGAGAACAGCAGTGCCCGAGGCAGCAACAGTCCGGACTATTCTTCACCGAAGGCGGGTTATGCGCGTTCGCGGTAGAATCCGGAAAATTTAACGGTTACCCCATAAACTGAAAAGCCACAGTTTAAGTTATTCAGCTTTCTTAGGGTCCAATTAGTAAACTACGTAGGTATAAGTTATTTATTCAAGGCAGTTAACAACCAAGAAATTTAACAAAGCTATTGCACATCAACAGTAAAAAAAATTTAAATACATTTTTCGATTACTTTTTAAATTACTTTGAGGAATGGAATTGGAAAACAATTTTTTTTATTTTCTTTGAACTGAGTTGAAAATAATAAATTACATTTTCAATTCCTTTCAAAGGAATTGGGGAAAAAATTACATTAATAGCGCATTTATTCCACTTACAATATGAAATTCCTTGTAATGGAATTATAAAAAAAAAAACAAGTACATTTGAAATTACTTCTAAGGAATTGAGAACGTCATCAATTCCTTTGCTGTGAACTGAAGGAATTGATTCTTAATTACAATTACTGAGGGATGTAATTGTAATGTAATTTCATTTACCCAGCTCTGCCAATACACCATAGCGGCCGTCGAGTATGAAACTGCCTATAAAGATTCTTATTGGATTGGATTGGATATATAATATGTGAACAATCACACACAGATGCACGATAACACGGTTGTCACTCAAAAACAATGCTTCAACCGATAGGGGAGGAACGACACTACACGCTATTGATATATTGATTGAACAGATAAGAAAGTTCTGTGACACAGTACGAGGGTCACTAAAAAGTCTATAGAATTCGCAACACATTTTTTGAGCATTGACCTATTCTGAACGTTTTACAGTGCGAGCACTCTTTGTGTTGTTTAAAGGTACTTGAAAGTTTCAGGTAGACAAAAAATGAATATTAAATAAAAGGGTTTTCGTTGGATGATTGTCAACAACTTTTGACCAAACGCAAGAACAATGCAACGATAAACTTATTTCGCCTTTCAATGAAGGGCCAGTGTGTATAATTGGTATGGTGCATTCAAGTGCGGTCGTACTTCGCCCGCCAAGGAACATCGAGAAGCTTTGCCAATATGAGATTAGAGAAACGTAGAACAGTTAATTCTGAGTGGTGAACATTTATTTGTTTGGAAACAGTCTTGGAGAAAGGAAGAAAAAAAAAATTAAACACAACAAATGGTCTTTCATCAAGCCAATGCGAGCTTTCACCCATCTAGTCAAACAAATGATTTTTTAAGCATTCGAAACATCGAATTTATGGATCATCCGCTGTACAATCATCCTGATTTGGTACCTAATGGTTCTCTTTGTTTATGTACATCGAGAATAAAGCTGCATTTACATGAGGCGATTTTCTAGGCGTAATGATGACATCAACACAGCGAAATCAGGTGTAAAATAAGGGTTGTACCATACAACTTGTATTCCTTACAAGTTTCATGCATTAAATGTTAAGACTTACGATCATATTAAATAAGGCGCAAATTTTTAAATTAAGTTACGGAAATTAAGTCTAGCCTAACTGAGCTTTCAGTCTTTTAAATTTGAACATATCGATGGCCGAGTGGAAGATCGACCTATCTCGGCAGCCAGTTCGAAAACTCCCTATCTCAGAAAACTTTTCAAGAACGCCCTACTTCAGAAGTCGATTCAAAAACGCCCTATTTCAGAATTTTATTGAAGAACACCTTATCTCAGAATTCGGATCAAAAACGCCCTATCTCAGACGAAAATACATTGGAAATAAACTGAGATAGGGCATTTTTGAATCGGCAGCTAGAATAGGGCATTCTTCAACCAAATTCTGAGATAGGGCGTTCTTGAAAAGTGTTCTGAGATAGAGCGTTGTTTAAAAATTTTCTGAGATAGGGCGATTTTGAACTGGCTGCTGAGATAGGTCGATCTTCCACTCAGCCATCGATAAGCGTTAAAAGCACACCACTATAAGTACATTTGGAAAATAGCCAAATAATTTACAGGGAATTTTTCTGTCATTTTCATAGGCATTTAAACGCGTTTTGAAACCTTTCCACAAGCCTCCCTCTGTTGTAAAGGGTCAAAAAGGGGTAGATATAGTACCGAATGGGGGAGATTGTCCATCCACTATCTACGTTTATATACTTTTAAGTAAAAATTTAGTTTTAATTCCTAGTGGGAAAAAGTATTTTATGACGTCAGCGAATAGGAGAATGCTGGCAAATTTACGAATGGTTAGCGGTCCGCGGAAGACGCCACCTTTATTTTCTGCATCGTGGGTATTCTAAGAACTTTTTCAGTGACCCTAGTAATAGTTATAAAGAACACTTTTTTGCTTTATTATATTTAGATATTTCAACTTATCAAGAAATACTTTTTTGAGCGTTTGAAGTTCTCTTACTTATCTTCATAACTTAATTTAGTCTCAATACCTTCCAGGAGGAGAAGGCATTTTTTTTTTGCTTCGGCGTAGTCATAAAGTCATAAACCTTCTGAAAAGCAAAAAAAAAAGTATGGAGGCAAAACATATTTTGCTTTGATTAACTGATAAAGTTACCGCCAAGCTGTTGATTTATTTATTACTCTGCAAACACATAAAAGACAAGTTTTAGAAGAGCGTAAAATGTTTTACTTTATTTGAATAGCATTTTTCTGTTCAGTTGTTTTATAAAATAGGTTTTTTTAATAATGATTGCAGCGCCCTTGATCTCACAATCAATATCATTTACTGTAGTATTGTCATAATTAGAACTTCCCATAGCCACTTACTCGCCTCGCTGGCAATTTATCCATCGCCTGTCGCATTGCAAATTGACAAAGCACATGCCATTTGAATGCCCCTTTCTGCTGGCACTGATGTTAGATAAATTTGAATTTTTTTTTTTTTCAAAATTTTTACTGCACTTTTCTCTTTCTGTATTTTTGTGCTCATGTCTATGTTTGCCTACCTCATTTGGTCAGACGTTAATTAAACTTGTGTCGCACATTCTTAATGCAACCGGTATTTGGTAAAGTAAATGTGCGCTGCGTTGTCACAGCTAAGCATGGGCGTCGACGTTGAAGTTGACGTAAACAAAGCCTGATAATATTTATTTGCAAAAAAGTTGTTAAACAGCTTTTGTTTTCCATTTCTGGTTTTTTTTTGCTTTTGCTTTTGCTTTTACAGCACAATTATTTTTACACATTTAGGTCATGCAGCTAGCGATGATGTCGTTCACAGTGAGTCAACGCTAGACGGCAGCCGCGCAGCGTAAAGTGGAGTGCGCTGAGCGGTCGTAGAGGTGTGTGAGCGATTTTATTTGTACATATTTGAATTGCACTAAAAATACAAAACTAAAGTAATATATCGAAGTTGTAGAAACTGGGAATCTTTACATCAGGTTGCTTTACATAATTATCAGACTGTGAAGAGGAGCTTTAGATTTTCTTTAAAAAATAATTATATTTTTATCTCTAAAACTTTTTTACAAAACTGTCATCGCTCGTTGGGAATTCCATTAGATGTGTTATGTAATGTTTTGGTATGTTTTGCTATGCTTTGTTATGTTATGTTTGATATGTTATGTTATGTTATCTTATCTTATCCAAAGTTAGTTTTGGTTATGCTGTTATGTTATGTTATGTTATGTTATGTTAAGCTATGTTGCGTAGATAAATTTTTTTTTACTTCACACAAATTCGTACTTAGTAAGTAAATCAATTGTTTATACTGTTACATTAACTGTGTTTTCATCACCTTGTATTCTATTCCTTTTTCAGATTTCTTCTCACTCCCCTCTACACAGATTGGCACACAATCGTGTCTTATGGACACCGAGGACACACAACAACTACAACAGCAACAGCAGCAACCACAGGTAGATGTCAATATGGACGCTGCAAATCTCACCAATCAAACAATCAACAATGCGACAAGTAATATACACTTTATCACACAACAACAACAACAACAACAGCACGCTGAGCAACAGCAACAACAGCAAGTAATAAATACTGCACAATCACCTCCAGTAGTTGTATACCAGCAACAACATAATTATCAAGGTCACTTGCATCGCGCCAATCGGGATGTTAGTCGCTGCTTGTTGTCGCACATGATTTAAATTAAAACAGAAGCTAGAGAAAAAAGCAAAAACCAAAACAAAAAAAAAAACAAGTTTCGCTAAGCGAAAGCGAAATTTAAATGCATTGGGTCAAGGCCAGAAAAAAGTTTCATAAATTTTAGTTTCTAGCGAATTACGTACTAACTATTTTTTCGAATTTCGATGTTTTTTACGTTTAGAATTTGGCAGTTTACTTAAACTCGAAAAATTCGAAATTATTTTTCATAGATGTTTTCACGCTTCGATCAAAGTTTCGAGACTTTCGCGTATTTTCGCAGTTGCAGCGAACTTCGCCGATAAATTATTTTTATATTTACGCGGAATTATTACATTTTTACTGAATGCATTTTGTATGCAATATTAAAGCAATTAAAGCAACTTTGAGTACCTTCGCTTAGCATAAATGTATTAAATTTTTTTATATATTTTTTTTAATTCTTACTTTATAAATATTAAAAAAAAATATTGAAAAAATATAACCATGTCACCTCAAATGCAATATTAACACAGTTACTTACATACCTGCATACTTGATAACAGAAACGAAAACATATGGCTTTTAGTGTGAAATTTATATATGCCTACAAATGTACATACTTAAATATGTATATTCGCTTATTTAATTTAGTTGCACATTTAAATTTTCTTGGCATACAGGTATGTATGTATAAATGTACATATGTATGTATATCCGTATATCGCTTATACATACAGACATATACAGTATTTAAGGCAAATTAAGTGCAGTGGCTTGTGAAATTAAAACGCTAAATATTTACATGCATACATACATATGTATGCACATTAGGGCGGGCAAATTTTTTTCGACTATAGGCGTATAGCATAGGAGGGTCTACGTGTAATTCTAACCAAATTTTCCGAAGAAACTATGGGTCTAAAATCAATTTGGATTGCCAAATTGTGAAAATAGGTTTATTTTACTTAGCATTTTGCTGTTACGACATTACAGAAGTGCTTAAATTTTGTACAAAAACATGCATGGTATATGGAATCTATTTCTGGACATTCCGTTTTCCTAAAACATCCGCCAGAGGGCGCAACAGTGATACGAAATTTACAAGAATTCTGCAAATTTTATCTGAACACTTGTTATTAAGATTTTCTAACAAATTTCGAGTATGCAGCTTTATAGCCCATTCAATTTTAATATAATAATCGGCAAATTTTGATTGTCTTAAAATCCGCACTGATTTTTACGGCTTTATGCATTTTCTTCCAAATAAAAAACGCAAATGCTTAGCGCAGTCGGCAAAAAAATAAAATAAAAAATCAACGCGAATTTTAAGGCAATTACACATTATTGTACTAAAATTGAATGTGCTATAAAACTGCATACTCGAAATTTTTTTTAATGCTTACTAAAAAGTTTGCAGTTTTTGATGAAGTATTGCAAGAATTTTAATCTTCGTACAAAGTTTGAATTTAAATGGAAATGTGTAAAAGAATTGTATTTTTTCTTACGGCACTACATCAAAATGCTAAGTAAAAGAAACCTATTTTCGCAATTTGGCAAACTCCAAATTGATTTTAGACCCAGGGGTTCTTCGGCAAATTTTCTTAGAATTAAACGTAGAATTCTCCTATGCTATGCCTATAGTCGAAAAAATCTCCTAAACAAATTGATCCGCCCTAATTTACATATATAAATAAATACAAATTTACAAAATTATATGTAGCATATGTACATATGTATGTATGTATGCTTATATGTATGTAATCCAAATTTTCATTTGGCATAATTGTGCGTTTACAGCACATTTCGTAGTATATATATACATACATACATCTAGTACATATGCACATAAATATACAAACATGTACCTAAAATGTTGCACAGCTAATTACTTAACATGAAAAAATGTTATTTTACTTTTTTTTTGCGCCAAAAGAAAAGCAACTGCGTGCGTAAATTGTATGTCTGTCTACCTTGGCATAATTGTTCGGTGCGTTTTGTAAGCAGTGGATTCGAGTGTATGTTTGTACGTACAAAGAAGCAATAAATATTATACATAAATAAAGAAGCTACGAAAGGATTACATATTTCCTTAGGCGAGCAATATGTTGCAAAATATGGGGAAACTAATCAAAAAACTCAAATATATACATACACATGTAAGTCTGTAGATGCATATGTATATTGGCGCAAAAGATGTATCAATACCTACAACCAATCACTTTTCTAATATTTTTATATAGTAATTTGAATCATTATCTAATGATTTAAAAATGAAGAGCAATATTTTTAACTAACCTAAAACCAAAACTAAAAATAAACGAATATTAAAAATATTGTACGAAATTGCAAATAAAACATATTAGTGAAAATTATTTGTATTTATTGTATGTTGAAAATATGCCAAATACAATTTTTTACAGCCAGTTATTATAAATTTGATTTGCGCTTTCTCTTATATATTTAAACGAATCAAATGTGTTTCCATACAAGAAACACATTGAGCTTTCAACTACTTGGCGGCTACAAGTGACTAACATAACGATTGAGCGACTGTGCTGTGCAGCAATAATTGCATAGAAAAAGTACTTTTAAACGCTTACGATTATAGATTATTAGTTGACTTGCATATGCGCTGTAAATGTGCATACATATGCACATATGTATATACTTGTGTACATACATAAGTATGTACATATGTATGTTTATCCACACAATAGCTGACACTTACACTGAGGTGTAAAATAATCATTGTCACAGAAAAGTTGCTATCGCTAGATTTTCTTTTCCCTCTCGCGCCCTCTTTTCCACGTTTATAGTATATGCATTTTATATTGAGGTTAGATAAGTTGAGTTCGTGCTGTATACAATGCTTTAGTGAAAAAGTTAATCAATAGTAAGCTGCAATTGTGAAAGTAGGCTCCGAGGAAGGGCAAAGTTGCAGGGTGACCAATATAGCAATTGACAAGTCACGAGCCACCTTGCAATAGATGAATGTTATGCCCTGCAATAGATTCGATTAATGCAAAACTAGCTTGGAATAGGCAAACTACTGGAACGCGCTTAAAAAGTTACTGTTTTCATACAGAGGCTAAGCTGATCAAGAGCCCATTTAGTGAGGAAAAAATTAGTCGGTGTGTGATGAACTATTTTTGAAACTACGGTAAGTAAATCTAATGATCAGGTATCATTCGGTAGTACGCGCAAAGGGCCATAATCAAAGAGTTACATGATCGCAAAATAGTGACATCAACGGCTTTATTCAAAACATAGTACATAGTACCATAGACCGGAGTGCATATACTTTTTCAACTTTTCATGATTTGGATAGCTTTAAAAAATATTTTGGAAATAAACAAAAAAATAGGATTTCGATATCTATTAAGCAAATTCCTTACTCTAAAATTTATGTGGCAATCCTATTGCGAAATTCTCTGGAATGGATGGTACATATCTTTTGATCGTATGTGTACTGTGTATACATAAAAAATGTTGATTGAAATTAACAAAATAAAAATTTGTATTACATAGAAACGTGGCAACCCTGATGGAAAATATTTTCTGACCAAAGTTCTTAACAATACCTTTCATTGGATATTCATATTGCGATGTTTTAGATAAATTGTGTAGAATCGAAAATAAGTGGCAACCTTACACTATTATCCTAAGAGATAACATTTTGTATATAGGGAAAGCATTGTTTAAGAACCTTCTCTCAGTTCTCATAAATAAAAATAGTTTACCTTTTTTCAAACAAAAAATTATATAAATATGCGATTCAAAATAGGTGGCAACACTATTAAAAATATTCTTTATTGGGGATCATTAAAATACCTTCCATTTGACACCCATATTATAATTTTTTAATAATTTGTAACAAATTTCGAATAGGTGGCAACCTTATACGAGTCTTCTCGGAGATAATGCCTATTCAGATAACCTTAAAATCCGAAACATTATCGGTGTACAAAATTTCATCAAAATCGTTAGAGCCGTTTCCGAGAACTCTGTGGATATATACAGTGCCGAACAGAAGTATTGGCACAGTGAATTTTTCGCAATATATGCAAAGTTCTTTATTCTAATTTATTTCCGATAATTTTTTATAAAAATTATGTTCATTCTACACGAGAAAACATAATAATAAAATCTCTAAACTTTGTGCAAAACTCAGGAAAATTTATTAAATTTGCACACTAATTTGCAACTTTTTATTCAGATTTTCTAGAAAAATTCTAAGTAGGCAGTTTTACAGCCCATTCAAATTTAGTATAACAAAGTGCAAGTTTGAAGTCGCTAGAAAATCGCATTGACGGAAACCAAGCAGCAATGACAATAATGTTTCTTTTCGCGTGAATAGGCGTCGAAGAAGGTCAAGGCGGATCTGCTCGTCATCAAGATTGCGACAACACTTTTTTGGAATACACAAAAACAAACCGTTTTAACAATGCTTTGGAGAAAAAACTACAACTTTTGGCTTAAAGGAAAGTACTCTTCTTCATACAAAATATCACCTTCCTATTGACCTACTCTCATGTGAGCCAGCATTAGAAAATTTTTTAAGGGTGTGTGCATTGCACTTAACAGTTGCATGTACATATGTATATGTTAAAACTGTACTACATATACATATGTAAGCCACACATGGTGAGTACACACAAACATATTTGGGCTTCATACACACGGCATCCATATGCAGCAGATGTTTGCACTTCAACTGTCCAAAATGCTGGGATAATGCGTGAGAATACAACACATGGATATTAGATTTTTCTGAAAAACACGTTTAAAAAATACAGTTCAGTTAATGAATTGTAAAATAATAATAATAACAAATAGTAAATTACTCAGTGATTTTTTCTTTTCACTTCACCTCTGCATATGCCGAAAAGTGAATATCTGCGTTTAAGTTCTTTTACATATATGCATTAGGGTGCCCCACTAAAAAAATTATGCGTTTTTTCCAGTGGTATTATAAAATTGATTATATTTTAAGACTTCCGCCAAAATATTACGGAAAATATTAAGATTTACGTGAGCTGGACCAATTTGAAAATACCTCTAAAAATCTCATTATTTTTATTCCATTGATAAAATTTTTAAACATATTTATGCAGGCCATCTAAGCTTAAACTCTTCTATCATCTGAAGTGATTTTTTTGAAAAACTTATTTTATGTACATATGTATTTATATAAACTCGATTTTCGGCGGTATTTTCAAATCGGTTTAGCTCACGTAAATCTTAATATTTTTCTGAAAAACAGTACGGATTTTTTTATGGATGGTGATGGTCCCTAATGTATGTACCTATGTATGTACATAGATTTATTCGTTTCTTATAGCAACAGTACGTGCAAGCAGTTCTCGACATCAAGTACCAGAGTGATAAAGTGTATATTATTTTTAAATCCTTCAGAAATATAACATGCTCATACACATACTTTATACATATGTACATGCCTTCAAATACCAATTGGCTTACGTTTTCGCTGCATTTTGCTATTGTTGCTGTTGTTTTGTTGTCATGCTGTACATGTATCAAAAGTAAACCAAAATTTAAATTCAACCTGCATATCCGTGAATCCATGAGAACATTCCATGCTTCTCTTTTCTTACGTTGAACTCAATTTTAATTTAATTTTTTTCACTTCAACCCACTTGATTTCTTCCTTCCTTCTTTTATTATAGCAAAAAGACATCGGCAAGCCATAGATTACGATACCAGCTATGTAAACATTAATCTATCTAACAATATTAATGCTGCTAACCAAAACAACATACAAATCTCTTACAATAACCATAATATCGAGCGTTTGGCTAGTAATGCAGCAACAGGGAGAAGAGAGAATGGTGGTAGTGACAATAATGATGTGATATCTGAAGGTGATCAGGACAATGTTCATGCTGGTGTTGGACATACATATCAGTTGAATTCAGCGGGGATTCCTGCCCACATTAAAGCGACGAGCCACGAGGACTCTACTAGTACAGCCAACATCGCTGCATTGTATGCCAAAACACATGGCGGCGCTTTCTATCAATTCACAGCAGGCAATGCAGGTAATCAGCCATATGTGGAGGATATTTGAGAGAAACGTCAAAGGCAAGAGGCAACGCGATACGAAGAGCTGATTCAGCAAGCATCGAAATTAACGAAAATTGTCATAGTTATTTTCATGTTCGCATTAGCGAGCACTTATAAAGCGAATTTACTAGGTTTTAGAAATGATTTTTGTAATATAAATTGCACTGAATTTAATAGATGTTAGGAATGAGGAAAACTGTGTACGCCGCTTACTCTAAAAGCGGCTTTGATTTGTAAATTGAATTCCATTTAGAGAGAAAGAAGAATTTCCTTTTTTACAGTTATTTTGATTTTTTTTTTAAATATTTACTATAAACTTGAGTTCACTAGTTGTGTTGGTTTACAAATTATCCAGTAACTTGCCAGCAACTCTCCGGTAACTTAATTTCTGAGAATTCGCTCTCTTAGAAAAAATATGCAAAAAAGTACGAGAACGCAAATCCAGTAATAATTTGCAAGTTTCATGAACATCTGATAAATTGCTTGTTTATTCACAGCAAATTCTTAACAAAACAATATATTTTATATTTAAATAGATCTAGTTTGCCAATTTCAACAATAAAAACAAATAAACAGTTTCCTTATTAGTTTAAATTGCATCCAGCAATATGCGATCAGCTGCTTTTTGTACTTGTTCTTACAAGTAAAAATTTATCCAGTAAAATCCAGTAAAAACTTGCAACTTCAACTGTCATGACCAAACATGAAAATTCGTAAAAACTTTTACTGGATTTTACTGAAAACGAGTAAACAAATGTAGGCATTGAGTTACAACACTTTAGCAACTAACAAAAATACCTATATATACATACATATGGGCGATTCCATCGTCACGGGTTGGACATTTGTACAGAAAAAATTTTCTTTCTTGTTTAAATGTAAGTATAAAGTACTGAACAATTCTACACTTTGATAAAGCTACACCTAATTGACTATTATATGAGTTATTACAAACTACGAAAAAATTCCAGCTTACTTTACTAGGAAAACATCTGATTTATTTCTTCTGTCACGGGTGGAACAAAAAAAGAACCTGCTTTTTGGAGCATATATATTTTACGGAAACTTTTCTGTGTGAACGTGATGGCTTATAATAAAACAAAGAACCAGGAACACAGACAAAGCAAAAACTACAAAAAAAAAATTACTTTATTATACAAAAAATCCGAAATTCCTCTGTCACGGGCGGGACAACGTTTGTCACGGGTAGGACACATACGAATTTTTATATGAAAAGGAGCTTTAAGTGTGGTCCATATATAAAGATTAGTTATTAAAAAATATAAGAAGCCAAGTTGGGTGCCTTTTATATAGAAGAAAATGCTTAGCACCGTCAGCTAAAAAATTAAAATTTTTGGACGTAATCGTTAGAGTTTGTCGAATTTTTATAATTTTTGCAAGAAGTTTGAAATGTAGATTTATGTGGTTCTGATTAGGTAATGTGTTAGACTTTTATAAAGAGAAAATATAAACATTAGATTAACAAAATAAAAAAAATAAAAATTGGTCAAAATGCAATTTAACTTAATCAGCTGACCACAAGGGTATATAGATAATGGAGTCAGAACCTACTTTAAACTCGATCAAAAAATTTACTTAGAACTTGATTTCAAAACGCAAAAAAATGCAATCAAAATGCATTTAATGCATTTAGCTGTAATTTGTTATTTTTTGGTTGATTCAAGATTTTTACAAATGTCCTATCCACAAGTTTGTTAGTTTTATAAAGAAAATAATTTTTGCACTGAGGTTCACTTTCCCATGGAACCTCCCATATGTATATACATACATACATACTTACATATGTACAACCAAAAATTTGCATTTGAAAGTGAGTAGCTTGAGAATATTTCGGTAACACGTTTTGTGTGCTTCAACAAAAAAAAAATAAAACTAAAATGCAAATTAAATCACGCCTACATATGTACATACATAAGCACATATGTATGTGTGTAAGTGCATATATAAGTGTATTAATAAGACGAGGGTGTTACAGTTTATGCACCGTTAGCCGGAATTCGCCAAATATTAAATGGAAAATTGCCACAAAATGTAGTAGGGTGGCGTGTGGAAATACATATATGTATGTATGTGTAAACTGCATGTACATACCTACAGTGGTCGACATATTATTTTTGTTGTTATTAAATTTTTGGTTATTTTTTTTTTATAAAAGTATGGTATACTTTAACAAACCACGGGTAAATCCAAATTTTAAAATTTGTGCAACATATGCAGTTTTGTAGTCCATTGAATTCTAGTAGAATAAAGTACAAGTTTCAAATGGCTAAAAATTATGGTCGCATTTCTTCCATATAACGAATACACACAATTTGTTTTTATACGGAAGAAAACCGTAGCAACTTCTACAAAGAAAAAATTCACAAAAATCAACGGTAATTTTTAGTAAATAAAACGCACTTAAAACTTGTACTTTATTCCATGATCAAAACATAATAAGGTAAAGCCATTGGGAGACAGTCTGACGTTTGCCAGCAATATAATTTAAATCTAAAAATTTAAACTCACACACCCATTCTCATTTTCCACCTCAAACAGCAACAATTGTGAACAATTTCGTTTTTTTATTTTCAACTTTATATGATTTTAAAATGCTGTCAAACGTCAGAAAAAAATCATGGCCGACGAATTGAGAGAATGAATTCACCTTGTAATATTTTTATCATGCTTTATTATACTAAAATTCAATGGACCACAGAATCTTTCTAGAAAATCTAATTAAGAAGCTGACATTTTTACGAAATTTTGTTGATTTTTTTTACTATTTCACAAAGTTTGAAACTTGGATTTATACGGGTTTTGTTGAAGAATGAACTATATTTTTATTAAAAAATAACCAAAACCAAATTTTTTCGTCCACTGTATGTGCAATTCAACTAAATTCCTCTAATAAAAATATATACATACATACATACATATGTATGTATTTTTCTATGCGTGCATAAACATCTCCCTATATTCTTTACCCCACCAAATAATGTGTGCACAGATACACATTATAAACAATTAATTCGCAAGCAATCATATCACAAAAAAATAGCAAATAATAAAAAAGAAATAAAAATATTAAAAAAATATATATACTTTCACTGTAAATCGCTTGTATTTAACAAATATAAACATTAATGAACTCAGAGTGCGCAATCTGCAAGCCAAATAATCATTTTTCGTGTATTAACACAAATTCAAAAACGTGTATAATAACGATTGCAATTACAAAAATACTGTAAAGAATTGCATTTTGTTTTTTTAATTAAAAAAAAAAAATATATATTTAAATATTTACAAAATGAATTTTAAAAGCCTATTTAATTGTAATTAATTAACTGTATTTAACATGATGTAAAGTAAATAAAACGCATGTAAGTTTGTGTGAAATAGAGCAAAAAAATCTAATTTCATTTAACAGGACATAAGTAGGCAAAAAAAAATAGTAAAACCAGAGAGGATAAAACTCAAACATACTTTGTATGTATGTACATACCATCAAACAGAAAAAATTATCTTTACCAAATACAGCCCACAACTCTGTTACGTTTTGTTATAAAATTGAACAGATAATAAAAAATTAAAAAACTCCGATATTTTTTGTGTATATGTACATAAATTTGTTTAGCAACGTGTTTCTCTAAAGTTATTTTCTTTATAAGTCGATTGTTTGAATTGGAACACTCTAAAAATAGGAAATTAATTAATTGTTAAATAAATATGTATGCATATACATATCGTTGATGAAATGCAGAAAGGCCCTAACTAATACTATTTATTTTTTTTTTTTTCAGGAGAGACAAGAAACGTTACATAATTGAAATAATAAAATGTTTATTAAAAATTATCGATGAATTTATGTTAAATATCAATACCTAACATAATTTAAAACAATTTAATTTTTTTCATCAATTATGTCGACGAACGATGATGATTCCCCTAACAATCTGGATGGCCTTTATAGAAAGCATTCCTGTCCTTTGTCTTAGATATGCCAGTATACTCCTTACCATTCATCCTAGTTTTTGTATTTGTGGCACGCCGCACAGTGGGCCACCCCATACAAGTTAGCCGGAAAAAAATCTTTTATTGGTTCTGATTCTTGGATTTATCGTAAAAAGTTGCCATAAAGAAATTCATCTTGATCGGGGATCGATTGGATGGCTCCAGAGGTCCTTTGAGGAGGGTTTGTAGCAAAAACGGTATATTGAAGGTATCTATATAAAAATACGCCACAATAAAATTTTGCACCCCCTTTCCCCCCCGATTTCAAGGAAACATATACCGATTTAAAGGATGTAACTTCCTCTAATCCAGAAATGTGAATCCCGATACATAGAGAGCGTGGCATCTGACATACATACTAAAATGTGAAAACCGATATATCTCTAAACCCAATTATGCTGGGCAACTGAAACTTGGCACGGACGCATAGATTCTAATTACCCTACTCACGGCGAAAAATGATAGGTATTGGAAAAGGGGGCGTGGCACTTCCCATACAAACTGAAATTTTCATATCACTAATTTCTGGAACCGCTTAAGCTTACGTCCTGAAATTTGCCACAGCTACATACATATGTTGTCAATACCGTACTTACGGCGAAGAGTGGTAGGTTTTGGAAAAGGGAGTGTGGCAAAATTCAAAAGTGTCTGAAACAAGATGTCTCTTATGATCTCGTGAACTAAAGGAATATAAAGAACTTTTCTTACCGACTGCTTGATATCTCAAACATAACAAAATTTTAATTCCGTTTTTAATGTGCCTTATTTGAACGCATAGTGGGAAAAATCTTTTTGTGTCAAAAATTTGTTGGCAAACATATGCTCGCTAACGATTGTCATTGTGCCATGATTTTGTTTCCATTTTGGTAAAGTTGCTAAAATATTTACGATTGCTATTAATTTAGCTTCGATTTTTTTTACGATTTACAGATTTGTTGTCTTCAAATCAAAAAAAAAAAAAGCACCAGGCACCAACCTCAAGAATTTTAGCATTTTGAATAAAGAAAAGCACTCAATTTTGCGCGAAAAGCACCAAGTTGGCAACAGTGTTCGCTAGTTTTTCAGTTACGGTTCTAAATTTTTTTAGGATTTAGTATAAGCCTCTTGGAAATGCAAAAAACCAAATTTCGAAAAAAAAATTCAGTTAGGGCCTTTCTACATTTCATCAACGATATTATGTATATACATACACGGTTTTCTACTTTAAACGACGATATATTTTTACACATACATATCGTCGTTTAAAGTAGAAAACCGCGTATCGTCATTCTGCAAAACCGCGTAACTGACATTTGCGGCCAAAAATTGGATTTACTCACACAAGCTCTTGGATCAATCCTTATCCATTCGCTCTGAAATATACTAGCCAGAAATGCGATTCTTTTATAAAAACAGAACCATTTTGAAATATGAGTATTTTACTCTCTAGAAAATAATTTTGCAACCTCGCATACGCGGTTTTGCATTTTGTTGATACGCGGTTTTGTACTTTAAACGACGATATGTATGTAGATAAATGTGTATGTAATGTTGCATAACAAGCCAATTAATTCAATTATTTGTTTTCTTTTGTTTTGTTAACTCCTTTAATTTAACTGATTTTATGAATTAATACATTTATTTGTAATTTTTTATGGAATCGGCATCGGCCGATTTAGGTTGGGTTAAGTTAACGCCGCGAGCCGATTACGAAATTTCGAATGCGGCAAATTTCGATCCCTGAGAGCTCAGTGTTTGTTCAGAAGTGCGAGCCAAAATGCTTCCATCTTAGCCTCGCGAAGGTTGGACAATCTAAAAGAAAGCATGGAAATGATTCCACTTCACCTTCCTCTTGACAGCTGATACAAAAGGATTAGTTGAAATTCCCTAGTCTCACCGCTTGAATACCAATCGCACAATGGCCTGCCAGAGCCCCCATCACTAGCCCTTGAGAGTTAACGTGTTTTAAAGTACCCTATAAAAACATTTGCTACAGCAGTGAAACGTCTTCTTTTCCTTTTTCTATTTCACAAAAGGATCCGGCTTCAATTAACCTAATAGCAGTTCGTGCTGCGCCAACTCTGTCTGCAATATTCGCAGGCTGAACACATGTATGTTAAGCGCCAGTGTAGGTGTGGTTCCTAATGCTCCTGTTTTACAAGTGTAGCCTTCTCAAGTGAGTTCCGCTGTTGATCGCCCACCTTGTTGCCTGGTTCAAGTAACCGTGAGCCAGATCAAAAAGGGTGTATAGAAATCGTCCCTTAACCAAAAGTTACACTACATAGGCGATCACCCGACAGCCCACTTTATCCAGTTCCCCTAGAAGGTCGTTTACAACCGCAATTCAGTTCAGCTGAGAGCGAACACCGCCTTGCGGAGTGCTCTTATTGGCTATGCACTGAGTGCAGACGCTCCCCTACTCCGCCGCGACAGATCTGTCGCAGTAAGCTGTAGATAAGCCTTATTAGGTTGGTTTCCACCCGCAGATTATGAATATACTTGACTATTGCCTCTGGAGTGACATTGTTGAAGGCCCATTCGTTATCAAAGAAGGCCCCTACTGCATAATCTTCATGCGTGACGGCTTCCTCTGACCACTTTACCATTGTGTGCAGGGCGTTATTTACCCACCTTTTCTTGTAATAAGCATAATGAGCTCTTGAAAGACAGTCACGAGGAATCGCGTTTATTATGTACAGGTCTATCAGTCTCTCTAGCGGTTTTAGCAAAAGCGTTTTTAGCAAAAACGAAGAGACTTATAGGCCTATAATCCCTAGGAGAAACATGAGAGCCTTTGCCGGCCTTCGGGACGAAAGCAACACTGACTTCCTTCCAAGCCTTGAGGAAGTACCCGGTCCTCAGCTGCGCAGGTATGATGCCATCGGTCCCGGCGACTTTAATGGTTTGAACGAATTTATCGCCCAGGTCATATGACGTTCGTCCAGAAGATCGGAGAAGTACAGGACTTGGCGGGCGATTCTGTAACCAGATAGCGACAAGATTCGGATCGATATCGTACTTGTTGACGTAAAAGTAGTTCATATCATACGTCAACAAAACCGATACCGATTCGAAAATTGTCGCAAATTGGTTACAGAATCTGTCGCTAACTGGTTACAGAATCTGCCTACAAAAATGATATCGTCCGATTCAGCTGGAACAAAAATGCTTCAAACAAGTAAGAGTTTCTCTGAATTATGGCCTCGAACCGACATATATACATCTTTCATTTGAATCAGTATTAAAAGCTCTATTGGCTCGTAGATTCGGGTTTTGATAGGCGAGTCTCCCCTGAACCGTTTTTTTCCATATTTTTGGCCTATGTGCGCTTTTATTCGAAACCTAAATGTTTCGGTTCCGAGTACCGAGAGTATTGGATGCTTAAAAGTATTTACTCAGCAAATCACTACTGCTGTCATCTCGACTGTGACGTCAGCAAAACAGCTGATTCTGTCAAATTCACTGAGAGCCGATTAGCGGTATTGCCATCGGCGCCACCTTCTGTATTCTCTCCACCGTGATTGTGGCACATGGTTGGATTTTTTGTCGACGATAATTTGAATGAACAATTTTGTTAAATTTAGAAAATTTACAAACTTGAGCGATTTTAAAATGAAAAATGTAAGTTAATACTTGTTTACTTAATTAATTTAGTTAATTTCAATGATTTGAAAGGTACTCGGCTGAAAAAAACTGTATTCGTAATCCGAATACAATCTCAACCAGAGTCAATATTGGAAACCCGACAGTTACTACCAGGGACGTGAACCGGTTTCGAACCGAACCGGGTTTGAACCGGAAAACCGCTCTTTTCTATTAATTAACTGAACCATTAACCGAACCGAAATTTTCCACAAATGTTTGATCCGAACCAAAAACCGAACCACTTTCTATAAATATTGAAAGGTTCGTTTCAACCAATTTTCAATAAATAAATGTACCCACTTTTTTTGTTTTTGGTAAACATGGTAATACCCACCATGTTTGTTTACCATGCGACAATATCAAATGTAAAGGCAACCCATCTCATTTGACAGACAATTGATAGTTATCCCACAGTTTTGCTTTACATAGAAATTTGTGCTGTTTTTGGAATTTAAATAAGTTCTCAGCAAAAAAAAAATATAAAAAAAATACATATGTATTTGTACATAGTAGGGCTGTGCGATTAATTGATTACTCAAAATTTTAATTAATCATAAAGTAAATAACTCAATTATTCGATTAATTGGAAATTATGATTACCCAAAAGTTCAGTTACTCGAGTAATCAAGATTTTTGATTAACCAAAAACAAAAATATTTGAGTAATTTGCTTTATGATTAATCAACATTTCGAGTAAAATGAGTAATCAACATTCCAACTCTTTACATATAAAGTAGTTTAAGTTCCTTGATACTTTGAAAACATCGTTTCTGTTTTCAAAAATTGAAACGAAAAATTTTTTTCATATACAGAATGTAAAAAATAAAATATGCATTTTCCAAAGCAAACTCTTTTAACGAGCAAAATTATTTTTCTTGAGTAATCATATTTCAATTAACTCGATTAATCATCGTTTTGAGTAATCAAAATCTTGATTACTCGAGTAATTGATTAACCGAATAATCGAATAATCGCACAGCCCTAGTACATAGTGCTTGAAAATATCAATTTTTCCCTTACCTCAAACCTTTAAGCGTGGGCAACAATGATGTTTTTTAGTTAAGGCAGAATTGAATATGCGCTATCTGGGAAGACAATACCTGTAATATTTATACCATGTGTTGGCACTATATCCAAACACAAACGCGTGTTAAACAAACAGAGAAACAATTTGTTATTTTTTAAGTTTGCGAATTAAACTTCACACTTAAATTTAAGACATTCATAACAAACATTTTTTGAAGAAAATCCCCTCAACGGCCTAAAAACGGCTAATTTTTTTTTACAAAACGGCTAACAAATCGACTGCCGGCTAAACCGAAGTTTCTCCGGCTGTTTGCTATCGCAACCGGCTAAATCTAGCCGGAAAGCGACTAAAATGGCAACACTGTATTTTATACAGAATTCACATTTTTCACAAAATTTTCGCGAGCGGTGCGGAAACTTGACCGAAGCGGTTAAGCGGCGGCGGAAATTTGACAATGCATGGAGTTGCATTTATCTACAATGCGGGGTAAAATGAGTAGCGGCGACATCTGTTCGTGGATTTTTAGCCAAAATAAAGTAAAACGTTTTATAAATTTTTTTATACTAATCAATATTAAATAGCTAAATCCTATGGTTTTAATACACAGCTGAGCAGCGTCTGCCCGGCGGGCGACTGCGCGGCGTATTCGCGTATACATACACTAGGGATGTTCATTTTTTCGATTTTTGCGATGCCGGGATTTTCGGGATGTCGTTGGTTGAATCCCGGGATTCTGATATTTATTATTTTTCAAGGCCTAACATGAATAATTGGATCAATATGGTTTGAGAAGCTTTCCTACCATATAATAAATAATAAGTAAATGGGTTTAGAACGTACTTTTTTGTTTAAAGTGAAACCTATGTCATAAGTAACAAAACGACAGACAGTAATTAAATGTATGTATATGCATTTAATAATACTTTAGTGTGTACATATCTGATAAAGTAATTTAAAAATGCTCGAAAAATGCTCGATGCATAAAAAAGAAGTGAAAAAATTTATTTTCTGGTTGAAAAAAGTTCATAATTCTAGTGGCAGAAATAAAAGAAGCGCCTTAATTCAACCAAATTTGTCTACATTTCTTTTGTTTATCCAAAATTTACATTTTCTTATAAAAGTCTACTTCATAATACACATAATTAACTACATATGTATAAATGGGCATTCCTCTGACGTCATGATTTAAAAAAAACAAACTTTTTTTAAAAATTTTCTTTTTGATGCAGAAATATTCCTAGAGCATCTAGATGCATTTCTGCATCTAAACGAAAATTTTGAAAAAAATCTCGCTTACGTTATTTTGGCGATTAGAGCTCGTTATAATTTCAAAGATATGGTTAATTTCAAAATTTATTAAAAAGATTCAGTGCAATGTAAAAAAAAAAATATGGGTACCAAATGAAATAATTTTTTTGGGTTCACAAGGACGAATAGAAATTGAAAATGCCCATTTAATCTATTTTATTTTTTAAGCTAATAAAGTTAGTCCTTAACATATAATTTTTTCAAAAATAAGAAATGAAAAATTTCAAGGATATTAAAGGATAAAATTATAAAAGGGTATTTTTAATACCAACCCATCCCTTACGGACCAAAAAATTAATGTTTTTTTAACTCTACAGTATCTTCTATTTCATTTGATACCCATCTTAAGTATATTGCACTGAAATTTTTAAATCATTTGTTGAATTACTCATATCTATCAAATTTCAAAATTCTTTTTAAAAATCCTAACGTCAGAGAGAAAAATTAAGACCGCAATTATATTTATATTTGGCCCTTGGTTTGGCGAATATATTGATTTTTTTGTGTGCAAAATTGCCTGCCGCATATAATATATGTAGATTGAGCCACACATTTATAGAAAAAAATGTTAAAAATCAAATAAACAAAAGATATATATCCAAAACTGGTCAACATAAAGCGTTTCTATTATTGCCACCAGTGTAAATTACAAGTCCCGAAAATCCCGGTATTCTAGGCAAATAATCTCGGGATTTTCGGAACTTAAAAAGACCGGGATCCCGGGATTAACATTCCTAACATACACGCTCTGCTTGGGAAGACAGCGAAAGCTTCATTCAACCGCACGACTTGTTCGTACGCACACAGTGACATCAATTGCACGCACACTACAAAAAATTCTCTGCAGAAGCTGCCCACCTCTGTTTTAATATAACAAAATGTTTTCGTCAATTGAGCTAAGATTTTGTAAGTTATTTTGATATTTTTTTATTAGTACTTATGTAACTTTGCAGCGCAAGTGCAACTCCGAGTGTTGTCAAACTTTTGCCGCCTTTTCGGTCGTTTCAAATTAATTTCCCCCGCCCCTCTGCTTGTTAGGAAACACTTGATGCACACTTTTTACAACACGGTTAAAAATTTCGGTTTTAATTTTAAACTTTTTGGACTATTTATATGACCAAACTAAATTCAGTTTCAAATACAAACCTTCCAAGTTTAAAAAAAGCACATATGTTGGGTTTAGAATTTAAACAGTTCGGTTTAAATTTTAAACGCAAACATTTTATATTTCGTCATAATTAAAAAAAAAAAAACTTAAATTTTATGCTGCGTCTGATGGGGATTGAACCCGGACAGCTTTGGTAGCAACCAATTGTATCACCCATCTTTGCACACTCAGCTACAGCCATTCATGTAAATGTGCTTTCATATGTTGAGTTTGAATCAACACCACATTTCGCTGTGTTGATGCCATCAGTTCATAAGCCTAGATTTTAACCAAATTTTCTATATATGAAACCTAGAAACTAGAATGAAAACATTTTGGTTTGATTTTTAAACCACGAACTTTTTGGTTTTAATTTTAAACCACTCGTAGTAAAACATCATTTTCTCGGCTGCCTGGACTAAAATTTAAACCATAATATATTAAAAATTGCTTAAAACTATTGACTGGTTTAAAAAGTACACTATAAAAGATTAAAAAGGCAGTAGTCCTAGCGCGGTTTAAAAATTAAACCCAAATTTTTGACCGTGAAGCAATACATTTTTGTTACACAATTTCGTTAAAAAAAAACACTCACCTTTACTCAATAGATAGCGCCTAAATTTAACTGTGTTATTATTTGGACATTGCAGCACTTATTTTACACACACACACATATTTCAGAGCCTTTACATGCTACCATCCCACGCTTACCGCAACTCCAGTGAAAACACATAAGAAACAATGCCCGGACAAATATTTCACTTATTTGAAAACACTTACAATAAACTTATTAGCAAAGCGCTACAGTTTTATTAATATTTTACACAGAATTGACATTTTTCACAAAATTTTCACGAGCGGCGCGGAAACTTGAGCAAAGCGGTTAAATGGCGGCGGAACTTTGACAATGCACAGAGCTGCATTTTGTGCATTTATGTACAATGCGGGTAAACTGAGTAATGGCGACATCTGTTGGTGAAGCTTGAGCTCATATTAAGTAGAAGGATATTTTACCCGATTTCATTTTATAATGTTCGATAATAGATAGTGCGATCTACGGATTTTCATCAAACAAAATGATACATAATTTGCATTAAATCAAATACATTTTTGCGAGTTATTTTGATATTTTTGTTTATTAATTAGCAATTAACTTTGCCGCACGAAGGCAACTCTGGCCGTTGTCAAACTTTTTCCGCCGTTCCGGTCGTTTGTCATTAGTTTCCCCTTCCGTGTGTGAAAATTTTAGTTGCTTTTAGTTATACATATTGTAGAAAAAGTCAAATTGTTTCAGAGTTTTGTGCTAAAATTAATTGTTTTCTACATAACGTAACAGCTGTGCATGTTTTCTTTCGAATATAACGCAAATCTTACTTTAATATGTGCCTGCACTTTGTGTTCATAGCAATTGTTTTAGTGGCTGAATGCAATCTAGAAAAAATGCCAGAAAATGATTTCTAAGAGTAAAAAGCAAATAAAGACAAATAAATTTGTAAAAGTTTCCGGCACAATCTCTATGAAAATCCTTCATCTACGATATTTTAATAGTCATTAATAACGCAAGTATAAAATTCAAAGCCTCGTTATTTTATTTTACTCACTTATAAATCTATAAATGCACCATTTCAAGAAATTTATAAATGCACCTTTTCAAGAAAGTTTTGAGATTTCCTCAATTAAAAAATACTTTATGAACATTAATAATTCATCTCGTTTTAAATATCAATCAGCTTTCAACCCAAAGAAGCACGCACTTTTGCATTTTCCACATTAATATAATTCTCTTGCACATCCTTAACCATAAAATCTACTAAATTATCCAAATCGTAGTTATGCTGCCAACCCCAATCGCGACGTGCTTCAGAATCATCGAAAACTTGCGGCCACGAATCCGCAATCGCTTGCCGACCATCTGGCTTATAGGTGACTTGTAAATTTGGAACATGACGCCTCAGTTTAGCAACTAGCTCTTCAGGTGTGAAGGACATTGCTGTAACATTGTAGACGCGTCGCTTCAAACTCCCCGAAGGGGCACACATAATTGTATGCAGAGCGCTGCAAGGATATGCAGATAGGTAAAGCGCATGATAATTATTAGTGGGTGAGAAATAATCGTTAACATACCCGTGTCGTTCAATTAAAGTAGCCTAAATCGGCATAGGCCCTTTTCCCTTTAAAGCAGCATTTCATTGGATTCCCAAACAAAGTTTAACTTTTAACTAGACACCTCAAGTTCTTGAAGCCCTTTTAATAGAAACTTAAGAAAAATAAAAAATTCTATTTTTAGCACATACCAAATGATCAAACTTAAATAGCAGAGTAGCTTGATTGTAGTTGACTTAACAAATGAAAACGTGGAAAAAGCAACAACAGTTTACGTGGCAAACTTAGCTCATTGGGTAGTTGAAGAAGTGTGATGAGGAGATGTGTTGATCTCCGAAATAGCTATAACTTCTGCCAAAAATGTACACTGCCGGAACAATGTATTGGCACAGCAAGTTTTTCACAATATATGCAACAATTTTCATTCTAATATTTTTCCGCTAATTTCGTATAAAAATATGGTTCATTCTACAACAAAAAAAAAAAAACATAAAAATATAATGCCTAAACTTTGTGCAAAACTGGCGAAAACTCAGCAAATTTTCATGAAAATTTTCAAATTTTTAATCATATTTTTAAGAATTTTTTTTGGTATGCAGATTTGTAGCCCAATCAATTTTATTTCAATAAAGTGCAAGATTAAAGTGGCTAGGAATTACCGTTGATTTTTGCCAATTTTTTTACGCAGTCTTCCATTCCACAAATTTTGTTCGAAAATATTTTATATGGAAAAAATGCAAAACACCTTCAACAAAAAAAATTCTCAAAAATCAACGCGATTTTTTACTAACTCCGAACTTGCATTTTTTTACTAGAATTTATTGGCTGCAAAACTGCATACTCAAAAAAAATCTAAGAAATCTGATTAAAAAGTTGAAAATTTGCTGAATTTTCGCGAGTTTTGCACAAAGTTTAAGAATTATATTTTTGCGTTTTTTGTTGTTGAATGAACAATATTTTTATACAAAATTGGCGGAAAAATATTAGAATAAAAATTGTTGCATATATTGTGAAAAATTTGCTGTGCCAATACTTTTTTCCCGCAGTGTAAATAAATTGTGTTTTTTTTTTTAATTGTTCAAAATAAAAAAAAAATCAAGGGAAACTGATTATTTTTTAATTCAAAATCAAACCTAAAGTCACTTGAGCTACTTTAATTGAACGGCGCAGATATGCTACTGTGAACAAACATGTCTTGGTTTAATATAATTTTTGTGAAAACGCTCGTAATACGGTGCTACAAAAAAAGTCATGAAATACACCCGATACAAAACCTAGTCTGGGGTTGTAGTATGGTCGAGTACATGATGAAAATAGGCCCCGTATAGTTCCTGAACCCTTTATTTTTTATTCCAAAAAAAAACGTCATTTTCGTACTTGATGTACTTATCTATTAAACGCTCAACTATTTTCCATCCGATTTTAGAAATCGAACAATAAGTTTTAGTAAATATTGATGAACTCCTTAGCCACACTGCTAAAAAAATCTGCACGTCAAGGCCTTATTTTTGCTTAAATTGCTCTATTTCGACAGTGTCAGTTTATTCGAAAATAAATTTTCTTTTAGATAAATACCACATATTTGGCAACTTTCATAGAAAAAATTAAGAAAAATAAGGGCACATTAAAATTTAACCGATGAAAACTCCCAACATGCTAAGTTTAATAATATACTGTTATACGTAGTTTTAAAGGTATAAATCCTCTTTTCAAAACTTGATCGATTTTTAAAATGGGATGGAAAATAGTCAGCTATTAATAGATAAGTGCATCAGGTACGAAAATAACGGTTTTTTTGGTATAAAAAATTGAGAGTTCAGGAACTATACGGGACCTGTTTTCATGTTGTATTCGACCATACCTATAACCTAAACTAGGTTTTGTTTCGCGTGTATTTCATGACTTTTTTGTAGCACCATGTAATTACTAGTCTACTCAAAATATTTTCGACTCACCGGAGACAATCCTCAATGTACATCATCGGTAAACGCGTATCAGGGCGTAAATAGCAAGTGTATTTGCTTGAGCGTAATGCTTCGTGAAATATGGCGACAGCGTAATCTTAAAGGAAGAGAAGGTAAGAGCAAAAGAAAAGAAAATTCATAAAATATATTGTTTTTTTTGTAAATCTTTTTTTTGTCTCTATGATATACTAATTAGACACAATATATTCGATTTTTATTTTTAAGGCCTATGTTTATTTACCCTTCATGAAAGTTTGTCAAATATTATTATATTTTATGTGTGTTATTTTATTAGTTTTTAAGTATTTTTTTGGATTCTACATTTGCATGGCTTTGTTTTGTTCTTTTTCAACAAAGGGAGCCTGAAACATATTTTTCCTTCTCTATTTTGCGCCTATTACTCGTATTCACTTAATTGAACTGGGTTAAACTCATTGTGCGGTAAATTGGTGAATGCGCCGTATCTTCAATATAATCGCTTTCGTAGCCATAAGCGTCAGTCTTTTTGCCCTTCCTGCTGCTATTCAATTATTGAAAATTGCGATACTTAAAGGGGAAATTGCACATTTAACAAAGTGAAAACAATCGCAAAAGATGCACTTTCTTTATTATGATCAATGATGAATGGAGCTTTGCTTACAAATGTACATACATGCATACATATGTGCATTTGTTTTGTGCATAATTGAAATTTATTGTTTAACTGCATAGATATTTTTTGTGCGAAATTGTAACAAATTTTGCTTTTGTGCTATTTTGTCTATTCGATTTTACTCTATTCTATTTTATTTTAATTTGTTTTATTTTATTTTATTTTATTTTATTTTATTTTATTTTATTTTATTTTATTTTATTTTATTTTATTTTATTTTATTTTATTTTAATTTATTATATTTTATTCATTATTCACTATCTTAAATTTTTGATCGTTTAGTGATCGACTTTTCTTTTCCATAGACACTATGCAGTACTCACCAGTGGTGCCACCGCCAGGTGGATCGCTAGAAATTACACCCGGGAAACGCAAGCACCTAAAGTCCAAACCAAACTTGTGGAAATAATACTCGCCCATTAGCTCGGCATGCACCTTCGAAACACCATACATAGTACGTGGACGTTGAATCTATGAAATGAAAGGTGAATTAAGTCAAGGAAACGGAAGTGAAAATTATAAGGTACAATACATGTACATACATATGTACATGCTATATTTCATGAACTTAAAAACCGTTGGCAAATGCATTTTTTTAACAAAAGAAAAATGAATAGAAAGTGTTGCATTTAATAACGACTCACCGTCACATTTGGTGTAGGATTCCGTGGACTGTCTGGCCCAAATGCGCCAATGGTGCTCGGTACAAAAATGCGTAAATTGTACTGTTTGGCAAGTTCGATGACATTATGTACACCTTCGATGTTGACGCTGAATTTTGGTAGAAATAAAATTATGTAGTTACGAACATATGTATGTTTAACAGTTAAATGAATAGCGTGTGCGCCAATAAAAAACATGAACGAATCGCAGAAATTCAGGCGGTACAAACAATTTCTTTTTCGGGAACCAAAGAAAATTGCAAACAAAAATCAAAGTATTAAATGCAAGTGACATACGAGTAAAGTAAATGCAAGTGGCATATGTACATTCGTAGGCATGTGAGCAGACGACATGAAATGAAATTGCTAACAACACGCGATTAACTACTTCTACAAGTATTTGGTAATATATTTGCGTGACTAAGTGAAAGTCTTCCTAAATTATGACATATAATCAACGCGCAGACAAATAAAATAAAAGCTTACAAATCCAAGAAATAATGTAAACAGTGCATTGACAAAAAAAAAAAAGAATTCAGAAATAGCCGTACTTGGCAGCCATACTATTGGAATGCTAATTTTACCAGTTATGAGGAGCACTTACCGCACCGCCAACGGCACATTTTGCTCGCCTATCGCGCTCAATAACGCTGAGAAATGTATCAGCCAATCGACGCGATGATCAACTACGATCTTTTGTAATCCTTTGAAATCTAAAATATCAGCAAATATGTAGGGTCCACTCTCCACTACTTGCTTGCTGGGTTTAACAATGTCTGAAAGTATGACACTCTCATCGCCATACTGGGAGCGTAAGCGTTTGGCGCATTCGATGCCTAGTTGGCCGAGACCACCTGAGAAAGAAAAGCGTATTAATTAAGGATATTAGTGGTACATGGCTTAAACGTATGTAGTTAAAGCAACAAAGCGTAAAATATAAAAAATTTTCTGTTTAGAGTTTGTATAATTTGCTAATTTAAATCTTTGAAGTCGTGAGGGAAACATTTTTTCCAAAAAAGGATTATGTGCATTAGGGTGATCCTTAAAAAATATGGAAATCTATATTTTGTATGGGACACCCCTTCATTGAGTTCTATTTACTAAATTAATACTTCAACGAAAATTTCAAAATGGTAGAACAACTTTTATGGGTCGCTACTAGAGCTGTTAATTTTTTCGCTTTTTACGATACCGGGATTTTCGGGATTTAGATATTCATTACTTTTCGACAACTTAAATCGAGAAAATTGCGTCTATATTGTTTGAGAAGCTCTCCAACCATAAAATAAATAATAAATACATGGGTTTGAAACCTACTTTTTTATTTAAAGAGGCGTTTTTTATTTTTTCTCCCTGACGTCAGAATTTATTTTAAGGGACTTTGTAATTTCAAAGATATGATTAATTCCAAAAATTATTTAAAAAATTCAACGCAATGTAGAATAAAAATATGGGTACCAAATTAAAGAGGAAATTTCTTTAGAATTTAAGACAATTAAAATTTTTTGGATTTACAAGGACGAATAGGTAATTTTTTAAGTTGTTTAAAATTATAAGGACGAAATTCGAGGATGTTATCGAGTTTATATCAGTCCGTAAGATATAATTTTTTCAAAAACAGATACTGCGAAATTTCAAGGATAAAATTTTAAAAGGACATTTTCTATACTTACCAGTCCTTATGCACGAAAAAGTTTAATCTTTTTAAATTCTTCGGAATTTTCTCTTTAATGTGATACTTATACTTATTCTATAAGCACATTTTACTAAATTGTTAAATCATTTTTGAATTACTGACGTCAGAGTAAAAAACTTAAAACGCAATTTTACTATATTTGGCCCATGGTTTTGCGAATATATTGATTATTGTGTGTAATATTTACTATCGCACGGTGTTATACATATGTATAATGAGCCAGACATTTATAAAAAAATATTAATTATTAAATAAAAAAAAAGAAATATAGCCAATACTGGTCAAGAAAAGGATTTTCTGTTATTGCCATCAGTGCAGTCCCGGGATTTTTGGTACGTCAAAAAGGCCGGAATTCCGGGATTAACATTCCTATTTGCTACCAAGGCTTGAAAAATTTAACTTTAGAATGGTAATCCTCATTGATTTTACGAGTGTATTTTAATTTTTCAACCATATTGCACTAAGCGTCGTGCTAAACTTTGCAATAACTGTTAAATAAATAGCAATAAAAAATTACATACAAAAGTAATTATCCGTTAAATGTAATTATTCGTTAAATATTCTAAGTGGTTTACCTTTCTAGGAAAAATCTGATCAATTTGGCACATTATTAAAACTATTCATATAAATTCACAGTCATCGCCAAATTTACTCATCATGCAATATTAAGCGCAAAAAACTTGTTTTTTTAGTTTCTTTCGGAATACTAAATTGCAGCATTTTTAACATTTTCGTGAAAACTAAATTACACAACAAAATTAACTTGAAAGAATACCAAGAAACTCAGGTATAGGAGAGAATAAATATGAACTTTCTAGGCTCAAAACGCATTTTTTAATTTTTTGATAACAAAATATGTCAAATTGTTCCAATTTTAATATTTTAATATTTTCAAATCCTGGTCGAGATCGTTAAAATCATTTTCCAATTTTGAGATTGTTGTGAATGCCTTTACATTACATGTTGATATTTTTAAGGGCCACCCTAATGTGCAAACATACGTATGTATGTATATGTACATATTCGAAATAGTTTGATGAATTTTGCGATTTTAGTTGTAGATTAGGGTCCTTTAAGACCAAAATAAAAATATTTAACTTTTTTTCAAAAACTTTGGACCACGTTAACCGATTTCCATAATTCCTTATTTTTTATCTCCGATCCCATATTAATTTGGTTTAGATCCGATCATTTTATCATGCACAATTTAACGGTGCTCTTAAATTTTTGTATAAGAAACGAAGTCGGTTTTGTTTTGAATTTAAAAATTACTTGTTGTTTTTAAATCTTGTAAATTCTTTTTAAAAAATATTATATGTATTACTTTTATTTACAAGTGAAATTGTAGTTTCTTACTTGAACGATTTAAAATTATTATCCCTTAATTTTTATAGTTTTTTTTCAATCTTAAAAAGTTTTTTTTTTGATTCAAATGCGCGTATGTACAAAATTAAATTACAACAAAAAATTATGTGTATTTGGCACCAAAATAATTAAAGAGAAAATATTGGCACAAAATATTATTAGCCGAAAAACTATAAATTAAAACAAATGTAAAGCATAAAAAGTTAAATATAGCATATTCCAATATGAGCCATATCAGGCGTCTTTCTCGCATGTTTTTAAATGAATGCAACCTGCTGAATTCATTCTGAAAACTTTGTATTATTATCTTCGTTCGTTATACTAAATTAATATTCATCAAAAATTTTTGAAACTATTTTGCGAATATCACAATTTGCGAGCCATAGTACTTTCAAAATATACGTGTTTGATTTTTTTTTGTTTAATCTACGTATCAGAACACAAGTCTTCCGTCTAAGCATTCAAGGTTAAAAATAAAATTATTCAGAAATATGAAACACGCAAACGAAAAAATTGGCAGCAAAATTTTTTTCCACACGCCATTTCACACGTGTTTTACCGGTCTGAAAAAAGATTTAATAAATGTCCTCGTAGAGTTTTGTGAACCTTAGTTGTTTTAAACTTTACTTTCATTTATGTATTCAAATTTTGTATATTAAAAATAAAATATCAATTTTCAGCACCGCGCGATTTCTTTATACAGTAATAACCAATTTTATTGTTGTTTCTCCGAAAATATTATGTAATTGACTTACCGGTTATCAAAATTTTCGGTGGTCGACTTTTACTATGCTGAGCGCGTTTATTTAGCGCCTGACAGACGATTGGCGTTAGGCACGCTGTATTATTAGTGATCTTATTTTGCACGAAAGTCGTTAAACACTTTCTCAGCATTTTCTTGGAGGAGAAATTTCAACTTTAGCAATTTCAAATTTAATAAAGTATTTAAAGTTTCAGATTTTCGTTTAAAATTTGTTTCTTTATTTTATTTTATATTTTATTTTATTTTTGTTTTCTTATTTTCTTGTTTATAATTTTCTTGTTTATAACTTTTTATTTCCATCCAATTTTTGGGAAGAACACTTTTTATACTATGTATATTTTAAATCTAAAGCCTTTTTAATACTCAATCCTTAGATTTTCTATATATAATTTTCTATAAATTCTTTATTACTTCGATGTGTTGAGCAACAAATTTTCCGTGATCCGGCTTTCTCTAAATTTCACCGGCCAACACATAGATGTGTGGCTATCCACTGACTTCTGTTTACTATTCTACCCGACAGCTGCCGTTCTTGATTTTGCTGTTCTGGCAAAATTTGTTACTTCAAGTAAAAAAATAAAAAAATAAAAAAAAAATGTAATACATACATAAATATCTAAGTTGTGTGTTGTTGCCGCCATTGTGTGGAAGATTCAACAAATTTGCTCATAACAACAAAAAGTATTTAGAGATGCATAAGTACATATCGTCGACTGGGTAAACGATTGTCGTAAGCGTCATACGAGCGTGCGTAACATACGACAATCTTTTACCCAGCCGACGATATATGCATGAATATGTTCAAACATTTAAATCAATGAGGAACAATTCGAGACATACATACATATGCACATACTTGTATGTATGTATGTATATTCGCACACGCGCTTGTTTATGAGAAATTGGAGTGTTCGAACGCGTCGCATCATTATTTGCTCTATATTTATTTGAATTTTTTTATTTGTTAATTTTTTTAGAAAGGCTTCGGGGGATATGTCTATAATATTTCGCATAGATCTTCAATAAGCCAAACGGTGCTGTGACTATGACATATTTTATGTATTTCTATATCCACGTAATTTTCGCCGGAATTCTTGATACACGTGCCGCGTGATGCCTTAAATAAAATTGATGGTGTGCCGCGAAAATTCGGTTTTTTAATATACATATTTGTGTATGTACATTAGGGTGGTCAAAAATACGCAAATTCGGAATTTTAATGCCCTCACCCCCTAGGATTGTTCTATATCGAAATAAATATGCCTCTATTTTTTATTTTTTTAATGCGCTCAAAGTTTTCCATGTATTTTATACGGGGAAAAACAACTTTTCGGTGAAATGGTAGAGAATTCTTGAAAATCGATATTTTTCGATCGGAAAACTCTGGTTCTCTTCAGGAGACTTCCAATAACAATACTCAATTGCTTATTTAACCATTTTTTAATACTAAAGATTTTTTAATTACCCCCATTGCATTCGCTAGGGGTTTTGGTGGACCTATAAATTATACTAGTAAAGATTTTTTGATTTCAAAATAAAAAGGTAGAGGTATTTTTTTTCGATATAGAACAATCCTAGGGGGTGAGAGCATAAAAATTCCGATTTTACTTTTTCACATGACTTTTTGGACCCCTCTAGTGTACATATGTATGTATGTATATATATATATATCTATGGATTAGAATTCCATATACTTACACATACAGTTGTATTCTTGACAGGGACGTGAACCGGATGGAAAATTTGGTTGATTCGGTTCAGCGGTTCGAACCGTTTTCGTCATTTTGGATTGGTTCGTCAAAGCGGTTTTTTTCGTTCCATGAACCGGGGTTTCGGTTCGGTTCGGAAATCAAAAAAAAAAACTCACAAGTTTAACTGCCATATCTAAACGAAAGCGTTGGGCGGAGCGTTTTCTGACGTCTAGCTTTAACGCCGAAGTGATAGACCTAAACAAAAGTGTCAACGCTACGTCAAATGCAGAAATAACACCAACAATAAGCATAGGTTTGTTTCTGTGTAACACGAAAATTAAAGTTTCGCCGTTTTTTGCAGCCAACTTCATTACCAAGGTGAATTTATACATGGTGGTGTTAATGGTGAATTTAGATTTTCGCCGCGGTACTTCTTAATGTCAAAATGATGTGTTTGTTGTAATATGAATTCGCTTTACAACAAACATATCATTTTGACATGAGTATGTACCGCGGCGAAAATCTAAATTCGCCATTAACACCACCTTGTATAAATTCACCTTGCTTCAATACCTAACGCCCTGTCAAAATCGGATTTTCCAACCGCTCAGCGTTGACGGCGCGTGAGAATTTTTTGACAGCCAGCTGTTAAGTGTCAAGTGTCTGTCAAATGAGATGGGTTGCCGGTTGCCTTTACATTTAGTATTGCCAGATGGTAAATAACATTTAGGTATTTAACAAACAAAAAAGTGGGTAATTTTATCTATTGAAAATTGGTTGAAACGAACCTTTAAACCTTTATGAAAAGTGGTTCGGTTTTCGGTTCGGATCAAACATTTGTGGAATCTTTCGGTTCGGTTAATAATTCAGTTAATTAATAGATAAAAACGGGTTTCCAGTTCATAACCGGTTTGGTTCAAAACCGGTTCACGGCCCTGATTCTTGAAGTCTAGTGTAGTATTAAACCGCAATACTGACACGTTCTTCTATATAATTGATCAATAAAATGATTTCGGCATCTCAAAATCCTGCTTCAAGGCAAATTCATAGTGTTGAACCCAAGTTTTGTCTGCAGCAACAGTCCGGCTCCTAAATTCAACCCTCAGATTCAAAAACTCTGGTAAACCCTTGCTGATATAAATCGCCGGGGCTTGATGGCATTTAACCGGAAGAATTGCAGCATTCATGGGTTATTAGCTCCCCATTCATCGGAGTCATTAAAGAAGTCTCCTTCATACCCAAGGAAGGTAGGTCCTCTCACATTAATCCTACAGACTTCAGACCTTTTAGTCTCACGTCATTCCTCCTCAAAATTTTAGAGAGGACAGTAGATGAATACTTACGGGACGTGATACGAACTAGTAGGCTCTCCCCAGCGCAGCATACCTACATTCGCTTGTCTGGCTGGAGGAAAAGAGCTTATCAGATAAGGAGACATAGAAGGTGCCTTTAATAACATCAATGCAATCGCCATTACGGGTGTATTAGAAAATTTTGGTGTTGACCCTAACGGGGCTGCTCTGATTGAGAATTTACTCGGCAGGCGGAGGATAACGGCTAAGTTAGGCAACACTACCCCAAGCAGACAGGTCTGCAGAGGCACTCCTCAGGGAGAGGTTCTCTCCCCTCTTCTCTGGACTTTGGCAGTGAACTCCCTGCTGCTGACCCTAGAGAGGGAGGTAGCCACTTCACTGCCTATGCTGACGACCTGGAAATTGCCGTTAAAGGCAAATTCCCTAATGCAAATTTTGTGCTGTTATATGATCACGCTTAGAAACTGGACAAAGTAAAAAAAAAAAACCATAAAACTGAAGTAATTCTCTTAACAAGGAAACATAGGCTATTTGAAGTCTCCCCGCTAATTTTCTAAGTTGTGAAGATCCCTTTGAAGGAGAATGTTAAAAATCTAGGACTCATATTAGATATGAAGCTTACGTGGAAAGTTAATATAGTGGACAGAGTCAAGAAGACCAACGTTGCATTACAAGCGCTCAAAAGCAAATGGGGCTTACACCTCGCATTACTCACTGGCTTTACACTTCTGTAGTCAAGCCTATACTGCTGTATAGAGTACTTGTATAGTGGCCATCAACTCAAAAGACAAGTTACCTAAAACTCCTGGGAAAGGAGCAGCGTTTTATGCATCTCGGGTGATTTAAGGACCACGCCAAACAAAGCGCTAGAAGTGTTAACCAATTTGCCTGCAGTAAATCTGGTAGGGAAACATGTGGCCGCCGCTTCGACTGTCAAACTAAAAATAATGGCGCCATGGAAAGATCGGCGGTTCGGCCACGCTTCTATACTCCATACTGTGGGTAGTTATAATCAAGAAATCGACTACCCTGCCCCTAACCCACCTTCGACAGGCTCTTTAAGATGAACATCCCGTCAAAAAGAGAGTGGCAAATACCAAGATCGTGGAGAAGGGGGAAACTTAGTTTTTGGCTCGGAGTTTTTTTCTAAAGAATTAGAACTGGAATCATCTGCCCTAGTTCCGGACCACAGCAGCATTTATGAGGCAGAAGTTGTAGCTATAAACGGAGGTGGCTGTGTACCTTAATACACATGCCGTAACGAAGACTACGATTAATACCATCTCAGGTCATGATTTAGCCATCAAACCAATGAACGCGGTAATACTAAGATCAAAGATTGCACCGGAATGCCTAGCAGCTGTAGATGATATTAGCACCGCCTTCAATATCAGCCTCATATGGGTTCCGGGACATAGAGATATTGAAGGAAATTGCAGAGCCGATGAAAAGTATAAAATTAACACCGAAATAAATTCGGTGTAAAAGTGTTATTTTTATTACATCGCAATAACGCAGAACGAGAATTAACCTTCAGGAAAGATGCCAATCTTCCACTGTGTGAAAACAGATGTAAGATTGGGATACTCATGGCAACCTGCAAATTATAGATTAGAAATGGCATCATTCAAGAGGCCATCTATAGTTTAGGTTTAACGTGGGAACCTACCGCAATTTAATGCAGTTCAAGCTCCACGAAGCTCAAAAACTCAACGGATTAATTTATGCCTTAATCATTGCCCTGAAATGCAAGAATTTCAGTACAAATGGCAGTGTGGGAGGACACACTTACCACCTTGGTAAAGCCGAAACCTACCTAAAATCTCTGCCCTTCTATGGGTCCCGGCACCCGGTTGAAATGGAACTCCACATTGAACCCTTGCGAGTTCTACCCGCATTTAGATATTAAACCACAGCCCCAGCGATACTCTCCAAAGGGGCCGTACCTCTTTGAACGGACCGGAGTAGTGCTCGACCAGCTCGACTCACGCGACTTACTAAACTTACCAGAATATACATGCCTAACCCTACAACTATTTAGACTTGCCATTTTGTCATCCATTAAACCTAACATGGGCATCTGTTCCCCGCGGTCCCAGGTTTAAGTCTGCGTTAAGTAAGCATGACCACGAAAGCCGTAGACTCTTCTGCCAATTGAGGCTCCTCCAACCGACTCAGGATTGATAGCCTTTGACTTGGGCCCCCGGTTCCGTCACACCCATCACTCGGCTTACGCGAAATTGCCTCAGGGGCATTCAATAGGCCAATAGGTCATGGTTAGACGAGGGCACTTGCGCAACAACTGTTAAGAAAAACCAAGGAACTGCTTAGCCTCCCAACGGAGGACATTTCGATGGTCATGGCTTGTGTAGCCGGACATTGGCTATTCGGTAGGCATGCTTCTAGATTAGGAATATTCTGCCATGAATATTGCAGAGATGAGGAAAAAGAAGAAACAGTTGAGCACTCCTTCTGTAGCTTCCCAGCTTTAGCTAAGAGCAGCAGTGTTACCATTTTGGTGCTTTTGGAGCTAGATTTAGCTCTGTATTTTTCTATTTAGCTCCGAAAGTTGGGTTTTAGCTCCTACCTCTTTCTTTAGCTCTTTTCAAATTTATCTAGCACTTTTTTAGCTCCAGAAAGTTTTAGTTGTTTTTGGTATATATAAGCCAAAACTTAAGCGTTGATAAAATGGAAATTTCGAGATGCAGTGTATCCACCATAAACTCTTGGATCTAGGTTAAAGAATTCAAAAATTAATTAGAAGAAAATCCTTTTTCTGATAACGTTGATTTTGTTTTACCTTACTAATTTTACCTTTAAGGAGAGCTGGAAGTAAAACTTTCCAGAAAAATTTTGCGAAAAAATTTCAATTCTAATATCTGAATTACAGACTTTAACAGCTTGTAAAGTATTTTTAGTTCACTGTTATAAGTGCCATAGCAACGAATTCGAAATATATGCACCTTATTTTGGTTTTAAAAGATTTTTTCAGCACTTAAACTTATCAAATTCGTTGTTTTTATTAAAATTGCCGAAAATGTAAAAACAACATTACGTCAATAAATGCTCAAACCTTCACAAAAATATGTATCTCTTCATTTTAGCTAATTTTGGTATTATTTAGCTCTTTTTAGCACTTTTTTCGACCGTTTTAGTTCCAAACGAAATATTTCTCTGGCAATACTGAAGAGCAGATCGGGCTTTATAGGTAGCCACTTTTTCAGCTCTATCACGGAACGATTCGGTGTAGGAATAAAACCAGTCCTACGCTTCATAAGATTTTGAAAGTCGTTCTATAGTCACTTGAGCGTTGTTGATTCTGAAGTGGTGTGAGCTTTATATGCCATTTATCTTATGCTACCCTCAGACCTAACAAGATGATGATGGAAGCTTCCAATCGATCGCAGTTGATACTCCAATTCTCAATTTGTTTCGTTTTCTAATGTGGATTTTTCCAGGTGAGATTAAGCTCTTCACCCCGTAGATGGAGGTGTACAAAAAAGCTCCACACGCTCGTAATCTGCGGATAATACCTATGTGGGAAAGCTTCTCGTGGGGTGAAAAAGAAGTTATCCTATTTTTCCAAGTGAAGAAATCCAACGTTATCGAGAGAGAAGTCAGGCATTTCCCCGACCGTTTTCGAACTTATCATCAAAAATCTAAGAACCCTGACTGCCGAGTTTAAGTTAACCTCTTTAAAAGATACTTACTGGGTTTGTTAGCAGCCAGTGCGGTGCTTCCTTTATTATGGCTACCCCCGCTTGGAAAACACTGCAGTGGTTCGGTAGCCAACATTTTAGGTCGATTCGAAGTTCCCCAGTGATTGAAATAAAGACAGATTTTTGTCTCCTTCCAGCTGCTTAACGTAGGCCTTATTGTTCAGTGCGATCCAGCACGCAAGAACATCAGCCAATAAAATAGCTTTAGTTATGGAGTCATGTCAATAGATCCCCATCGCTTGTCAATGGCCCCTTGCTACCATAAAGAGCTAGCGTTGCCACCTTTATCCTTTCGTTGACGCTCGGCACTAATCGCATTCATTGTATGTAGTTGGAAAACAGCCAAACTTCCAAGATTCAACTAATCGCCTCGGAAATTGCCTGGGAAATCGCTTCATGTATACGCCGTGCAAGCCGTTATTGAGGAAGGTTCAAAAATGTATGTGAACTAAGTATGTGACAAATCTGCGTAAAGAAGGAAGACATTTAAAATTCAGTGTTTGAGTTCAGTTTCACTTTTGCGTCACATTTAACATTCAAATGCACATACACTTACACATATGCACGAGCTAGAGCATAGAAACTTAATGAAACTAACCTTCATATCCATACAATAAATTGACCTTGCAATTGAAAATTTTTTGCAAAAGTTTATACAATGACCACCTTCGGCCCACAGTGTGGAAATTGAACTTTTTCCTAACAAATTCTAATATTTTGAGAACGAAGGGGATTTTAAATTTGTTTCCTATTTTTGACTTGAAAATAGTACGTAGTGAACTTTTTAAAAAGTTTTAACCACACATTTTTGCTGCTCTTGCGTCAAGGAATCCATTTCCGTGGTCGCAGAAACAGAAAAACGCATTTAAATTTTTTTTTATAAATTCATTACATGCTGTTTTTAGGTAAAAGAAGACGAAAAATCAAAATTTCCAGTTCCGAAGATCATTTTGAGGGTCAAGGTAATTTTTCATTCAATGCGACCATTAAAATGATCTTCAAAAGTAAGATTTTTATTTTTTTATATCATTTATTGAAAACATATCGTGGTACGATTATGTTTTTTAGGAAAAATGGAAAAAGCAACAAAGTCTAAGCGGTAGAATTTATAGCTGCTATTTCGGAGATCAGCACATCTCCTCATCAGACTTCTTTTTCTAGACTTCAGCAGGAATCGAACCCCCATCATCTATGTGCAAAGTCAGAAACGCCAACCACTGAGCTATGCTCACTAAGCCGTATCACGAAAAAAGATTTAGCGTGTGTCAGTTTTATTTGAATACTTATGTCGAGAGAAAATTTTGGGTGTAAAAAAAATTTTTTAGGCACCCGCTAAAAACCGCTAAATGGCTTTTTTTGATATAACTTTCTTATTTGATATCCGATATTTTAAGTCTTTATGTCACCGAAAAGGCCTCGCTCGGTACAATAATTGAATAAAGCATAACCCTTTTTTAGCATAAAAATAAAAATCTAGGAACGGTTTTGAAGGCCAAAGCGGTTTAATGGCCAATTATATTCTTAAGCGAGACCTTTTCAGCGAAATAAAAATTTAAAACATCTGATATAAAATAAATTATAAAATCTGATATAAAAGCGGTTTTTAGCGGGTGCTTAAAAAAATTTTTTTACACCCAAAATTTTCTCTCGACATAACTGTTTAAATAAAAGTGGCACACGCTAAATCTTTTTTCTGTCATATGTCGTGATACGGCTTAATGCACACCCCGTAAACTTTTGTAGCTAATTTTCATTTCCTTATTCAACATACTGCTATCAAGTGCAACTGATTTGCCGCTATTTATATTTTTTTGTTTTTGCCTAAAAAAAGATGTAATGAACTTAAACAAAAAATAATGCGTTTTTCGGTTCCTACGACCATGAAAATAGATTCCTTGATGCAAGAACAGCAAAAATATGTGTTTAAAACTTTTTTAAAAGTTCACTGCGTACTGTTTTCAGGTCAAAAAAGGAAAAAAAATAAAACTCCCTAACTTTAAAGATCATTTGAAAGGTCAAGGTAATTTTTTATCCAACGAAAATATTTTTCCTGAATTCTGCATCTCAAAAGCTGTAAAAAGCCATTGAATTTTTCTCGTTCTCGAGATGTTAGAATTTGTCACGAAAAAAGGTTCAATTTCCACACTGTACGGCCGTTAGAGAAGATTGCCTCTTAATTGAGCCCGATATCACACCACAAAAAATATTATTGTATTCTCGCTCTTATTCGAAATACTTTCAATGAAAATTTATGCCGAATTGATTTTATGAAGGCAAATAGACTCACTGAGAAAGGAAAATTTTTTTTTTGCGCATTGAATTAGAATCCGCCTACATATGTACATACATATGTATTTAGTTACGTATGTATATACATACATTAGCGGCAAAAGCTAGAAAACTATACAAATATTATTGCACAGTTTATGCGACGTGCCTCTTAAAATTTTTATGCAATTGAGGCTGTTTACGATATTTAAAATTTATTACTTATCATACTTATGCATCTAAAAATATCTTTTGTTGTTGATCAGTTTATTTTTGTGCCTTCAAAAATGCTGTTTTTAAGGATGGCAAAAAAAATAATCGATTAAATAATCATATGATTAATCACAAGCCAAAAACAAATTAATTGCAATCATTGAGAAATAATCGATTAATCCAATTTTAAAGGCTCTTTTTTACAGTGAGTATTCACAAAAACACTTTTCCATAAAAAATTTCGAATTCTCTTGTTTATTAGCCTTAAATAAAATAAAACGAGTATTTTTAGCGGCGATAATTATTTATTATTTAACCAAGTTTGCAAAAACAAAAGCTTTGATAAGCGTTTTGTTTTTAAGCGGTTGCGTTTCTCGGTGGCTGTAGCACCAGCTCAGTAGGCACCCGGGGTACCAACTAAATGATAGTATTTTTTCGAAAGTCCGTAAAGTTTTGGGTAAACAGTTTTCAGTTCCTCCCAAGCGTCGTTGATATTCCGCTTTAGTTCTAGGACTTGACAATTTAAATAAAAACCCATTTCACCTGTGTGTGACCCGAATCATCATCTTTTCAGCTTCGTTTGTGTACAAGAGATTTATGAGGGGCCAAAAGATCAAACTCTTTTCTATTGATTCTAATGAAGGCTCGCTAACCGTTGCCATAAGATCATAAGTTCGAAAGAACTTCGTTACTGAGGCCAATGCTAACGGATCTTTGAAATGAATTTTTTTGAACCTCGGGTCGAGTAAAGTTGATGCAGCTTGCAAAAAAGAATGTTCGATGGATGGATTTTAGACAACTACATAACTCGTATTTCTTGAAAATAATTTTAAGAATATTTTGCAATTAATCGATTAATGAAGCACAAAATTATGATACAATTAAATCGTATATTGGATAAAAATAATCTATTAATTTAATCAAATGATTAATCGCTGCCATCCCTAGTTGTGGTATACACCCCCAAAATTCTCATTGGGATATGTACTTACAAATTTATATACATAAAAACTATGTACATATCGTCGTTTAAATTACAAAACCGCGTATCAACAAAATGCAAAACCGCGTATGTGATGTTGCATAAATTATTTTCTAGAGAGTAAAAACACTCATATTTCAAAATGGTTCTCTTTTTAAAAAGGAATCGCATTTCTGGCTAGTATATTTCCGGACGAATGGATAAGGCTTGAGCCAAGAGCTTCGCTGAGCAAATACAATTTTTGGCAAAAAATGTCAGTTACGACGATATTATATTCTCGTACATAATTTTTTTCCTAAGAGCATCATTTTACGATGGATGCTATCATTTCAAAATATTTACAAATATATCTTCCTAATATACTCCATAGAAATTCCATACAAATTCTAGTAAATACATATGTACATATCAACTCTCACTTTTCGTAGCCGGAAGCAGGTAAACAAATCAAATTTTGCTACATTTTCTAAATACATAGATACAAATGTACATATGTATTTTGCGTGCAGTCTTTTGTATTTTGGATAACGCATAGTCACGCGTAGAAAACTTTACCTTTTAGGCTTTTTCTGCCGCGTTCCAAAACATTTAATTCAAACATTTCCCGGTTTTAATTGCTTTGTTTCATTTTTTTTGCTTTGTGCATTTTAGTTTGATTTCATATGTTGACGACTAATCTACGCTTTTATTCGGTCATTTACTATTTATTTAATTTCCAAGCGAATGAAAGTGAAATTTTTTGTCGCACAACTGCCTAAACTACTGTAAACTAACTGTCTAAACTAGCAAAAATAAACACAAAAACATAAGAGATTCCACTTAAAATCACAGTACTAAATATATAACTAAATACATACATATGTGCATATGAATAGAAAGACTTAAAAAATGCATAGATATGTATGTATGTATGTTTGCATGTATGCGCGTACTGTCGTACTAACATCAAATACTCGTAAAAGTGTTGAATGTATACACTTTTATTTTCATTTAAAAATGTCTTGATTTCCATGGCTGAGAGCACAGGAGCTGGCTGGCGGCTGACTTTGAAAGTCATACGCATTTATAAGCTAGTACGAAGGCATTTGCGTACTACCTTGGAGAAAACTGCTATTATTAGTGGGTGGGTGCGTAATTAAATGAATTTGGTAATTGCTATATGTAACCTTGTTTTTGGTAGTTGACAATTTTATTTTTATATTGTGCTACAATTAGGCACTTTTTTTTAATTTCATTCTCAATAATTTATCGTTATCGATGATAAATCGGTATTATTACCTTTATCTACCGATATGAGAGGTTCAGAAGTGCCCAAAACACGCGTATCCACTTTCTGGAAACAGACTTAAATATCCGAAACAATGGAAGCATACATATTGTTGAATACTCAGCAATAAATTCTGGATTTGACTAAAAGCCAACTCGGCGGGGTTCTTTTCATATTTAGCCTTTCAAACTCGCGTTGAAGTCCCCAACACCTTTTGTTTCACGAAATTGTTCCGCAAACACCCAATCAGGGGTAATGATTGTAGCTGGGGTGGGTGAAAAAAAATGTTACAGCGAATACACAGAAGCGCGAATTCCACTAATAGCACCACCAATTATCAAAAACTATCAATACCTAAACCTATTATTAAATTATGATATAAAATCAAAAAAAAAAATTAATCAACTGGTGAAACTGGTCAAAATGTCTCACCGCCTTTATTTCGCATATAGGTACATATGTACATGTGTAAACACGTCAGAATAGCTATATTTCTGTGTATTTCCCCTTCGTAATTAGAACGCTGTGTTATTTTAGTATGCATTTATGTCATCAAAGTGATTTACAGTAATAATTTGGTTAATTAATAATTATTATATTACCTCAGTGTATTTGAAAAATACTATTTCTAAAAATAGATTGTTCTTAAAAGACCTTAACAAAAAGATATTTTAATTTTGTGGCACTTTCATCTTCTTTTCGGCACTATTTTTGAAGACCGTTAGGCACATTTTGAAATTTTTAAATTCCATCCCTGCCCTCCAGTACCGACTCCTAGGAAAGTAGCTACTATATTAACCCGTGGTAGTGCAAGAGTCTAACCAGTCGTAAGCAGGATAGCGAAAAACTACGACAGAGGGTGTCCATAAATCACGCAAGTGACTACTTTAGTAACTCCCGGTAGTGCAAAGAGAGCCGATGGTGACTACCGCCTAGGACATTGAGATAGGGCATTTGTTAACCAAATTCTGAAGGAGGGCGTTCTTGAAAAGTTTTTCGAACCGGCTGCGAAGATAGGTCGATCTTCCACTGAGCCGGAGATATACTCCTATTTCCTCAATAAAATAGAAATATATGTATCATCAGTACGTGCTTTGTTCTTCTGTACGTGTGTGTGCATATAGGACCTCCAGTTTTTCAACGCAGCTTACTGCTTATCTGCGCTTGACATGTAAACGTTTGTACGAATATTAAAGATACACCTCCTCAGCCCACTGCAGTGTAAACTGAAATCCATACACTCAAACCGCAAATCACACAATTTTGTAGTGTCAAATGCAAACTTTAGGTCGTCACACTTGAAGGCTTCTGCATGTGGCCCACAGCCGACGAGACAAACAGCCGTAGCTGTCCACCGCACACGCATGCGCATACACTGATCTAACACAACATTATAGGCACGAAGCAATTTCATATTTTTATTATAGATATTGTATATTTCTTTGCCTCCAACTTATTTTGGAAGCGTATAAAAGATTATCCAAATAAATTTTCGAAAATTGCCGCAATTTTGGAAGCGTTCGAGGTTACAGCGTCAAACGATGTGCGATGCAATGGTATTTTAAGTTTTCTACTCCTTTTTAACTCAAGACGCTAACATTTTGAGTGGAAATCGCTCAGGTGTAACCATATCGCACGCAGCACTCCCAGTGCTGCACTGGCTCATTTTGACTCATTTTACTGTTTGCGGATTTCATAAAAGCGGGAAGTGAGATCCAAGAAAAAATGTATAAAAACAAAAATGAAACGAATTCTTGTAATAATAGAAAACAAAACGAACCGTAAAAAGTGGAAACTGACGATGAAGAAGTTACCAACGCTCATTTTCTTGGGTAATAACTGCGAAAAATTTCAGATCCATGGAACAGTCGGTGCGCGCACTTCGAACGTTACGGTTGGAATTTCGGAATTTCTCAAAGGGGAAGTGATTTTTTTTCGCAAAAAAGCATTAGTGTGCAAAATAAAGTCTGCAATTTCACATAAAGGATAAATGGATTACAAAAAAGTGGGGAAAAATAAAATAAATATTAATAAAATTTTAAAATAATAACCATTAAGTGCTTTACCTGGTTTTGATTTTTAAAAACAAATGCAAAAGTGTCTGCAAAATGAGAGCTCAAACAAAACTGAAATGCTGAAAGTGAAAGAAAAAATTTATGAGCTGTAAAATTTATGCAACCATATAGAGTGTTACGATTTTTGCAGTGCTTGCCGCTTTGGCCCACAAAGCTTGGACTGTGTTTATTGCTGCTATCAGCTACGATTCCGCCAAGTAAAAATCTGCATGTAACGCTAAATATGTTAGTAGGAAAGTAATAATTCAAAAAAGTGTGTCAGAAATAGTTTAAATGGAAGATGATATAACTGAGGATAGTAGAAAAATTAGCAATTACTTAAACAAGGCAATGTTTTTGAAAAATATTCAAAATTAAAAATATGATAGTGAAATTGTTAATAATGTATAAGACTATAATACAAGACTATAGTGCAAAAATACAGTGAATTATTTTAAACAGTACTTAACCACACCAAACGCCAGTAGCAGCAAAAGGATACAACTGTTTTTCTGAACATATTAATTTACTAACAGTGATGATAGGAAGTGAGTAAATGGTGAATAGAAGAATGAGTTCAGCAACGAAGAAAAAATTAACAAAATTTTCGAAAAGATTGAACCTTGCAAAAGTCGCCAATCATAATGTATGCTCTTCCTCTTTTTTCTTAACTCTGTAACTATTCGTGCTTTTGCGCCAGAATCAATAAAGTTGCGCCTTTTGTCTCTAATACAACCATGCCCTTAAGAGACTTACATAATTCTTCCCTTGTCTGGGCTGGTACGCTCGTTTTTTCCTTCTCACCTCTCTTAAAATGGAACTCTTGACCGCAACTTTTTTAAACCTGTTGGACACAACAAACGAAGCGTTTTTAAAATATCCCTTACTTCTTGATATAGCAGACCGAGTTCAACAAATTATCACAATGGAAAGCACCAATATCACTCCACCTCATTGTAGATACAGTCTTCTGCTCTGGTTCTAGCAGTAAGGCATGCAAATTTTTTAACACTAAAATTTTGTAATCCCGCAGTATTCAGTTCAATCGATTTAATTTCAAAGCCATGGGCGCCGAAATTATGGCACGAAATTTCACGAGCAGGCGGTTCGGATGTTTTCATTCGTCCAACCTCGAAAGCGATCTGTCTAGCTTCAAATCGACAGGAAGATGGACCTATCTCGGCAGTCAGTTCGAAATCTTTTCAAGAACGCCCTATCTCAGAATTTGGTTGAAGAGCACCCTATCCCAGAAATTTATTAAAGAACGCCCTATCTCACAATTCGGTTCAAAATTGCACTATCTCAGCTGCCAATTCAAAAATGCCCTATCTCAGCACATTTTCAATATACATATATTTCAGCTGAGTAAGGGCGTTTTTTTCAATAAAATTCTGGAATAGGGAGTTTTCAATGAAGTTGTGAAGTCGGGCTTTCTTAAAAAGTTTACTGAGATAGGGCATTTTTAAACTGGCTGCCGAGATAGGTCGATTCCACTCAGGTATCGATATCTACCCAAATCAAAAGGAAGAAATCTTGTGGAAAACCACTGAATGTCAAATTGCTAAACTAATAGTTGATTTCCACCAAGCCTTAACTGCAGTATACATATGCTTATTGGAAAAAGGAGATTACAACTCAAACGGTTACCCCCTATTCATATTAAGTAGAAGCAAACGAGAGGAAAAACGCAAAAATTAAGGAAAGAACTTTGCCGATTACCCCTTGTTAGAATTCTCGGAAATTATCTGAGCACTTAACTGCAGTTAAACCTTTGGTGGAAATAGGCTATAAAACGTCGAAGGGCAGGATGCCCTCATACGCTTGTTGTTTTAACATTTCAGAGCTACGAAACAAATAGAGAGAGTACAGAATGCCTATTTGGGAAAAAGTGTGCGTTCACCGTAGCCGAGTGGCTAAAGGTCCGCACTTCCACTTTACCGGTTGTCACACGACGAGCAATGGCAAGGCTCCAGTTGTACTGCTGCAATGAAAAAACTTCTCATAAAATACTATCTGCCTTTTTTGAGGCGGCGTAAAACTTTGGGTCTAAGACAAACATTGCTATTCGAAATAGAAAACAGGAAAATACTTAGACGCAGCATAACTCAGATCTGCAGCTTGCATTTATTTTATCTATGTCGATCTAGAAAAAATCTCTAAATGCCTCGCTGAGTCTAAAAAATAGTCTGAACAAACCCGCCTTCCACTCTAAGGTCATTCCAATAGACGTCGACTACTACCTTATTATCTATTATAGTTTATATCCTTCGAAGTAAGGTTCATAGTTTCCTGGATAGTTTTTGTCATGGTATGACTTTCGTATAGATCCTGTTGCTGAATTGCCTATCCCCTACATTCGCGAATAAAATGTTGCACTATTTCCTTGCTACAGTTCATTCAATACCTTTCGCTTACTTCTGATACTCCAGACGCATCTAATTATACATCCATGCCTTGGCCAGTTCGTCGGCAGTTCGTTTCTACCAGGGTGCTTGTGACCGGGGACCCAAACCAAAGAGATAACCATTTATTATAGTCCAGCTCGAAGTTACATTTTGCACCACTTTACTAGCTTGGATCTGAATCAAGGTTCTCATTTCAGTAGTGCTTTCCTCCAACTTTTACAACCTTCGCTGCTACCTACCTAGTACTTTCGCTAACTCTCTATAGCCAAGCGTCCTCCGCACCTGAATCTCTGTATATCATCGTTGAGAATGCTGCCGCTTCTGATTAGTGCAATTTGCGCTCAAACTTTTCCTTTAATCCTCCTTATGTTTCCAGAGACATGATTTACTAGCTACTGGGCTAAGAATTCGAAAAGATTTTGTGAAATCGTCTTACATTGGCCCCATTTTTGTTCATTATTGACATGTCAGTAAGCATTTCGACATATGCTAAGCGTAAGTACTTCATACATTCATCCAATTGCGAACGTTTACCCATAAAAATACGATGAATTCGCGTATAATATTTTCATCAGGTATTTACATGCATACATATATCTGTACATTGCCAACAGAGGAAGCTTAACTGATTGTGAAAGAGGTGGAAAATAACACACACAAAAAACCATAAAAAAGGTCTCAACATCAACAACTAGTACTAAAGCAAGGCAACATGGTACGCCTGCGCAATAATCAGACAAAACAAAAAAAAAAAACAAAAAAATAACATCAAGTCGTGCATTGAAACTGTTAACCGTTTTAGTTTTCCAAGATTTTGTAATAATTTTTGAGCGTTTCCACTTGCGCGCATACGCCCCCCCTCCCCCTCCCCCGCTGCCAATCGAAGTGTGTTTGTTGTTGGTGGCGCTTGCGGGTGAAATATGTACATATTGTGCTAAGCAGCGCAAGCGGCTCAAGCCACACCACGCATCCGACAAACAAACACCTGTTTTTGGTGGCAAAGCGGTAAGCTTGCGCACGAGTCGAATGAGGAAAACAGCTACACTGAAACATGGGGAGATACATACATACATATGTATTTACAAACGTAGATTTTTTTCATATTCGAGGACTTGTATGCGATTATATCTAACGAACCTTGAAATTATTGTCGTCATATTCGCGTAATTTCTTTTGTTTCGAAGTTTCTCCGCACAACGCTAAAGGGTTATTCATTTCGTATTTTGAATTGTAGAATTCCATAACGCCACAAACTCTTTGATTTTTTTTTTTCATTTTTATTAAGAATTCAAAATCGATTGTACAAAGATTCCATTATTTATCTGCTGTTTAAATCTTACTCTGAATTCCTCATTCAATATGGCTATTGTTTACAGATATGAAGGTTATGGATTTGAACAATTTTCCTTTCTTTTCAAATTGTATATTAGTGTAACATTCAAAAAATACAGCTTTGATTCGATTTATAATCCCTTCTTCATACATCAGGATGCTGGAACCAAATCAATATGCAAACCAAATTCACTACTTATTCATTCCTAAACCTGTATTTGAGGTTTTAGTCTAAAAAGCTTCTTTGATTTTCTATATTTATGATAACTTTATCAGAGCAGAATTTTAATGTCTACTGACATATGTATGTCCAAGGCACATTAAACAGGTAGTATCAGTAGAGCAAAAACAACATTTGCGTGTATTTTGTTGTTGCTTCTGGTATCGAAAGTGTCAAAAACTGTTCTGAATTTTTTCTTCTAAATCAAAGCGTGCCATGTGAAATACAAAAAATTATAAAAAATAGAAAATTGAAATTGGAAAAAATAAAAATTGATGCAACTTTCTTTCCTAGTAAATTTGTTTGCTTCTCGAAGCATTGATCCATCCTTTGCAAGGCCCAGTAATCAGCGGTCGTGCTGCTGAGTTGGGCGAACGTTCCAAAAGCTGCTATTCAATCGCTTGTTTTGTATGGAAAAAGGTTTCACATGCAAATGGATTTTAACAATTCAGAATTTTTGTGAGAAAAAATTAAAAATATTTGACATTTTGGAGACCAAATAATTTGAAAATAAATCAAATCAGCTGCTCTACTGATACTACCTGTTCAATGTACCTTGGTATGTACTTACATGTATGTATGTACAGGGAACGGATTTTAAGGAAATTGTCTTTTTTCTGCTAAAGAGATAGAGTATTTTTGATTAAGAATGTCCACGATTTAGCTTTCCCTGATTCCATATATATATACACATTTGGTGTTGCCTTTTTTGCCTATTCTAAAATATCTAGAAATAAATTGGCCTTAAACATCTCTCATTTGGTACCCATACTAAAATATTTCGTTTAATTTCTTAATTTAATTGAGATTTAGTTTTTGAAAAGGTGGCAACTCTCTTCAAAATTATTTTTTTAATAAATCGTTTTTGAAACTCTATTGTTTGACACACACATTGTTGTAATACTTTATCTTTTTTAATAAATATTTGATTTTAACTTTTGAAAAAAGTGCGTTTGCCTTAATGTCAAACTGATATTTTTTGAAGAAAGCCAGACCTCTCGTCTTTCTAAAGGAATAATCCGTAAAACCCTATATTTACCAACACCACTTTAAATTTTTCCATGGAGAATCCCTGCAGGGAAAATTTCTAGCTGAATTGGTTCGCTTCTAGTACATTAAGACCCACTACTAGCTTGTGATAAATCGCTTTTGCATGCAAACAACTGGCGAAAATTCGCCGAACAAAAATATATTTTCAGTAAATAAAAGATGGCTAGATCTAGTTCGTTCTGCATTCCTTTTTCTAAGCTTGCCAACCACTTCTAAATTCGTCGCCTAAGATATACTAGATTTCTAAAAAAAAGTTTTTGTATGCTTTGGGCCTCATCACATTTTCTGTTACTAACTATTTTGGACTTATCAAATTTGCGTATCACATCGATCTTTTAGAAGACGATGCGTTTTTAATTGTGCTTGCTTCTTGCATCAAAATATAATTTTTTAGAAAAAGTGAACCTAACAACTTTTTACTCTTTGCTAGCGATATGTACATACATAGTTTTAAGTAAATAAAATAGTAAATGTAAAAATATCACCTTTCCCTGCTGGTGGATCTGACACTGAACTACAAATTTGATTCAATGGCTCGGGTTTTTCCTGCAGGGAGGTTATTGATATATTTTTGTGTGCGGCGACTGTTTGTTGTGGCAATAGAGCGCTTGTGCAATAGTGGCGTGTTTTTTTGTTGCGCGCCAAGAAACTCTTCAAGAAAACAGGAAAATATCAGATCTACATGCATACATGAATACCACCCATGCACAGTGGCGAAAATACTCCATCTAGCATGAAAAAGTCAAACTTTGACTTGTTCAAATTGTACAAAACTGTGACGGGAGTTTGTTTTCGCATTCCCATGGTTTATAACTGTATTTCTATTTTTCTATTTCTCCTGTTGCTCCTGAATCTGTGACGCGTAAAAGTCGAGCAAACTAAATCAGTTTGCGTTGTGTATAGCTTTTATTAAATAAACTAAACGGGTTCACATTTTAATCAATTACATCTGCAATAAATACTTAATTGCATTGTTTTCTAGCATTTAACGATATTGAAGGTGTGTTTAATTTTGTCTATATCGTTTCGTGACTAAAGATTCTTTCCATCTTGTGTAAATAATTGTTGAAGTGCTGTAGTTTTTGTTTGTAAAATGTTTATGTGACCCTTATTACAACGCTTTTATCAACTTGCAATGTTGTGGATCCAGAAGCTTTCGATGTTGTGTGTCCGACACCAAAGCAAAGCTTTGAAAAGCTCCTATAAAAAAGCATAGTGAATAGGGCGACATCTGTAGTGAAGTAGTGCATAGGGCGATAGCTGTAGTGAATAGGGCGAGGTAGATGACATCTAGATGCCGCCCTATGCACTACGTTTGCTACAGCGGAAATAGACGACACGTCATTCTTTAAATAAAATTAATTGGTGCTCGTTTGTATGTACATACATATGTAAATGCATGTGTGTGCACCTTTCTATTAATATCGTTGAATTATTTTAATATCTATTACAAAATTTTATTCAGGCAGGACTAAAAAGTAGAAAATAAATAATATAAAAAAAAACTTTTTAA
>NW_023458559.1:61836524-61891576 GCF_013731165.1 Rhagoletis pomonella | reverse complement strand
GTAAGCCGGAGCTGCTTTAAACTTACACTTTATTATACTAAAATTGTATGGGCTACAAAGCTGAATACTCAAAATATTTATAAAAATCGAATTAAACAGCTCGAAATTTTTACGAAAACTTGTTGACTTTTTTTAAATGTTGCGCAAAGTTTAAAACTTGGTTTATATGGTTCTTGTTAAAGAATATACTTTGTTTTTATAAAGAAATAATTAAATTAATAAATATTACGATATATGGCACCATTTTGTGTATATGTGAGTGCCGTAAAGTTATGATAAGTACTGTAATATAGTATATATTATGTACTTAATTAATTTAATAAATGAAGGAATAATTTTTAACAATACATATATGTATGTATATACGTATATCGTCGTTTAAAGTACAAAACCGCGTATGTGAGGTTGCATAAATTATTTTGTAGAGAGTAAAAACTCTCTTATTTTTAATAAAGCAATCGCATTTCTGGCTAGTATATTTCAGATCCAATTTTTGGCAGCCAATGTCAGTTACGCGGTTTTGCAAAATGACAATACGCGGTTTTGTACTTTAAACGACAATATACATATATATGTGTATATACATGTTGTACATATGTTTGTATGTATGTATGCACGTCTATACGCCCCACTTCACTTGAATAGGAACGCTATTTTTCTTTAAGAATCGTGCATATTCACATATATCTTTACTAGTAGTCACAGGGGGATACTCGTTTCTTCTCATTTTAAAAATAGTCGATTGTGAAAGAAAGTATTCAAAAATAAACAAATAATTTTAAAATTTCGTTTGTATGCAACACGAGAAAATACTTATTATCCTGATAACTCGAATAGTAATTATCACTTAAAAAAAAAACTAACGAGCTCGTCGGCATATCTGGGTTAACGCAAAGAGTATAATACATTTTTAATAAAATTGAGTACCCAGAAGATAATTTAGGTAGGCCTTCTTAATTTAAGCCATTCTAAGAGGCCTACCCAAGAAGGGCGGAAATAAGAGCTTATCCATTTACAATTTACGCGAAGAATAAATTTATATTGTTTAGCATTGAAAATTAATTTCAATAAACATTTTGAGTTGCAATAACACAGACTTGATATGAACCTTAAGCATGGGTAGCGAAAGAAGAAGCCCTTCAATTTGTGCCACTCCATAAAAAAAAGAAAGGAGAAATGAATGTGAAGTGGAAGGCCTCTTGACTCTCAAGAAGGCCTTTCGGAAGGGCTTTTAACTCCTGAAACTATCTACTGGGTAAGGGTACATTCACAAAGTAAGCGGAGCCGAGCCGAACGGCCCGTTCCGAGCGGAGTGAAGCTGAAAGCAAAGCAGTTTTTGATTTTGAATTCATTAATTAATTTTTCAGTTTCATGACGCCCGAGGCGAATTTATATAAGGTGGTGTTACTAGCTCAGCTGATTTTGTGTATGTGTTTCGCCGCATGGCTTCTGATATCAAATTGAAAAATTTTGTTTGAATTTCTACACACACTCTTACAGATTTTGACAGTTTATGCCGCCAAAGCAAAAACAAAATACATGTAAATTTTTGTTTTTGTACTCCTGCTATCACCTTATATTAATTCGCCTTGATGAAGCCGCTTCAAACAAAATATCAAAACATTAACATAAAAACGAATTCTTCAATAAATCTTTTGAATAAAATTGAGTAAATATTTTTGCTGCTTGTTTTTGACGGTAGTTTTGTGATATCTTTGCAGCCTGGGGTTCCGCTTCGCTCCGCCTTTCTTCGCTCGGCTTTCTGTGTGATCGCACTCTAACAATATTATTCGCTTTATATATTATTGCTGACCCTATTGAGGAGACACAATTTTGAAAGCAATTTTTTGCATTGTTGAATAAAAAAAGCCGCACAAAATCAAAGCTTGATCATGGTGCGACCGCTAAGTTCTTCCGATGACTACAAGTAAAAATATACAAAAACAGCTGAAAAAAATATATTCTTATTCAAGTGAAACGGAGTGTACTTTCATGAAAATAAACTTAAAACGCCATTTAAAATACGCTTAACTCTAAAAAAATATTGCAAGTAAACATAAAACTACCATTAAACTGCCTGCCACTTCACCATATCTCGCGTGACGTCGCGCTCTCACCCGCGCCGCTCCTGCATTGCGCACAAAGTCGGCGCTGCTACGCAAACTGCTGCCGGCGGCTGCCACCGGATGTGGCTTCTTAAAACTCTCATAATACCAATCCATGCCTTCTTTGCGATCTGCATGCTCCACTTGCTGATATTCTGTCGCCGCTGTATCGACCGACTCGGCATCCAATGCCTCGAGCGCATTGTAGTCACGTTTCTGTGCATTCGCTAGCAGTTGTTGTTGTAGCGCTAATTCATCCCCTGCTGCGCTGGCACCCACATACGCCTGATCGTTGTGGGGCGTTGTGCGATGATATTCCTCGGCAGTTGGAAGATATTGATTTAATGTTTGTGGCGTGTGCACTTTGGTGATTATTGAACGGCCAGCAGATGGGCGCGGTTGGCGTGGCGATACATTTACCAGACGATTAGTAGCGGGTGTAGTTGGCTGATCGTCGTTTGTAAGGCTATCGGCCGTTGTTGTAGTTGTTGTCGCTGCCTTGGCTACCCAAGATTGACGTTTGATCTGCTCGACATGCTCCTCCGGCGGTGGTATCAACAGTATAGTCTCCGCTGTGGTCGTTTGGATGAGTGGTGGTGGTTTCAACATGCTCACGGATTGTGCTTCCAGGTCATCGTAGAATTCAGCGGTGTTGAATGCATCACTGCCACCGAAACCACCGTAAGTAGGCGCTTGCGTTACTGTGCTTTCGTGAGTTGATGCAGTAGCTGCCATAGAACTCATGGGTGTTGTTGTAGTGTAAAAAGTGCTTGGTGTGGTAGTTGGTTCAGACAAATCGCTGCCACCACTAGGTGTCGTAGTCCTCAGTGTCTGTTGTCGAACGGTTGTGGCTGTTGGCGCAGTTGTCACCGCATATGGTGGCGTTATTCGGCGCGCCGGTGTGGTCAATTCCATTGAGTTTTCGGTTACGTAATAAGTTTGCGTCTCGAACTCCTCGCTGGCAGACTTTTCTGCTGTCAGCGCAGTAGTCGGCACAGGTGCAACTGTCGCCCTTAAGTTTGACAGTCCGCTTGGTTGCCTGCGTTCACCCTCCGACGCATGTACCGGCACCATTGGCACATAGTTGCGTTCCGTTTGCTTCATTGTGTATTTTGTTGGCGTGGGTATGGGTTCCACTACGCCTCGACGCTTGGAGGGATCATGCACAGGCATGAAGCCCCCCACGTGCTCTGGCACTATCGGCCGAAAGCCGCCACGCTCAACGCTTGTGGGCACACGAAAGGCGGTTTTGAAGACGCTACTCGGCGCTTCGCTACTGGTCGCCTCATCTGAGCTGGAGTCAGCGCTGGCTGCTATTGTGGTAGTTTGTCGATTTCGCGCGGACACATCGTGATATTGAGAATCTGGCTGATTCAAATACTTCTCGAACTCAGCGCTATTCGGTTGGTACATGCGCACTTTGCTGTGCGGTGTGTGCATTCGATGTGTGGCTGGCAGCGTCGCTAACACGCTTTCAGTGGAACTGGCAGTTGTTTGTCGAATTGGAGTAGTACTAGTTTTTTCACCACGGTCCTTGCGTCCACGCTGTCCTGTGCCAAAAAAGCGGCCCAAGCTAAGCGCCGGTATGGGATAACCAAAAAATGTGAAAGGCGAGCTGTCCTGCGTGCCACCAGGTTGTGGTGGCGGTCTCTTGAAATAGTTGGTATTCAAAATTGTATTATTCAAATCAGCATTTGAAGTAATGGGCGGCTTCTTTTGTGTACTCAGCACTGAGTTACTTGCGGCGTTCGTATGCGTACTTGGCGCGTCTGTAGCCGAGCTCGTCTCGTTAGACGGTGTATAGTCGACATACTGATCGTAGAAGTATTCGCTCTCACCAGCAAGCGGACGTTCGCCAGGTGAAATGTTATTTCTTTCACATTCATCGTTGAAATCCTCCTGAAAATCGCGATGGAAAATGTCGCCATGTTCGTTCAACAGCGGCAGGTGATTAGAGTTGTCGCTGCTAAAACTGCTGCCACTCGCAGTACCAGTACGCTGGTTGGTGTCCTCGAATTGGGAGCAGAGACTTCGGTCGATACGCGAAGCACGTAACAGGCGTCCATCTTGACATTTTGGACCAGGGTAGGGGAAATTGGTCTCTTGCAGCCAGACAGAGAGCCATTGCATTTCGCAGGAGCAGTTGATGGGATTGCCTGAAGGGTTGGAGAATTAAAAAATAATTTATTAAAATTGGGTGCGGAAACGGTACTTACCATCCACATCCAGTATGGCTATGTTGCCACGTAAGTTACGGAAAGTGCGTTCCTTGATTGTGCGGAGCCGGTTGTTGCGCATTGAGAGCACTCGAAGCCGCGGCATCGTTTCGAAGGGACCGCCCTAATGAAAGAAGAAGTATTTAGAATTTTTTCGGCATACAAATTTCAGGTGAAAGATGGTTTTCTGTAGTCCTTGGGACGCAAATTTCCTTACTGGTATCTATCTAACTCTTCAGCTAATTCGTACTTACTTGAATCTTGCATATCTCATTGTTGTCCATCTTCAACTCGACCAACCAATTTAATGACTTCAATGGCATCGTATTAACCATGCGTACACCATTCGTCGACAGATCTAAGACCTCGAGATTCCGCATTGTACGCAGTCCTATATTTTCCATATTATGAAAATTATTGTTTGACAAATTCAAGAATACCATCGACGGTGAGTTGAAGAAGCTATCAGGCGAAATGTAACGTAATGTGTTGTATTGGAAGTGCGAGGCCAGCAAGTTGGGTAAATCTTCAAAAACATGGTCTTTCAGTTCCACCAGTTTATTGTCCGCCAATACAAATTCTTGCAAATCTGGCAAATGTTTTAGGGCGCCTGGCTCTACCGAGTTTATTTCATTACTCGACAAGTCCAAATACTGCAGCTTGGGCAAATTCCGAAAAGTGCCGTGTTTCAATTCAACAATGAGGTTGTTGGAGAGACGTATTTCCACTACACTGCGCCAGGAGGAGACGACATCTGCATGCACGCGAGTAATATGATTGTAGCTCAGGTCGATGTCGTGCAGATTGACCAGATTTGAAAGGCTCACCGACATGTCAGATAGCGCATTACTCGATAAATCCAGATACTCCAGTGAACGCTGCGCCTCAAATGCCGCTGGTGCTATGGTTCGTATAAGATTTCGTGACAGATCCAGCTGTTCCAAACGCGAGTTATTCGAGAACATGTTGTCGGTGATGGAGTCCAACTTATTGCCCTGCAGGTTGAGATTACGCAGCTCAGAGAGCGGCAACAAGGCGCGGTCATCAATGTATGTCAACCCATTGTCCTGGAGGTGCAAGAGTTCAAGACGTGCGGCACCAATAAATGCGGTGTCATCCAGCGATCGTAGTCTATTATTAGCCAGGCTAAGCACGCGCAATTGGGGCATGCCTTGGAAGCCGTACTTTGGTAGTTGTTCCAAACGATTTACGCTCAGGTCGAGCATGCGCAAATTAGGCAGACTTAGAGATTTGCCAATGGAGAAGGGTAGTGTGGAAATGGTGTTGCCGCGCATCGAAATACGTTCCACAATCTTCGGTAGACCAGGTATGATGTCCGTCAGCAGATTATAGCTTGCATCCACCTCGAAGAGCCTATTCAAATTCCGAAACGTAGCTGGGTGTATCGTAGCCAACTCATTATATGATATGTTCAATGTCTCCAACATGGGATTGTGTATGAAGGTTGTAGGGTCGAACTTTACTAAACCGTTCTCACTTAAGTCTAGTCGTCGCAGCGAAGGTAGTCCGCTCAATAGGTATGAGTCCACGGTACGGAAGTTGTTTGCTGCCAAATCCAAACCCTTGAGCCCAGGCAGATTCCAAAGAGGCATTGGCAGCTCGCTGGACAAACTGTTATTGCGCATGCGTAGCTCGCGTAAAGCTGGCATTGCCATCAGTGCATCACGTTCGATTGTACGCAGAAGATTGTTGTTCAAGTGCAGCTGTTCCAGTGTGCCGTGACCACGCAACGCGCCAAATGGCACATCAGTTAGATAATTGTTGCTCAAGTCCAGAAATTTGAGCGACGGCAGAGCTTCAAGCAATGAACGCAGCACGCCGACATGCTCAATTTCGTTGTTGTACGCGTAAATGGTCTCCACGCCGCTACCAGAGGCCTGCAAAAATGACTCGGGGTGTATGCGTCGTATGTGGTTGTTATGCAGATAGATGGTCTTCAACATGGGCGTGCGCAAGAAGGCGCCATATTGTATCTCGGTAATGCGATTGTCATTCAAGTGCAACTCTGACATGTGTGGCAAATCTACAAAAGAGCCATCCTCCACAATGTTGATAATATTGTGATCCAAGCGCAGCTTCTTCAAGTTTTCAAGGTCCTTGACAATTCGCCCCACCATGCCCGCATCACTAATCTCATTGTAGGACATCTTCAGGTTTACTAAATTCGGCAGACGGCTGAGTGCGCGCAGATGTATCCAGTTGAGTGCATTGCGACTGAGATCGACATTCTTCAGCGAAATTAAACTATCGAAAGTGCCCGCCTCCAGGCGTATTAAATGCGGACCGCCATTGATGTGAATATTTTGTACCTTTGGCAAATGACGAAACCAGTGTGGTTGCAACTCTGCCAACGATTTGCTTTGCACGCTCAGATAAGTCAGACTCAGTAAACCCGAGAAGTCTGGCAAATGCTTCAATTCGTCGGATTGTATGGTGATTGCGATCATGTTGATCATGCCATTCAAACTCTCCACCGGTATGCTCCGCAATTGTGGCTCAACAATATAAACTTCCACCAAGTGGTTCTCCAACTCATTCAGCCAACCATTGGAGACGCGCTCGATGCTATTATAGCGCAACATAAGACGCACAATCTGTAGCGTGCCAAAGAAGCGCCCAGGCAATGCCGGCAGCTGATTATTTTCCAACACCAATTCATCGATAGGACTTTTAATGTTGCGTTCAACCGCTTTGATGCCGTCCATTATTTGTGGTAAATTGCTGTGAGAGCACCTAGTGGGAAAAGAGGCCAATAACATTTTAGTAGGAAAGTGGTGGGAAAGCTAATGTCTCTAAGCTTTACCATATTTGTATCTCCTTGCCGCGCAGCGAGCAACGACATGGTAATATCGCCTCTGAGGGTGGACAGCCTTCCGCTTCAACGCCTAGCAGCAAAATTGCGGCCATGATCAGCCATAAAAGCAGCATACAGCGCATCAACGGGACTAGACTATCGCATTTGGTGTGATATTCGTATTTATAAGGGACATTTTCCAACTGCGACGGTGCCGTGCCAACAGCCCACGGAATTTTTATGCTGCGTCGACGCTTCATGGCGTTATGATGTCGTTCTAATAACTCAACTCGGTTGGTCACATGCTGTTGGCTAAAGGACAAGGAAAATGATGGGTTTCATAATTTTGTAAGCAGTGAAGGGTGTGAAGAGTTTCATGGTAAAGAATTGCGTTGCCTAGATCACTCTAGCTTTTGGAGTCTTTGAGGTTTGATAGGGTCTAGATAGTTCTATGATTTTATAAGGTCTTGGAGGCTTTCTATAAAACTATGGCCCTGTTCGCGTGAACGACGTGTACCGAGAAGAGCTATTTAACGACATGGATTGAAAAATATTCACAAAACTATGCCGACTGGGTATGTTGTACGCATGGAAGACGACGCTCCAGTGAGAAGTTGCTTCAACTCTGCACCAATGGATGGATCACGGAAGCAAGGGCGCTCGCAATGGACGTAAATACCAAGTGCAGAAGGATGTGCCTGCACTCAAGATGAACAACTGGCGCAAATCCGCAAGGGAGAGAGGCAATTGGCAAAGTTTTCTGTTCACTCGGTTCAAACCGACTAACGAGTTTTGTGCCAAATAAGACGAAGGAGAATAACGTCGCCTAAATTGCTTGAAATGTATGTAAAATCAAACGAGAGTTAGTAATGGGGTACGTCTAAAGTCCTCAGATAAGCCATGTTTTAGAGTTATCCGTTATGCTTTTGACTGGTTATCTAACGGGTGATACAATTTTCTGTTTCGTCTGCAGGATGATGATACGCCCGAAGAGATTCTATGTGTGTTTATCATTCTTCGCTTGAAATAGTAAGCGCTTAGGTGTAAGGATTTCGTTTACGTAGCATTCATTCGGAAGTTGAATGACTGTGGACTTACGTTGGGATAAAAAATATCGTCGAAGTCACAGCTGTTGTGGCTCTTCGTTCAGTTCCATTATTTTTCATTCATATTAGTATCCATAATGATATTAGGGCTTCAACGCACAGTCAAAACTGTGGAATTGGATAACACCATACCATAAAAAATTACGATGCAAATCTGATGAGTGTTTGATCTCGAATCGATTCAGTTCAATCGATTACACATAGGATCGTCGAGCTGAAGAACAAGTCACCAAATAAGTATTCAGTAGATCGATTAGGATGGGCGATTGTTCGGTTCATCAATTTCGAGACAAAAGATTTAGTAATGAAAGGAAAAATTAGGGGCAAACAAACAGATGCAAATAATATCTGACAGTCTTTTTAGAAGTGAAAATAGCCATATTAATGCAGAGGAAAAACCCCAAAAACAGAGAGCTTAAACCAAATCGACCATGTTGTGATAGACGGAAGGTATGCTTCCAGTGTTTTGGACGTACGTACACTCCGAGGGCCAAACATCGACTCGGACCACTGTTTTGTTGCAGCCAAGATACGCACCCGCCTTTGCGCAGCAAAAAATGTGCGCACGAATATGCAAGGAAAGCTTAAGTCGCCTTTACATGAGGCAATTTTTTGACAGACGATAATCGCCTGCAAAATTTGACTTGCTGTCTACTTTGAGGCAAGCGATTTTTGAATCACCATTTGCACGAGCGATTTTTCCAGAGCAATGTTGAATCGCATGGAAAATCGCCTCTTGTAAAGGCAGCTTTAACGTCGAAAAGCTGCAATCACAACCAGTGTTGCCGTTTTAGTCCTTTGGTGGCTATATTTAGCTACCAGGTACTTTTTTTGGCCATATAAATTTAAAATTGCCCCTAGACCTTTTTTAGCCCTTTGGAGAATTTATTCATACTTGGCATGAAAAAGTTGTATATGCTTAATTTGATCTATTTTTTTTGCATTTATGTAAGAGATGAATTTTTAAACTTTACTGTAAAAGTTGTGGTGTGATTGTACCAGCTGGTGGTGCGATTTCAAAAGCTAGTTGAAAAATTTATGATTGTGCCAGCATCAGCATGTTGGTCTCGGGAGTGGTGAATGGTAGAAAAATTATGAAATTTCGGCTCTAATCATTTCGATCTTTCCTGGACCTCATTTGCAAATAAATAAATATTGTACCAGCATGCTGGTAAGTTATATGCTTCGAGCCTGATGGCACAATCACTTAATGGAGCCAGCAAGCTGATGTCGTATATTTACCCTTTTATACACAAAGGTGTTTGGTTGGATATAATATTAGTCTTTTTCCAGAGTTGGATATAATATTAGTCTTTTTCCAGAGTTCATTGTTTTTCTATACCATTGCTTATTGAAAAGGTTTGTGTGTATACTTATATATGTATATGTAATGTACCATTTTTTTAGAGGAATTTGGCTACTACTAAAAATGATTCGCGTCAACATTGATCACAATCAGTGATCGGAGTTTAAGAAAATTCTGTGTGGTAGAATCTGGGGAAAAATGTGGTAGATTTCAAAATAATGTGGTAGATCTCTGGGTTTGGACAGAATTAAAAAAAATTTGCAAAGTTTCTCCTCAATGGCAAACTTTTTAATTAGACTCCAAACAAAATTTAATTTTAGTAGATTAAAGTGCAAGATTGAAGTTGCTAAAAATTGCGTTGAGTTTTGGCAATTTTTTTCCTTGACAGTGTAAAGCAGTTCCTTCCATATTGAGATATTTTTCGAACATATTTTAAGAGATTTCAGCAACCTTGCGGAGTGCTGCCAGCTTTTCTTTTTATCACTTCACGAAGTAACGAACAAATGTGGCACGTTCCAGTAACAGCTAATTGGGATTTGCCGATTTTGACAATTCTCAAGTAAAAGTAAACAACGCCTCAGAAACCTTAGATGCACTTAAATTTGCTAATACTTTCACAAAACTCGCCGTTCTTTAACATTTTCGCTATTAATTCTTTTTATAAATCATATATTTTGCAATTTAACACAATAAAACCGCGTTTCCTGTTGAAAAATTTATTATTGAGAAAATTTACTATTTTACAGTTTTATTTATCCACCCATTCGGCTTTGTTTACTTTTATCTGAGAAATTTCATCGTCGCCGTGAATGCGGAATCTTGCATTATATCATTCTTGTTACCATATCGTGTTTAGTGTTGGACAATTTTTGCTCTTAAAATTAAGAAAATTATGTCAAGCAAAAATAAAACTACTCATATGTGGTAGATTTCACACCTTGAGTGATAGATGTGGCAGCTGCTCAAAAAAGTGGCAGATCTACAATGTGGTAGAAGTCCGATCACTGTTCAAAACAGACAGCCAATGCGTTCGCTACTCGACTCTCACACCTGCTCTCAGAAAGCAATCTTCAACAAACCGCTCATTAAGTACCGCCGCCGAAGCAGTAGTCGGATTTCAGCGAGCCCGAAGGAACAACTGGTACGATGAGGAGTGTCAGGAACCTGCCGAAAAAAAGATTCCGCCTACAGGGCCACGCAGCGATCGCGCGCAACGCGCGCTAAAAGGGACCGCTATAGGGATCTGAAGAGGGGAGCGAGACGTATTTGCCGCAATAAGAAGAGAGACGCCGAAATACGTGAGTGCGAAGAGCTTGAAATGTTGACCGACAGGAAGAATGCCCGAAAATTGTATCAGAGAGTTAGGCGACTTACGGAAGGTTTCAAGACCAGGGCGTACTCCTGTAAGAACAACAAGCGACCTAGTTACGTTCGTACGTACTAAAATTATGGAGCATGGAATGGCAGCACGGAAAGTTGTGGAGAAGAAGAACCCGATCCCTCAGTCGATGATGACGGAATCGATGTTCCTCCGCCTGACCCTGACGATGTACGAATAGCAATAACGTGGCTGGAAAACAGCAAAGTTGCTGTAGCTTAGCCACATAATTCGGTTTTTAGTATAGAAATGATGCAGACAAAATTAAGCACACCGTCAATATCTTTAAATGCTAGAAAACAATGCAATTAAGTATTTATTGCAGATGTAATTGATTAAAACGTGAACCCGTTTAGTTTAATACAAGCTATACACAACGCAAACTGATTTAAATAGTTTGCTCGACTTTTACGCGTCACAGATTCAAAAGCAACTTGGAAACAAACTCCCTTCACAATTTTGTACGATTTGAACAAGTCAAAGTTTGACTTTTTTCACGGTAGTTGGACTATTTTCGCCACTGTGCATGGGTGGTATTCATGTATGCGCGTAGATCTGATATTTTCCTGTTTTCTTGAAGAGTTTCTTGGCGCGCAACAAAAACACGCCACTATTGCACAAGCGCTCTATTGCCACAACAAACAGTCGCCGCACACAAAAATATATCAATAACCTCCCTGCAGGGAAAACCCGAGCCATTGAATCAAATTTGTAGTTCAGTGTTAGATCCACCAGTCCAAAAGCAGGGAAAGGTGATATTTTTACATTTACTATTTTATTTACTTAAAACTATGTATGTACATATCGCTAGCTCAGAGTAAAAAGTTGCTAGGTTCACTTTTTCTAAAAAAAATATATTTTGATGCAAGAAGCAAGCACAATCTTCTAAAAGATCGAAGTGATACGCAAATTTGATAAGTCCAAAATAGTTAGTAACAGAAAATGTGATGAGGCCCAAAGCATACAAGAACTTTTGATTAGAAATCTAGTATATTTTAGGCGACGAATTTAGAAGTGGTTGTAAAGTTTAGAAAAAGGAATGCAGAACGAACTAGATCTAGCCATCTTTTATTTACTGTAAATGCCAAGACAGCTGGACATATCTCAATAAAATTTGGCACACTTATAGGCTAACGTACAGAATATTTTTATGAAGGAGGTTGCCACTTTTTCAAAAGTTAGAATCAACAATTTGTTAAGTGAGATGAAATATTACAAAAATGTGTTCAAAAATATTTTAGAAGAGAGTTGCCAAATAAATTTAGAAGAGAGTTGTCACCTTTTTATAAACATAAAAATCAATATAACTAACTATTTAAATCAAATATTTTAGTATGGGTACCAAATAAGAAAGGTTAAAGACAAACTTATTTCTAAATATTTTTGAAGAGTGTTGCCACCTGTTAAGAAACATTTTAATATGGGTGTCAAACGACAGAGGGTTAAAGCTTTCTTTCGAAAATATTTTTAAAGAGAGTTGCCGCTCGTTTAGGATTTTAAAATAATTTTAATGGAGAAGTTAAATGAAATATTTAAAAATAAGTGCCAGCGGGACAGGTTCAGTAAGCTTTGCTACTTTCCAACCCCTGCAACTGTGTGAAAAGTGTAAAACCGTCTTTTTTTTAAGACATAGCCCACAGGTTTCAAGAAACGGCACATGACGACGAAGCTCAACGAAGTTCTGAGACTAATTATGTTGCAACAAGCAAATTAATAGTTTGGGACGGATGTACGATGTCACACAAGCATGCAGTCGAGGCTCTAAAAGGAATTAAGTCTCTAGAAAGCTTGAGTTAATAAAACGATAAAAAAATATTTGTCCAAAGGTAGAAAGGCAAATATCTTAAAATAGGCAACAGCAAATGTGTATACATATATGGAATCAGGAGAAAGGAAAATTGTTCAAATCCATAACTTTCATATCTGTAAACAATAACCATACTGAATGAGAAATTCAGAGTAAGATTTAAACAGCAGATAAATAATGGCATCTTTGTACAAACGATTTTGAATGCTTCATAAAAATGAAAGAGATCAAAGAATGGGTGGCGTTATGGAATTCTACAATTCAAAATACGAAATGAATAACCCTTTAGCGTTGTGCGGAGAAACTTCGAAGCAAAAGAAATTACGCGAATATGACGACAATAATTTCAAGGTTCGTTAGATATAATCGCATACAAGTCCTCGAATATGAAAAAATCTACGTTTGTAAACACATATATACATATGTATGTATGTATCTCTCCATGTTTCAGTGTAGCTGTTTTCCTCATTCGACTCGTGCGCAAGCTTACCGCTTTGCCAGCAAAAACAGGTGTTTGTTTGTCGGATGCGTGGTGTGGCTTGAGCCGCTTGCGCTGCTTAGCACAATATGTACATATTTCACCCGCAAGCGCCACCAACAACAAACACACTTCGATTGGCAGCGGGGGAGGGGGAGGGGGGCGTATGCGCGCAAGTGGAAACGCTCAAAAATTATTACAAAATCTTGGAAAACTAAAACGGTTAACAGTTTCAATGCACGACTTGATGTTATTTTTTTGTTTTTTTTTTTTGTTTTGTCTGATTATTGCGCAGGCGTACCATGTTGCCTTGCTTTAGTACTAGTTGTTGATGTTGAGACCTTTTTTTATGGTTTTTTGTGTGTGTTATTTTCCAGCTCTTTCACAATCAGTTAAGCTTCCTCTGTTGGCAATGTAAGATATATGTATGCATGTAAATACCTGATGAAAATATTATACGCGAATTCAGCGTATTTTTATGGGTAAACGTTCGCAATTGGATGAATGTACATATGAAGTACTTACGCTTAGCATATGTCGAAATGCTTACTGACATGTCAATAATGAACAAAAATGGGGCCAATGTAAGACGATTTCACAAAATCTTTTCGAATTCTTAACCCAGTAGCTAGTAAATCATGTCTCTGGAAACATAAGGAAGAATAAAGGAAAAGTTTGAGCCCAAATTGCACCAATCAGAAGCGGCAGCATTCTCCAAAGTGATATACAGAGGTTCAGGTCTGTGGTGCGGAGGACGCTTGGTTATAGAGAGTTAGCGAAAGTACTAGGTAGGTAGCTGCGAAGGTTGTAAAAGTTGGAGGAATAGGACTACTGAAATGAGAACCTCGATTCTTCTTGATAACAAAGGTGGACTACTCGCAATAATATCGTTTGGAGTCAGATCCAAGCTATTAAAGTGGTGTAAAATGTAACTTCGAGCTGGACTATAATAAATGGTCATCTCTTTGGGTTTGAGTTCCCGGTCACACGCACCCTGGTAGAAACGAACTGCCGACGAACTGGTCAAGGCAGATATATAATTAGATGCGTCTGGAGTATTAGAAGTAAGCGGAAGGTATTGAATGAACTGTAGGAAGAAAATAGTGCAACATTTTATTCGCGAACGTATGGGATAGGCAATTTAGCAACAGGATCTATACGAAAGTCATACCATGACAAAAACTATCCAAGAAACTATGAACCTTACTTCGAAGGATATAAACTATAATAGATAATAAGGTAGTTGTCGACGTCTATTGGAATGACCTTAGAGTGGAAGGCGGGTTTGTTCAGACTATTTTTTAGACTCAGCGAGACATTTAGAGATTTTTTCTAGATCGACATAGATAAAATAAATGCAAGCTGCAGATCTGAGTTATGCTGCGTCTAAGTATTTTCCTGGTTTCTATTTCGAATAGCAATGGTTGTCTTAGACCCACAGTTTTACGCCGCCTCAAAAAAGGCAGATAGTATTTTATGAGAAGTTTTTTCATTGCAGCAGTACAGCTGGAGCCTTGCCATTGCTCGTCGTGTGGCAACCGGTAAAGTGGAAGTGCGGACCTTTAGCCACTCGGCTACGGTGAACGCACACTTTTTCCCAAATGAGCGTACATAAGTAGAAGGCGACAATAGGCATTCTGTACTCTCTCTATTTGTTTCGTAGCTCTGAAATGTTAAAACAAGAAGCGTACGAGGGCATCCTGCGCTTCGACGTTTTTGTATTCTTAACAACACTTTTCAAGTTTGCAGCTATGATTTCTACAGAGTTATAGCCTATTTATATTATCGGCAATGTTCATTCCTTAATTTTTGCGTTTTTCCTCTCGTTTGCTTCTACTTAATAGGAATAGAGGGTAACCGTTTGAGTTGTAATCTCCTTTTTCCAATAGCCATATACAGCAGTTAAGGCTTGGTGGAAATCAACTATTAGTTTGCAATTTGACATTGAGTGGTTTTCCCCAAGATTTCTTCCTTTTGATTTGGGTAGATATCGACACCTGACTAAAATCGACCTATCGCGGCAGCCAGTTTAAAAATGCCCTATCTCAGTAAAATTTTCCAGAAAGCCCGACTTCACAACTTGATTGAAAATGCCCTATTCCAGAATTTTATTAAAAAAAACGCCCTAACTCAGTTGAAATATATATTGAAAATGTGCTGAGATAGGGCATTTTTGAATTGGCAGCTGAGATAGCACAATTTTGAACCGAACTGTGAGATAGGGAGTTCTTTAATAAATTTCTGGGATAGGGTACTCTTCAACCAAATTCTGAGATAGGGCGTTCTTGAAAAGTTTTCGAACTGACTGCCGAGATAGGTCCATCTTCCTGTCGATTTGTAGCTACACAGATCGCTTTCGAGGTTGGACGAATGAAAACATCCGAACCGCCTGCTCGTGAAATTTCGGCGCCCATGGCTTTGAAATTAAATCGATTGAGCTGAATACTGCGGGATTACAAAATTTTAGTGTTAAAAAATTTGCATGCCTTACTGCTAGAACCAGAGCAGAAGACTGTATCTACAATGAGGTGGGGTGACATTGATGCTTTCCATTGTGATGATTTGTTGAACTTGGTGTGCTATATCAAGAAGTAAGGGATTTTTTATAAACGCTTCGTTTGTTGTGTCCAAGAGGTTTAAAAAAGTTGCGGTCAAGAGTTCCATATTAAGAGAGGTGAGAAGGTAAGAGGTTGATGGAAAAAACGGGCGCACCAGCCCAGGCAGGGGAAGAATTATGTAAGTGTAAAAGGCGCAACTTTATTGATTCTGGCGCAAAATCACGAATAGTTACATAGTTAAGAAAAAAGAGGAATAGCATACATTATGATTGGCGATTTTTATAAGGTTTAATCCTTTCGAAAATTTGTTTATTTTTTCTTCGTTGCTAAACTCATTCTTCTATTCACTATTTACTCACTTCCTATCATCACTGTTAGTAAATTAATATGTTCAGAAAAACAGTTGTGTCCTTTTGCTGCTACTGGCGTTTGGTGTGGTTAAGTACTGTTTAAAAGAATTCACTGTATTTTTGCACTTTTTGTATTATAGTCTTATGCATTATTAACAATTTCACTATCATATTTTTAATTTTGAATATTTTTCAAAAACATTGCCTTGTTTAAGTAATTGCAAATTTTTCTACTATCCTCAGTTATATCATCTTCCATTTAAAGTATTTCTGACACACTTTTTTGAATTATTACTTGCCTACTAACATATTTAGCGTTACATGCAGATTTTTACTTGGCGAACAAACGTAGCTGATAGCAGCAATAAACACAGTCCAAGCTTTTTGGGCCAAAGCGGCAAGCTCAGTTAAAATCGTAACACTTATATGGTTGCATAAATTTTACAGCTCATAAATTTTTTCTTTCACTTTCAGCATTTCAGTTTTGTTTGAGCTCTCATTTTGCAGACACTTTTGCACTTGTTTTTAAAAATCAAAATCAGGTAAAGCACTTAATGGTTATTATTTTAAAATTTTATTAACATTTATTTTGTTTTCCCCACTTTTTTGTAATCCATTTATCCTTTATGTGAAACTGCAGACTTTATTTTGCACACTAATGCTTTTTTGCGAAAAAAAATCACTCCCCCTTTGAGAAATTCCGAAATTCCAACCGTAACGTTCGAAGTGCGCGCACCGACTGTTCCATGGATTTGAAATTTTTCGCAGTTATTACCCAAGAAAATGAGCGTTGGTAACTTCTTCATCGTCAGTTTCCACTTTTTACGGTTCGTTTTGTTTTCTATTATTACAAGAATTCGTTTCATTTTTGTTTTTATACATTTTTTCTTGGATCTCACTTCCCGCTTTTATGAAATCTGCAAACACTAAAATGAGTCAAAATGAGCCAGTGCAGCACTGGGAGTGCTGCGTGCGATATGGTTACACCTGAGCGATTTCCACTCAAAATGTTAGCGTCTTGAGTTAAAAAGGAGTAGAAAACTTAAAATACCATTGCATCGCACATCGTTTGAGGCTGTAACCCCGAACGTTTCCAAAATTGCGGCGATTTTCGAAAATTTATTTGGATAATCTTTTATACGCTTCCAAAATAAGTTGGAGGCAAAGAAATATACAATATATATAAAAATAATATGAAATTGCTTCGTGCCTATAATGTTGTGTTAGATCAGTGCATGCGCATGCGTGTGCGGTGGCCAGTTGCGGCTGTTTGTCTCGTCGGCTGTGGGCCACATGCAGAAGCCTTCAAGTGTGACGACCTAAAATTTGCATTTGACACTACAAAATTGTGTGATTTGCGGTTTGAGTGTATGGATTTCAACTTACACTGCAGTGGGCTGACGAGGTGTATCTTTAATATTCGTACAAACGTTTACATGTCAAGCACAGATATCATTTGGTCTACTTGTTGCGGAAATTGTGTAAGCAGTAAGCTGCGTTGAAAAACTGGAGGTCCTATATGCACACACACGTACAGAAGAACAAAGCACCTACTGATGATACATATATTTCTATTTTATTGAGGAAATAGGAGTATATCTCCGGCTCAGTGGAAGATCGATCTACATATCTTCGCAGCCGGTTCGAAGAACGCCCTATCTCAGAAAACTTTTCAAGAACGCCCTCTTTCAGAATTTGGTTAAATGCCCTATCTCAATTGAAATATATTGAAAATACGTGAGATAGGGCGTTTTTGAATAAATTTCTGAGAATTTCTTGAAAAGATTTTTTGAGATAGCGCGTTTTTGAACTGGCTCCCGAATAGGTCGGTCTTCCGATCAGCCATCGATATCTTTTTCGCGAAAAACCTAGTCGTAATGCGGTAGTGAGTTTTCGTTAACACGAGAGTCCCGTAAGATAAGTCGTGTCAGCTGACACGGTCTACGATTTTACATCGGTGGCTGGTTGAGCTCTAAGAAGCAAGAACCGAGAACGCGACACGGTTTTGGTTTAGTTCTGCACGATAACAAAATGTAATGTGAGAAGTGTTCCCACAAAAGAACCAAACGAGAACAAAAGTATTGAGAGTAGTTTGAGCATGAGAACAAAAGGTTCGGGAACTTTTCCGAAAAGAAAAAAATACGTACAAAACTCAAGGGAACGTTTCCAAAATTAATAGAACGAGAACGAAACTTTCGAGAACATGATCAGTTAGAATAAAATGAGAACGAAAGTATCGATAAGGAGGATCAAATAAGGGCAAAAGTCTCGGGAACGTTCTGCTAGAGAAAAAAACGAGACCAAAAAATTTCAGAAGTTAAGTTCTGAACACGTTGAAAACGGCGAGCTACGGACCACAGCTTCCAATTTGTTATCTAAATGCTTTGTCGATGACGACATGATTATTTTGAACGCGAAAGCGATATCATGAATTTGTATTAGTTTGACATAAAAGAAGAGGAAGAACCTTATCTGTCGCCGGAAAAATAGAAATAGATCCAATCTGGCCACAACCACGCCCGTCGCGCAGCCCGGTCGTTGCCAAAATAATTATGTATCTACATAAGAGGACTGTTTAAATAATGACAGAGGCGTCTGCATGTTGGGATGAAAATCATTTCAGTGAAAACTATGATTGTTATTTCTAAGCCAGAGGAAAGCTGGATCATTTAAACTTCCAGATCGTTTATGATTAGGGTGCACTGTTCCTTTTATGTAATGATTTTTCATTTTCTGTGCAAGAAAAGTTCGCGTCTTAAGTATTTCGTTGACTTAAGTAAATTGCATAATTTATCTTTCAGTCATTTTTTGATTAATTTCAATATTCAAATATTTATTCGCGAATAGTTTAGAGAAGATTTGTTCCCGTTTCGTTCTATGTCAGAAAGTTCCAGAGACTTTAGTTCCCTTCGAGAGAAAGTTCTTTCGACTTTTGATCCCAGTTTTTCTTTGCCAGAACGTTGTCCTCATATCGGTTAGGGTTTTTAAGCATTCTTGGGAACAATCTTGGGAACTATATATAGTTTCGATCATACCTTTTGTTCTCCTTCCTGGTAAGAAGTCACACTCTCGGCTAAATAAACGTACTTACACCGCGACATAGTACGAACCTCGGCACCAGAGATGTTGCCTATTGGAACAAGGAGATTACAACTCGAAGAGGCTAATTCCTCCCACTAAGTACAAGAAAACAAAAGGAAGAGAACACTAAGAAATAAACCTCACCCCATGTTGAAATTCTTGGAACTAGTCTGAGCTCTTAACTGCGTTAAGCTTCTGTTGGAAATAGGCTTTAAGTCTGGCTGCATTCCAAAACGTCAAAATACAAAGCATCAGTATCTTTTATTTCTAAACCTCAGTAGATTGTAATTCCAAATGCGCGCAACCAAGGTTAGATGCTAGTTTTCAACTAGGTTGCGCAAATTAGACCTTTTCTCCAAGTGCTGTTTAGAAATAAAAGACACTGATGCTTTGTATTTTGACGTTTTGGAATTCACCCTCTGTCTAACCAGGGGGCGGACAATAACCGGCTTTTAGCTTCAGGCACTAAACGGTTAAGTAGTATATCAAGCTGCTTTTATGGGCCTTCAACAAGTACTGCTAAAAGCCTTATAAGCAACCTAGAAATAATTTTAGATTCCACTAGCGAAAGCGAAGGAGACATTAAAAATGTGGAATTAAAGCTCAATTGAAGGCTTATCTTAAAGAAAAACGAGCTCGTCTCGGTGAAAATCCTCTCGATTGATGGAAAAATAAACTAAAATATGTCAAATTGACAAATCAGGCCTGAAAATATTTGAGGGCTCCACCCGCCAGCGTGCAGTGCAGCCGGTCTTATATACGTCTGATGGGAGAAAAGGCAGTAAAATTCCTTTTTTGAACTATAATCTGCCCCTTTTGAATTTTGACTACTAGATTAAAACCCTGTATAGGATAAGCACGCGATTTGACGTTGAGCTGGTGCAGCCGTCTCAATGCCGACCATCTATTTATATTCACATCCCACTCGTCGACATTGCATGCTCCTTAGGCCTCCAGCTCTCCGAGTCGGATGATAAATATGATAACCACTGGTGGGAACCCCGGTGAGTTCACTCCTGCTGCTATTGTATTAGGAAATTTCACTGCGACTGGTAAGCTATTCAAGTGCGGCAGTAAATTCAAAATTTTTTTTTTTCACCCACCCCAGCTACAATCATTAGCCCTGATTGGGTGTTTGCGAAACAATTTCGTGAAACAAAAGGTGTAGGGGATTTCAACGCGAGTTTGAAAGGCTAAATATGAAAAGAACCCCGCCGAGTTGGCTTTTAGCCAAATTCAGAATTTATTGATGAGTATTCAACAATATGTATGCTTCCATTGCTTCGGATATTTAAGTCTGTTTCCAGAAAGTCGATACGCGTGTTTTGGGCACTTCTGAACCTCTCATATCGATAGATAAAAGTAGTAATACCGATTTATCATCGATAACGAAAAAAAGTTAAATAAAGTGCCTAATTGTAGCACAATATAAAAATAAAATTGTCAACTACCAAAAACAAGGTTACATATAGCAATTACCAAATTCATTTAATTACGCACCCACCCACTAATAATAGCAGTTTTCTCCAAGGTAGTACGCAAATGCCTTCGTACTAGCTTAAAAATGCATATGACTTTGAAAGTCAGCCGCCAGCCAGCTCCTGTGCTCTCAGCCATGGAAATAAGACATTTTTAAATGAAAATAAAAGTGTATACATTCAACACTTTTACGAGTATTTGATGTTAGTACAACAGTACGCGTATACATGCAAACATACATACATACATACATATATATGCATTTTTTAAGTCTTTCTATTCATATGCACATACATATGTATGTATTTAGTTATATATTTAGTACTGTGATTTTAAGTGGAATCTCTTATGTTTTTGTGTTTATTTTTGCTAGTTTAGATCGGCAGTTGTGCGACAAAAAATTCCACTTTCATTCGCTTGGAAATTAAATAAATAGTAAATGACCGAATAAAAGCGTAGATTAGTCGTCAACTGATGGAATCCAACTCAAATGCACAAAGCTGACAAACCGAAAAAAAAATGAAACAAAGCAATTAAAACCGGGAAATGTTTGAATCAAATGTTTTGGAACGCGGCAGAAAAAGCCTAAAAGGTAAAGTTTTCTACGCGTGACTATGCGTTATCCAAAATACCGCACACCGTCTTCAAAAGAGTCACAACTCAAAATTTGGCATTTTTGAGATTATGCGCTAAAAATGTACGCAGAGCTTTTATTTACATTTCAGCAAAAGCTGGAGCAGATTTTATTTATACTTCGTTAAAAAAACCAAGGTAAAGTCGCCTTTGCCCATATGATTATCATGTGCTAAGAAATAGTTTTTCGCATTTTCTGACAAACGTATCATTTTGAGTTGTGACTCTTTTGAAGACGGTGTGCGATATGTACATTTGTGTCTATTTAGAAAATGTAGCAAAATTTGATTTGTTTACCTGCTTCCGGCTACGAAAAGTGAGAGTTGATATGTATGTATTTACTAGAATTTGTATGGAATTTCTATGGAGTATAATAGGAAGGTATATTTGTAAATATTTTGAAATGATAGCATCCATCGTAAAATGATGCTCTTAAGAAAAAATTTATGTACGAGAATATATATGTATATAGTCGTTTAAAGTACAAAACTGCATATCGTCGTTCTGCAAAACTATGTAACTGACATTTTTTGCCAAAAATTGTATTTGCTCACCGAAGCTGTTGGCTCAAGCCTTATCCATTCGTCCGGAAATATACTAGCCAGAAATGCGATTCCTTTTTAAAAAAAAAACCATTTTGAAATATGGGTGTTTTTACTCTCTAGAAAATAATTTATGCAACATCACATACGCGGTTTTGCATTTTGTTTATACGCGGTTTTGTAATTTAAAGGACGATATGTACATAGTTTTTATGTATGTATATAAATTTGTAAGTACATATCCCAATGAGAATTTTGGGGGTGTGTACCACAACTAGGGATGGCAGCGATTAATCATTTGATTAAATTAATCGACTATTTTTATCCAATGTACGATTTAATTGTATCATAATTTTGTGCTTCATTAATCGATTAATTGCAAAATAATCTTAAAATTATTTTCAAGAAATACAAGTTATGTAGTGTCTAAAATCCATCCATCGAACATTCTTTTTTGGAAGCTGCATCAACTTTACTCGACCCGAGGCTAAAAAAAAGCATTTCAAAGATCCGTTAGCATTGGCCTCAGTGACGAAGTTCTTTCGAACTTAGCGAGTCGTCATTAGAATCAGTAGAAAAAGCGTTTGATCTTTGCGCCCCTCATAAATCTCTTGTACATAAACGAAGCTGAAAAGATGATAATTCGGGTCACACACAGGTGAAATGAGTTTTTATTTAAATTGTCAAATCCTAGAACTAAAGCGGAACATCAACGACGCTTGGGAGGAACTGAAAACTGTTTACCCAAAACTTTAAGGACTTTCGAAAAAATACTATCATTTAGTTGGTACCTCGGGTGCCCACTGAGCTGGTGCTACAGCCACCGAGAAACGCAACCGCTTAAAAGCAAAACGCTTATCAAAGCTTTTGGTTTTGCAAACTTGGTTAAATAATAAAAATTAGCGACGCTAAAAAATACTCGTTTTATTTTATTTAAGGCTAATTAACAAGAGAATTCGAAATTTTTTATGGAAAAGTGTTTTTGTGAAGGCACAAAAATAAACTGATCAACAACAAAAGATATTTTTAGAAGCATAAGTATGATAAGTAATAAATATTAAAGATCGTAAACAGCCTCAATTGCATAAAAATTTTAAAAGGCACGTCGCAAAAACTGTGCAATAATATTTGTATAGTTTTCTAGCTTTTGCCACTAATGTATGTACCTATATACGTAACTAAATATGTACATATGTAGGTGGATTCTAATTCAATGCGCAAAAAAATAATTTTTCCTTTCTCAGTGAGTCTATGCCTTCATAAAATCAATTTGGCATAAATGTTCATTGAAAGTATTTCGAATAAGAGCGGGAATACAAGAATATTTTTTGTAGTGTGATATCGGGCTCAATTAAGAGGCAATCTTCTCTAACGGCCGTACAGTGTGGAAAATTAACTTTTTTCGTGACAAATTCTAACATCTCGAGAACGAGAACAGCTAACTAGCTAAAAATTCAATTCAAAATAGTTTCGTTGGATAAAAAAATTACCTTGACCTTTCAAATGCTCTTTAAAATTAGGGAGTTTGAAATTTTTTTTCCTTTTTTGACCTGCAAACAGTAGGCAGTGAACTTTTAAAAAAGTTTTAAACACATATTTTTGCTGTTCTTGTATCAAGGAATCTATTTTCATGGTCACAGGAACCGAAAAACGCTTTAATTTTTTTTTTTAAGTTCATTACATCTTTTTTTAGGCAAAAACAAAGATTTTTATTTTTATACGAAAAAAGGGTTAGGCTTTATTCCATTACTGTACCCAGCGAGGCCTTTTCGGTGACATAAAAACTTAAAATATGGGATATCAAATAAGAAAGTTATATCAAAAAAGCGATTTAGCGGTTTTTAGCGGGTGTTTAAAAATTTTTGTTTGGCACCCAAAATTTCCTCTCGACATATGTATTCAAATAAAACAGACACACGCTAAACCTTTTTTCGTGATGCGGCTTAGTGTACATAGCTCAGTGGTTGGCGCTCCTGACTTTGCACATCGATGATGGGGGTTCGATTCCTGCTGAAGTCTGGAAAAAGAAGTCTGATGAGGAGATGTGCTGATCTTCGAAATAGCAGCTATAAATTCTACCGCTTGGACTTTGTTGCTTTTTCCATTTTTCCTAAAAAACATAATCGTACCACGATATGTTTTCAATAAATGTTTTCAATAAATAATATAAAAAAACAAAAATTTGACTTTTGGAGATCCTTGCTTGACCTTCCGAACTGGAAATTTTGATTTTTCGTCATTTTTTTACCTAAAAACAATGTGTAATGAATTTATAAAAAAAAAATTTAACGCGTTTTCGGTTTCTGCGACCACGGAAATGGATTCCTTGACGCAAGAGCAGCAAAAATGTGTGGTTAAAACTTTTTAAAAAGTTTACTGCGTACTATTCTCAAGTCAAAAATAGGAAACAAATTTAAAATCCCCTTCATTCTCAAAATATTAGAATTTGTTAGGAAAAGGGTCAATTTCCGCACTGTGGACCGAAGGTGGTCACTGTATAAACTTTTGCAAAAATTTTTCAATTGCAAGGTCAATTTATTGTGTGCATATGAAGGTTAGTTTCATTAAGTTTCTATGCATTAGCTCGTGCATATGTGTGCATGTGTATAAGTGTATGTGCATTTGAATGTTAAATGTGACGCAAAAGTGAAACTGAACCCAAACACTGAATTTTAAATGTCTTCCTTCTTTACGCAGATTTGTCACATACTTAGTTCACAAGGAGCTATACATACATTTTTGAACCTTCCTCAATAACGACTTGCACGGCGTTTACATGAAGCGATTTCAGAGGCGATTAGTTGAATATTGGAAGTTTGGCACACCAGGCGATTGTTGCGTTAAATTAAAAGTTGCCTGTAAATCGCCTCATGTAAACACCATATTATCGCAAACTCTTTCTGGGCAGGGCGAAGTATCTGGTCTTCATCTTCGACAGCAAACTTTTATGAAGGCCGAGCGTCAACGAAAGGATAAAGGGGCAACGCTAGCTCTTTATGCAAGCAGGGGGCCATTGACAAGCGATGGGGATCTATTGATATGACTCCATAACTAAAGCTATTTTATTGATTAATGTTCTTGCGTGCTGGATCGCACTGAACAATACGGCCATCGTTAAGCAGCTGGAAGGAGACAAAAATCTGTCTTTATTGCAATCACTGGGAAACTTCGAATGGACCTAAAATTTTGGCTACCGAACCACTGCAGTGTTTTCCAAGCGGGGGTAGCCATAACAAAGAAAGCAGCGCACTGGCTGCTAACAAACCCAGTAAGTATCTTCTAAAGCGGCTAACTTAAACTCTGTTAGCCATACGGCAGTCAGGGTTCTTAGATTTTTGATGATAAGTTCGAAAACGGTCGGGGAAATGCCTGACTTCTCTCTCGATAACGTTGGAGTTCCTCACTTGAAAAAATAGAATAACTTCTTTTTCACCCACGAAAAGCTTTCCCACATAGGTATCATTCGCAGATTACGAGCGTGTGGAGCTGTTTCGTACACCTCCATCTACGGGGTGAAGAGCTTAATTTCACCTGGAAAATTGCTAAAAAGAGCTAAATAGTACTAATATTAGCTAAAATGAAGAGATACATATTTTTGTTAAGGTTGAGCATTTTTTACCAGAGACCTAAACCTGGTACCGCGGGGAACAGATGCCCATGTTAGGTTTAATGGATGACAAAATGGCAAGTCTAAATAGTTGTAGGGTTAGGCATGTATATTCTGGTAAGTTTTCGTAAGTCGCGTGAGTCGAGCTGGTCGAGCTGGTCGAGCACTACTCCGGTCCGTTCAAAGAGGTACGGCTCTTTGGAGAGTATCGCGGGGGCTGTGGTTGAATACCTAAATGCGGGTAGAACTCGTAAGGGTTTAATGTGGAGTTGCATTTCAAGCGGGTGCCGGGACCAAAAGAAGGGCAAACATTTTAGGTAAGTTTCGGTTTTACCAAGGTGGCAAGTGTGTCCTCCCACACTGCCATTGGTACTGAAATTCTTGCATTTCAGGGCAATGATTAAGGCATAAATTAATCCGTTGAGCTTTTGAGCTTCCTGGAGCTTGAACTGCATGAAATTGCGGTAGGTTCCCACGTTAAACCTAAACTATAGATGGCCTCTTGAGTGATGCCATTTCTAATCCTTAATTTGCAGGTTGCCATGAGTATCCCAATCTTATATCTGTTTTCACACAGTGGAAGATTGGTATCTTTCCTGAGGGTAAATTCTCGTTCTGCGTTATTGCGATATAATAAAAATAACACTTTTACACCGCATTTATTTCGGTTTTAATTTTATACTTTTCATCGGCTCTGCAATTTCTTTCAATATCTCTATGTCCCGGAACCCATATGAGGCTGATATTGAAAGCGGTGCTAATATCATCTACAGCTGCTAGGCCTTCCGGTGCAACCTTTGATCTTAGTATTACCGCGTTCATTGATTTGATGAGATGGTATTAATCGTAGTCTTCGTTACGGCATGTGTATTAAGGTACACAGCCACCTCCTTTTATAGCTACAACTTCTGCCTCATAAATGCTGCTGTGGTCCGGAACTCGGACGGATAATTCCAGTTCCAATTCTTTAGAAAAAAACTCCGAGCCAAAAACTAAGTTTCCCCATTCTCCACGATCTTGGTATTTCCCACTCTCTTTTTGACGGGATGTTCATCTTAAAGGGCCGAAAAAATATAATATATATATTTATTTTGAAATCAAAAAATCTTTAGAGGTCGTTGAAAGCGTTCAAAGTATGTTATATGAAAAAAAAAACTTTTCGTATTATTTTATTTAACCATTTTTTCCTAGTTACTAGTATATTTTATAGGTCCGCCAAAACCCCTAGAAAATGCAATCGGGGTAATTAAAAAATCGTTAGTATTAAAAAAATGGGTAAATAAGCAATTGGGTTAATGGAAGTCTTCTGAAGAGAACCAGAGTTTTCCGATCGAAAAATATTGCTTTTCAAGAATTCTCTACCATTTCACCTAAAACAGGTTTTTCCCCGTATAAAATACATGGAAAAATTTGAGCGCATTAAAAAAATAAAAAATAGAGGCATATTTATTTCGATATAGAACAATTCTAGGGGGTGAGAGGATTAAAATTCCAACTACTTATTTTTGACCACCCTAATGTACATACACAAATATGTATATTAAAAAACCGAATTTTCGCGGCACACCATCAATTTTATTTAAGGCATCACGCGGCACGTGTATCAAGAATTCCGGCGAAAATTACGTGGATATAGAAATACATAAAATATGTCATAGTCACAGCACCGTTTGGCTTATTGAAGATCTATGCGAAATATTATAGACATATCCCCCGAAGCCTTTCTAAAAAAATTAACAAATAAAAAAATTTAAATAAATATAGAGCAAATAATGATGCGGCGCGTTCGAGCACTCCAATTTCTCATAAACAAGCGCGTGTACGAATATCGTACATACATACAAGTATGTGCATATGTATGTATGTATGTCTCGAATTGTTCCTCATTGATTTAAATGTTTGAATATATTCATGCACATATCGTCGTCTGGGTAAAAGATTGTCGTATGTTACGCACGTTCGTATGACGCTTACGACAATCGTTTACCCAGTCGACGATATGTACTTATGCATCTCTAAATACTTTTTGTTGTTATGAGCAAAATTGTTGAATCTTCCACACAATGGCGGCAACAAAACAAAACTTAGATATTTATTAGTATGTATTACATTTTTTATTTTTATTTTTTTACTTGAAGTCACAAATTTTGCCAGAACAGCAAAATCAAGAACGGCAGCTGTCGGGTAGAATAGTAAACAGAAGTCAGTGGATAGCCACACATCTATGTGTTGGCCGGTGAAATTTAGAGAAAGCCGGATCACGAAAAAATTTGTTGCTCAACACATCGAAGTAATAAAGAATTTATAGAAAATTGTATAGAGAAAATCTTAGGATTGAGTATTAAAAAGGCTTTAGATTTAAAATATACAGAGTATAAAAAGTGTTCCACACAATAATTGGATAGAAATAAAAATTTATAAACAAGAAAATAAGAAAACAAAAATAAAATAAAATATAAAATAAAATAAAAAATAAAAATTTTTAACGAAAATCTGAAACTTTAAATACTTTATTAAATTTGAAATTGCTAAAGTTGAAATTTCTCCTCCAAGAAAATGCTGAGAAAGTGTTTAACGACTTTCGTGCAAAATAAGATCACTAATAATACAGCGTGCCTAACGCCAATCGTCTGTCAGGCGCTAAATAAACGCGCTCAGCATAGTAAAAGTCGACCACCGAAGATTTTGATAACCGGTAAGTCAAATACATAATATTTTCGGAGCAACAACAATAAAATTGGTTATTACTGTATAAAGAAATCGCGCGGTGCTGAAAATTGATAAATTGTTTTTTTTATCTACACAAGATTTTTAATATAAAAAGTTAGAATACATAAATAAAAGTAAAGTTTAAAACAACTTAAGTTCACAAAACTCTACAAGGACATTTGTTAAATCTTTTTTCAGACCGGTAAAACACGCGTGACATGACGTGTGGAAAAAAATTTTGCTGCCAATTTTTTCGTTTGCCGTAAAGGAAAAAGCGTGTTTCACATTTCTGAATAATTTTAGTTTTAACCTTGAATGCTTAGACGGAAGACTTGTGTTCTGATACATGTAGATTAAACAAAAAAAAAATCAAACACGTACATATATTTTGATAGTATTATGGATCCAAAATTGTGATATTCGCAAAATAGTTTTTCAAATTTTCGATGAATATTAATTTAGTATAACGAACGAAGATAATAATACAAATCTTTCAAAATGAATTCTGCAGGTTGCATTCATTTAAAAACATGCGAGAAAAACGCCTGATATGGCTGATATTGGAATATGCCAAATTTAACTTTTTGTGCTTTGCATTTGTTTTAATTTATAGTTTTTCGGCTAATAATATTTTTTGCCAATATTTTCTCTTTAATTTGAATCAAAAACCAAACTTTTTGAAATTGAAAAAAACTATAAAAATTAAGGGATAATAATTTTAAATCGTCCAAGTAGGAAACTACAATTTCAGTTGTAAATAAAAGTAATACATATAATATTTTTTAAAAAGAATTTACAAGATTTAAAAACAACAAGTAATTTTTAAGTTAAAAACAAAACCGACTTCGATTCTTATATAAAAATTTAAGACTACCGTTAAATTCTGCATGATAAAATGATCGGATCTAAACCAAATTAATATGGGATCGGAGATACCGGAGATAAAAAATAAAGAATTATGGAAATCGGTTAACGTGGTCCAAAGTTTTTGAAAAAAAGTTAAATATTTTTATTTTGGTCTTAAAAGACCTTAATCTACAACTAAAATCTTAAATCAAAGCTTCCCAAAATTCATCAAATTATTTCGAATATGTACAAATACATAAATATGTATGTTTGCACATTAAGGTGGCCCTTAAAAAATATCAACATGTAATGTAAAGGCATTCACAACAATTTCAAAATTGGAAAATAATTTTTAGCGATCTCGACCAGGATTTGAAAATATTAAAATATTAAAATTGGAACAATTTGACATATTTTGTTATCAAAAAATTAAAAAATGCGTTTTGAGCCTAGAAAGTTCATATTTATTCTCTACTATACCTGAGTTTCTTGGTATTTTTTCAAGTTATTTTTTTTTGTGTAATTTAGTTTTCACGAAAATGTTAAAAATGCTGCAATTTAGTATTCTGAAAGCGCTTAATATTGCATGATGAGTCAATTTGGCGATGACTGTGAATTTATATGAATAGTTTTAGTAATGTGCCAAATTTAGATTTTTCCTAGAAAGGCAAACCACTTAAAATATTTACGAATAATTACATTTAATGAATAATTACTTTTGTATGTAATTTTTTTAAATCAATTTCTTTTAAAATTCAAAGTTTGATTTTTATTTAACAGTTATTGCAAAGTTTAGCACGATGCTCAGTGCAATATGGTTGAAAAATTAAAATACACTCGTAAAATCAACGAGGACTGATATAAACTCGATAACATCCTCGAATTTCCTCCTTATAACTTTAAACAACTTAAAAAATTACCTATTCGTCCCTGTGAATCAAAAAAATTTTAATTATCTTAAATTCTAAAGAAATTTCCTCTTTAATTTGGTACCCATATTTGGTATCCATATTGCCTTGAATTTTTTAAATAATTTTTGGAATTAATCATATCTTTGAAATTACAACGTCCTTTAAAATAAATTCTGACGTCAGAGAGAAAAAATAAAAAACGCCTCTTTAAATAAAAAGTAGGTTTCAAACCTATGTATTTATTATTTATGTTATGGTAGGAGAGCTTCTCAAACAATATAGATGCAATTTTATCAATTAAGGTTGTCGAAAAGTAATGAATATCTAAATCAAGAAAATCCCGGTATCGTAAAAAGCGCAAAAATTAACAGCTCTAGTAGCGACCCATAAAAGTTGTTTTACAATTTTGAAATTTTCGTTGAAGTCCTCATTTAATAAATAGAACTCAATAAAGGGGTGTCCCATACAAAATACAGATTTCCATATTTTTTAAAGGATCAAAGGAAAAAAGGTTTCCCTCACGACTTCAAAGATTTAAATTAGCAAATTATACAAAATCTAAACAGAACAAGTAATAAAGTCTAAGTTCGGGCGAAGCCGAACATTAAATACCCGGCGCAAGTATTAAATATATGTTTTTTCACCTTTCCGAAACCTTCCGCTAGATGGTAAGCCGGGGTGTATCAATTTTGAGTAAATTAGCGTCCTTCAATTTCGAAATATTGAAGTTTAAAGCATTTCTGAAATTTACCGTTATATGAGAAGCGGCCGTTATTTTAGTCCGATTTCAATAATTTTCAACGTTTTGCTTATATGTGGCAAGCACAATAACCACACCGAGTTTGGTACAAATTGGTAGAACGGTTACCGATATACTTATATGAGATCATAAGTGGGCGGTGCCACGCCCATTTTCCAAAGTTTTACCATAATCGTATTTCTTGGTAAAGAATTGTTGCAAGCATCAATTTTGAATAAATTAGCTTCAATATTTACTGATTTATCGAAGATTTTGTATTTCTCTAAATTACCGTTATATGGGAAGTAGGCGTGGTTATTGAGCGACTTTAAAAATTTTCGGCCATTTGGTATGCTGTACCAAGGCCAACAACTGTGCGAAGTTTGGAAGAAATTGGTGCAGCGGTTACCAAGATATACACATGTAACCATAAGTGGGCGTGGCTACGCCCATTTTCCAAAAATTTATAATATTCTTATTTTTCGTCTAAAACTTATAAATATCAATTTTGAGTGAATAATCTCCAGTAGTTACTAAAATATCGCAGTTTTCGTATTTCTGAAATTTACCGTTATATGGGAAATAGGCGTGGTTATTGAGCGATTTTAAAAATTTTCCGTCATTTGGTATGTTGTGCGAAGGCCAACAACTGTGCCAAGTTTGGAAAAAATATTATAAAAAAAATTTATAATATTCTTATTTTTCGTCTAAAAATTATTGTAAATATCAATTTTGAGTGAATTATCTTCAGTAGTTACTAAAATATCGCAGTTTTCGTATTTCTGGAAATTACCGTTATATGGGAAGTGGGCGTGGTTAAGGTCCGATTTCGCCCATTTTCAATACCAACCTACCTTGGATTAAGGGAAACCTACATACCAAATTTCGTTGAGATATCTCAATTTTTGCTCGAGTTATCGTGTACACGGACGGACGGACAGACGGACGGACAGACAGACATGGCTTAATCAATTTCTTTTTTCATCCTGATCATTTATGTACACATTTGTCTATATCTATCTCGATTCGTTTTGGCTGTTACAAACAACCGTTATGTGAACAAAATTAATATACCCTTGTGCACAAGTGCGCTCGGGTATAAAAATTTCTATATTTTACGCTTTGCTGCTTTAACTATGTACATACGTTTAAGCCATGTACCACTATGTAATATCCTTAAATAATAAGCTTTTCTTTCTCAGGTGGTCTCGGCCAACTAGGCATCGAATGCGCCAAACGCTTACGCTCCCAGTATGGCGATGAAAGTGTCATACTTTCAGACATTGTTAAACCCAGCAAGCAAGTAGTGGAGAGTGGACCCTACATATTTGCTGATATTTTAGATTTCAAAGGATTACAAAAGATCGTAGTTGATCATCGCGTCGATTGGCTGATACATTTCTCAGCGTTATTGAGCGCGATAGGCGAGCAAAATGTGCCGCTGGCGGTGCGGTAAGTGCTCCTCATAACTGGTAAAATTAGCATGCCAATAATATGGCTGCCAAGTACGGCTATTTCAGAATTCTTTTTTTTTTTGTCAATGCACTGTTTACATTTCTTGGATTTGTAAGCTTTTATTTTATTTGTCTGCGCGTTGATTATATGTCATAATTTAGGAAGACTTTCACTTAGTCACGCAAATATATTACCAAATACTTGTAGAAGTAGTTACTCGCGTGTTGTTGGCAATTTAATTTCATGTCGTCTGCTCACATGCCTACGAACGTACATATGTCGCTTGCATTTACTGTACTCGTATGCCACTTGCATTTAATACTTTGATTTTTTTTGTTTTTGCAATTTTCTTTGGTTCCCGAAAAAGAAATTGTTTGCACCGGCGCACACGCTATTCATTTAACTGTTAAACATACATATGCTCGTAAATACATAATTTTGTTTCTACCAAAATTCAGCGTCAACATCGAAGGTGTACATAATGTCATCGAACTTGCCAAACAGTACAATTTACGCATTTTCGTACCGAGCACCATTGGCGCATTTGGGCCAGACAGTCCACGGAATCCTACACCAAATGTGACGGTGAGTCGTTATTAAATGGAACACTTTCTATTTAGTTTTCTTTTGTTAAAAAAAATGCATTTGCCAAAGGTTTTCAAGCTCATGAAATATAGCATGTACATATGTACATGTATTGTACATACCTTATAATTTTCACTTCCGTTTCCTTGACTCAATTCACCTTTCATTTCATAGATTCAACGTCCACGTACTATGTATGGCGTGTCGAAGGTGCATGCCGAGCTAATGGGCGAGTATTATTTCCACAAGTTTGGCTTGGACTTTAGGTGCTTGCGTTTCCCGGGTGTAATTTCTAGCGATCCACCTGGCGGTGGCACCACTGGTGAGTACTGAATAGTATGGAAAGGAAAAGTCGATCACTAAACGATCAAAAATTTAAGATAATGAATAAAATATAATAAATTAAAATTTAATAAAATAAAACGATATAAAGTAAAATAAAATAGAATATAATAGAGTAAAAACTAATAGACAAAAGAGCACAAAATCAAAATTTTGTTACAATTTCGCACAAAAAGTATTTATGCAGTTAAACAATAAATTTCAATTATGCACAAAACAAATGCACATATACATATATATGTATGCAGTAAAGCTCCATTCATCATTGATCATAATAAAGAAAGTGTATCTTTTGCGATTGTTTTCACTTTGTTAAATGTGCAATTTCCCCTTTAAGTATCGCAATTTTCAATAATTGAATAGCAGCGGGAAGGGCAAAAAGACTGACGCTTATGGCTACGAAGGCGATTATATTGAAGATACGGCGCATTCACCAATTTACCGCACAATGAGTTTAACCCAGTTCAATTAAGTGAATACGAGTAATAGGCGCGAAATAGAGAAGGAAAAATATATTTTCAGGCGCTCTTTGTTGAAAAAGAACAAAACAAAGCTATGCAAATGTAGAATCCAAAAAACAAAATACTTAAAAAATAATAAAATAATACACATAAAATATAATAAAATTTCCTATTTGACAAACTTTCATGAAGGGTAAATAAACATACGCCTTAAAAATAAAAATCGAATATATTGTAATTAGTATATCATAGAGACAAAAAAAAAGATTTACAAAAAAAAAACAATATATTTTATGAATTTTCTTTTCTTTTGCTCTTACCTACTCTTCCTTTAAGATTACGCTGTCGCCATATTTCACGAAGCATTACGCACTAGCAAATACACTTGCTATTTACGCCCTGATACGCGTTTACCGATGATGTACATTGAGGATTGTCTCCGGTGAGTCGAAAATATTTTGAGTAGACAAGTAATTACATGGTCCTACAAAAAAAATCATGAAACACACGCGAAACAAAACCTAGTTTAGGTTGTAGGTATGAAAATAGGTCCCGTATAGTTCCTGAACCCTCCATTTTTTATACGAAAAAAAAAACCGTTATTTTCGTACTTGATGCACTTATCTATTAATAGCTTGACTATTTTCCATCCCATTTTGAAAATCGATCAGGTTTTGAAAATAGGATTTATTCCTTTAAAACTACGTATAAAAGTATATTATTAAACTTGCCATGTTGGGAGTTTTCATCGGTTAAATTTTAATGTGCCCCTATTATTCTTAATTTTTTGAACTTTGATCATCGCTAATTTCAAAAATTTCTATGAAAAGTGCCAAATATGTGGTATTTATCTATAAGAAAATTTATTTTCAAATAAACTGACACTGTCGAAGTAGAGCAATTTAAGCAAAAATAAGGCCTTATGTGCAGATTTTTTGAGCAGTGTAGCTAAGGAGTTCATCAATATTTACTAAAAATTATTGTTCGATTTCAAAAATCGGATGGAAAATAATTGAGCTATTAATAGATAAGTGCATCAAGTACGAAAATTACGTTTTTTTTTTTAAATAAAAAATGGAGCGTTCAGTAAATATACGGGACCTATTTTCATCTTGAACTCGAACATGCTACAACCTACACCAGGTTTTGTTTCGAGTGTATTTCATGACTTTTTTTTTGTGCCACCGTGTTACGAGTGTTTTCACAAAAATTATATTAAACCAAGACATGTTTGTTCACAGCAGCATATCTGAATAATTTTTAATTGAAAAAAATATTAAACAATTCAAAATTAATTTACATATCTTCGCCGTTCAATTTAAGTAGCTCAAGTGACTTTAGGTTTGATTTTAATTAAAAAATAATCAGTTTCCCTTGATTTTTTTTTTATTTTCAACAATTTAAAAAAAAAAACACAGTTCATGTACATTTTTGGTAGAAGTTATAGCTATTTCGGAGATCACCACATCTCCTCATCACACTTCTTCAACTGGGATTCGATCCAACGACCCCAGCCGCCATAGGCAGCAGTCTACCCACTGAGCTAAGTTCGCCACGTAAACTGTTGTTGCTTTGTACACGTTTTCATTTGTTAAGCCAACTACAATGAAGCGCAGCAATTCCACTGCTATTTAAATTTGATCATTTGAATTTTTTATTTCTATTAAGTTTCTATTAAAAGGGCTTCTTGAACTTGAAGTGTTTAGCTAAAAGTTAAAATATTGTTTGGGAATCGAATAAAATGCTGCTGTAAAGGGAAAAGGGCCTATGCCGATTTAGGCGCTACATTAATTGAACGACACGGGTATGTTAACGATTATTTCTCACCCACTAATAATTATCAAGCACTTTACCAATCTACATATCCTTGCAGCGCTCTGCATACAATTATGTGTGCCCCTTCGGAGAGTTTGAAGCGACGCGTCTACAATGTTACAGCAATGTCCTTCACACCTGAAGAGCTGGTTGCTAAACTGAGCCGTCATGTTCCAAATTTGCAAGTCACTTATAAGCCAGATGGTCGGCAAGCGATTGCGGATTCGTGGCCGCAAGTTTTCGATGATTCAGAAGCACGTCGCGATTGGGGTTGGCAGCATAACTATGATTTGGATAATTTAGTAGATTTTATGGTTAAGGATGTGCAAGAGAATTATATTAATGTGGAAAATGCAAAAGTGCGTGCTTCTGCGGGTTGAAAGCTGATTGATATTTAAAACGAGATGAATTATTAATGTTCATAAAGTATTTTTTAATTGAGGAAATCTCAAAACTTTCTTGAAAATGTGCATTTATAAATTTCTTCAAACGGTGCATTTATAGATTTACAAGTAAGTAAAATAAAATAATGAGGCTTTGAATTTTGTACTTGCGTTATTAATGACTATTAAAATATCGTAGATGAAGGATTTTGATATAGATTGAGCCGGAAACTTTTACAAATTTATTTGCTTTTTACTCTTAGACATCATTTTCTGGCAATTTTTCTAGATTGCATTCAGCCACTAAAACAATTGCTATGAAACACAAAGTGCAGGCACATATTGAAGTAAGATTTGCATTATATTCGAAAGAAAACATGCACAGCTGTTACGTTATGTAGAAAACAATTAATTTTAGAACAAAACTCTGAAACAATTTAACTTTTTCTACAATATGTATGTATAACTAAAAGCAACTAAAATTTTCACACACGGAAGGGGAAACTAATGACAAACGACCGGAACGGCGGAAAAAGTTTGACAGCGGCCAGAGTTGCATTCGTGCGGCAAAGTTAAGTTCTAATTAATAAAAAACAAAATACCAAAACAACTCACAAAAAATGTATTTGATTTGACGCAAATTATGTATCGTTTTGTTTGATGAAAATCCGTGGATCGCACTGTCTATTATCGCACATTATAAAATGAAATGGATAAAATATGCTTCTACTTAATATAAGCGCAAGCTTCACCAACAGATGTCGCCATTACTCAGTTTACCCCGCATTGTACATAAATACATAAAATGCAGCTCTGTGCATAGTCAAAGTTCCGCCGCCATTTAACCGCTTTGCTCAAGTTTCCGCGCCGCTCGTGAAAATTTTGTGAAAAATGTCAATTCTGTGTAAAATATGTATTACTAAAACTGTAGCGCTTTGCTAATAAGTTTATTGTAAGTGTTTTCTCTCGCAAATAAGTGAAATATTTGTCCGGGCATTGTTTCTTATGTGTTTTCCCTAGAGCTGCGGTAAGCGTGGGATGGTAGCATGCAAAGGCTCTGAAATATGTGTGTGTGTGTGTGTAAAATAAGTGCTGCAATGTGCAAATAATAACAAAGTTAAATTTGGCGCTGTCTATTGAGTAAAGGTGAGTCTTTTTTAAAACGAAATGTAGTAACAAAAATGTATTGCTTCACGGTCAAAAATTTGGGTTTAATTTTTAAACTGCGCTATATATTATTATAGTCTACTTTTTAAACCAGTCAATAGTTTTAAGCAATTTTTATTTAAATTTTAGTCCAGGTAGCCGAGAAAATGATGTTCTGCTATGAGTGGTTTAAAACTAAAACCAAAAAGTTCGTGGTTTAAAAATCAAACCAAAACATTTTAATTCTAGTTTCTAGGTTTCATATATAGAAAATTTGGCTTAAAATCTAGGCTTATGAACTGACGACATCAACACAGCGAAATGTGGTGTTGCTTCAAACTCAACATATCGTCGCCTGGGTAAAATATTATCGTATGTTACGCACGTACGTATGCCGCTTACGACAATCTTTTACCCAGGCGACGATATGAAAGCACATTTACATTCATGGCTGTTGGTGAATGTGCAAAGATGCGAGATACAATTGGTTGCTACCTCCTAATAAGCAGAGGGGCGGAGGAAATTAATTTGAAACGACCGGAAAGGCGGCAAAAGTTTGACAACACTCAGAGTTGCAATTGCGATGCAAAGTTACATAAGTACTTATAAAAAAATATCAAAATAACTTACAAAATCTTAGCTCAGTTGACGAAAGAATTTTGTTATATTAAAACAGAGGTGGGCAGCTTCTGCAGAGATTTTTTGTAGTGTGCGTTCAATTGATGTCACTGTGTGCGTACGATCAAGTCGTGCGGTTGAATGAAGCTTTCGCTGTCTTTCCAAGCAGAGCGTGTATGTTAGGAATGTTAATCCCGGGATCCCGGGATCCCGGTCTTTTTTAAGTTTCGAAAATCCCGGGATTATTTGACTAGAATCCCGGAATTTTCGGGACTTGTAATATACACTGGTAGCAATAATAGAAACGCTTTATGTTGCCCAGTTTTGTATATATTTCTTTTGTTTATTTAATATTTAGCATTTTTTTTGTAAATGTGTAGCTCAATATACATGTAATACATATATTATAAGCGGCAGGCAATTTTGCACACAAAAAAAATTTATATATTCGCCAAACCAAGGGCCAAATATAGTAAAATTGCGGTCTTAATTTTTCTATCTGACGTCAGGATTTTTAAAAAGAAAAGAATTTGAAAGATATGAGTAATTCAAAAAATGATTTAAAAATTTCAGTGCAATATTCTTAAGAAATCAGTATGGGTATCAAATGAAAGAGAAGATTCTGTAGAGTTAAAACACATTACATTCTTTGGTCCGTAAGGGACGGGTAGGAATTGAAAATACCTAGAGTTTATTTATAATTTTATCCTTGAATACCCTTGAAATTTTTCAATTCTTATTTTTGAAAAAATTATATGTTAAGGACTAACTTTATTAGCTTAAAAAAGAAAATAGATTAAAGGGGAATTTTCAATTCCTATTCGTCCTTGTGAACCCAAAAAAGTTATTTCATTTGGTACCCATATTTTTTTTTACATTGCCCTTAATATTTTTAATAAATTATGAAATTAACCATATCTTTGAAATTATAACGAGCTCTAACCGCCAAAATAACGTAAGCGACATTTTTTTCAAAATTTTCGTTTAGATGCAGAAATGCATCTAAGATGCTCTAGGAATATTTCTGCATCAAAAAGAAAATTTTGAAAACAAATGTCGCTTACGTTATTTTGGCGGTTAGGGCTCGATAAAGTCTTTTTTAAAAAAATAATGGCGTGAGAGAAATGCCCATTTATACATATGCAGTTAATTATGTGTATTATGAAGTAGACTTTTATAAAATATATAAATTTTGGATAAAAAAAGAATGTAGACAAAACTGGTCGAATTAAGGCGCTTCTTTTATTTCTGCCACTAGAATTATGAACTTCTTTCAACCAGAAAATACATTTTTTTAATTATTTTTTTTTTACATCGAGCTTTTTCGAGCATTTTTAAAGTACTTTATCAGATATGTACACACTAAAGTATTATTAAATGCATATAAATTAGATTACTGTCTGTCGTTTTGTTACTTATGAAATAATTTCCACTTTAAATGAAAAAGTACGTTTCAAACCCATTTACTTTTTATTTATTATATGGTAGAAGAGCTTCTCAACCCATATTGATGCAATTTTTTCATGTTAGGTCATTGATAAATAATAAATATCTAAATCCCGGGACTGATGACGGGATCTCGGGATTGAACCAAAGACATCCCGAAAATCCTGGGATCGCAAACATCGAAAAAATTAACATCCCTAGTGTATGTATACGCGAATACGCCGCACAGTAGCCCGTCGGGCAGACGCTGCTCAGCTGTGTATTAAAACCATAGGATTTAGCTATTTAATATTGATTAGTATAAAAAAATGTATAAAATGTTTTACTTTATATTGGCTAAAAATCCACGAACAGATGTCGCCGCTACTCATTTTACCCCGCATTGTACATAAATGCAACTCTATGCATTGTCAAATTTCCGCCGTCGCTTAACCGCTTCGGTCAAGTTTCCGCACCGCTCGCGAAAATTTTGTGAAAAATGTGAATTCTGTATAAAATATTGCTAGAAATGTGGCGCTTTGTTAAAACGTTAATTGTTGAAAGTGTTTTCGCACGCCATTGTCTAAAATATTTACCCTGTGATTGTTTTGTATGTGTTTTTACGAGAGTATCAGTGAGCTGTGTAATGATTGCATGTGAACTCGGTCAAAAATTTCGGTTTAGTTTTTAAATCGCGCTGGGACTATTGCCTTTTTTAGTCTTTTGTAGTCTACTTTTTAAACCAGTCAGCAATTTTTAATATATGTGACATGTAAGGTTAAAAGACACCTACGCTCAGAAAAAAAGATTTCGAGAAAAACGACTTTGAAGTTTACCAAGTTGATTTTGATGCTTCTGAACGTTTTAATGGTCGCTGATTACGAATCCGATGTTAGTTTTCCAAAATTCAAAATTGCGGATCCAATATGGCGGATGCCTTTTTAAAAATTGATCGGAATCGCTTGAAACTCGTTACTAGGGGGTTTTTGGTGTCGCTTATTACGAATCCGATGTTCGTTTTTAAAAATTCAAAATGGCGCATCCAATATGGCGGAAAAAATTTAAAATTTGTTCGGATTCTGTGAAACTCAAAAATGTCGTTGACACCGAAAACGGGGTCACTTATTACGAATCCGATGTTCGAAAACCCCCGAGTAACTAGTTTCAAGCGAATTTGATTAATTTCAGTGTTGTTTGTCAGATTTGATTTTGTTGTACTTTTTTCTTGTAAAAGTACCTAACTTTGAAGTGATATTGTGAAAAAACTAATGCAGTTAGATACCTGCGGTTTATTGCATTGGAAAGAGCGGCCCGTTTACTATACGAGTCGATGAGAAGGTGAAAATCGATTTTTTCTGGCCTTAGGTCTCTTTTAACTCTACGTGTCACATATGTTGCTGTGTAAAATTTCAGGACGGTGGCATAAGCGGTTCCAGAGATAAGCGATATGAAAATTTCAAATTGTACGGGAAGTGCCACGCCCCCTTAAATAATTAGAATCTGTGTATCCGTGCCAAGTTACAGTTGCCCAGCATAATTGGGTTTAGAGATATATCGGTTTTCACATTTTAGTATGTATGTCAGATGCTTCCTATGTATCGGGATTAACATTATTGGATTAAAGGAAGTTACATCCTTTAAATCGGTATATATTTCATTGAAATCGAGCAAACGATGGCCTCAAATAAGGGGGTTAAAAATTTTATTGTGGCTTATTTATATATAGATACCTTCAATATACCGTTTTGCTAAAAGGACCCCTGGAGCCATCCAATCGATCCCCGATCAAGGTGAATTTCTCAATGGCCACTTCTTACGACAAATCCAAGAATCAGAACCAATAAAACATTTTTTCCCGGCTAACTTGTATGTGGTGGCCCACTGTGCGGCGTGCCACAAATACAAAAACTAGGGTGAACGGTAAGGACTATACTGGCATATCTAAGACAAAGGACAGGAATGCTTTCTGTAAAGGCCATCCAGATCGTTAGGGGAATCATGTTCGTCGACTTAATTGATGAAAAAAAAGATTGTTTTAAATTATGTTAGGTATTGGTATTTAACTAAAATTCATATCGATGAATAATAAACATTTTATTATTTCAATTATGTAACGTTTTTGGCTCTCCTGAAAAAAAATACAATAAATAGTGTTAGTTGGGGCCAAGGCACATTAAACAGGTAGTATCAGTAGAGCAAAAACAACATTTGCGTGTATTTTGTTGTTGCTTCTGGTATCGAAAGTGTCAAAAACTGTTCTGATTTTTTTCTTCTAAATAAAAGCGTGCCATGTGAAATACAAAAAATTATATAAAAAATTGAAATTGGAAAAAATAAAAATTGATGCAACTTTCTTTCCTAGTAAATTTGCTTGCTTCTCGAAGCATTGATCCATCCTTTGCAAGGCCCAGTAATTAGCGGTTGTGCTGCTGAGTTGGGCGAACGTTCCAAAAGCTGCTATTCAATCGCTTGTTTTGTATGGAAAAAGGTTTCACATGCAAATGGATTTTAACAATTCAGAATTTTTGTGAGAAAAAATTAAAAATATTTGACATTTTCGAGACCAAATAATTTGAAAATAAATCAAATCAGCTGCTCTACTGATACTACCTGTTCAATGTAACTTGGTTGGGACCTTTCGGCATTTCATCAACGATATGTATATGCATACATATTTATTAAACAATTAATTCATTTCTTTTGTTAGATTATTTCAATTTAAACAATCGACTTTTAAAGAAAATAACTTTAGAGAAACACGTTGCTAAACAAATTTATGTACATACACAAAAAATATCGCAGTTTTTTAATTTTTTTATTTTCTGCTCAATTTTATAACAAAACGTAACAGCGTTGTGGGCTATATTTGGTAAAGGGAATATTTTTTGTTTGATGGTATGTCCATACATACAAAGTAGGTTTGAATTTTATCCTATTTGGTTCTACTATTTTTTTGCCTACTTATGTCCTGTTAAATGAAATTAGATTTTTTTGACCTATTTCACATAAACTTACATGCGTTTTATTTACTTTACATCATGTTAAATACAGTTATTATTTTTTTAATTACAATTAAATATGCTTTTAAAATTCATTTTGTAAATATTTAAATACATTTTTCTTGAAAATTAAAAAAAAAAAAACAAAATGCAATTCATTACAATATTTTTGTAATTGCAATCGTTATTATACGCGTTTTTGCATTTGTGTTAATACACGAAAAATTATTATTTGGCTTGCAGATTGCGCACTCTGAGTTCATAAATGTTTATATTTGTTAATTACAAGCGATTTACGGTGAAAGTATATATTTTTTTTTAATATTTTGTTTTATATTATTTGGTATTTTTTTGTGATATGATTGCTTACGAATTAATAATTTATAATGTGTATCTGTGCACACATTATTTGGTGGGGTAAAGAATAGAGGGAGATGTTTATGCACGCATACAAAAATACATACATATGTATGTATATATTTTTATTAGACGAATTTAGTTGAATTGCACATACAGTGGTCGAAAGAATTATAGCCGCACCCATTTTAATCAGTTTTAACATATTGTTTTGGTTATTTTTTTTTATAAAAATATAGTTAATTCTTTAACAAAACCCGTATAAATCCAAGTTTCCAACTTTGTGAAATATTAAAAAAAAATCATCAAAATTTCGTAAAAATGTCAGCTTCTTAATTAGATTTTCTAGAAAGATTCTGTTGCCTATTGAATTTTAGTATAATAAAGCATGATATAAATATTACAAGGTAAATTCATTCTCTCAATTCGTCGGCCATGATTTTTTTTCTGACGTTCGACAGCATTTTAAAATCATATAAAATTGAAAATAAAAAAACGAAATTGTTCACAATTGTTGTTGTTTGAGGTGGAAAATGAGAATGGGTGTGTGAGTTTGAATTTTTACTTTTTAAATTATATATTGCTGGCAAACGTCAGACTGCCTATGTCATATGTCAAAAATTGTCAAAATATGGTGCGGCTATAAATTTTTTGACCACTGTAGGTATGTGTACATGCAGTTTACACATATGTACATACATATATTTATTTCCAAACGCCACCCTACTACATTTCGTGGCAATTTTCCATTTAATATTTGGCGAATTCCGGCTAACGGTGCATAAACTTTAACACCCTCGTTTTATTAATAAACTTATATATGCACTTACACACATACATATGTACTTATGCATGTACATATGTAGGCGTGATTTAATTTGCATTTTTTTATTAATTTTTTTTTTTGTTGAAGCACACACAACGTGTTACCGAAATATTCTCAAGCTACTCACTTTCAAATGCAAATTTTTGGTTGTACATTTGTAAGTATGTATGTATGTATATACATATGGGAGGTTCCATGGGAAATTGAATCTCAGTGAAAAAATTATTTTCTTTATAAAACTAACAAACGTGTGGATAAGACTTTGTAAAAATCTTGAATCAACCAAAAATTAACAAATTAAAGCTTTAAATGCATTTTTAATGCCTTTTTGCGTTTTGATATTAAGTTCTAAGTAAATTTTTTGATTGAGTTCAAAGTAGGTTGTGTTGAATGCACTGTCAAATAATTTTCGAATCATAATTCAAGTGTTTAGACTCCATTATCTATATACCCTTGTGGTCAGCTGATTAAGTTAACCTACATTTTGACCAGTTTTGATTGTTTATTTTGTTAATCTAATGTTTATATTTTCTCTTTATAAAAGTCATAAATCTACATTTCAAACTTCTTACAAAAATTATAAAAATTCGACAAACTCTAACAATTACGCCCAAAAATTTTAATTTTTTTGCTGACGGTGCTAAGCATTTTCTTTTATATAAGAGGCACCAGCCTAAGTAGTGTAGAATTGTTGGGTACTTTATACTGAAATTTAAACAATAAACAAATTTTTTCTGTACAAATGTCCAACCCGTGACGATGGAATCGCCCATATGTATGTATATATAGGTATTTTTGTTAGTTGCTAAAGTGTTGTAACTCAATGACTACATTAGTTGTGTTTGTTTACTTATTTTCAGTAAAATCCAGTAAAAGTTTTTACGAATTCTCATGTTTGGCGTTTACGTACGCAAAAACTTGCAAAGTAGGGGAAATTGAGAGAGTGGAAAATGACAGTTGAATGCGCAAGTTTTTACTGGATAAATTTTTACTTGTAAGAATTTGTCAGTACAAAAAACAGCTGATCGCATATTGTTTTATTGTTGAAATTGTCAAAATAAATCTATTTAAATATAAAATGTATTGTTTTATTAAGAATTTGCTGCGAATAAACAAGCAATCTATCAGATGTTCATGAAACTTGCAAATTATTACTGGATTTGCGTTTTCGTACTTTTGCATATTTTTTCTAATTCTCAGAAATTAAGTTACTAGAGAGTTGCTGGCAAGTTACTGTATAATTTGTAGACAAACACAACTAGTCAATTCATGTTTATAGTAAATATAAAAAAAAAAATTAAAATAACTGTAAAAAAGGATATTTTTCTTTCTCTCTAAATGGAATTCAATTTACAAATCAAAGCCGCTTTTAGAGTAAGCGGCGTACACAGTTTTCCTCATTCCTAACATCTATTAAATTCAGTGCAATTTATATTACAGAAATCATTTCTAAAACCTAGTAAATTCGGTTTATAAGTGCTCGCTAATGCGAACATGAAAATAACTATGACAATTTTCGTTAATTTCGATGCTTGCTGAATTAGCTCTTCGTATCGCATTGCCTCTTGCCTTTGACGTTTCTCTCAAATATCCTCCACATATGGCTGATTACCTGCCATGCCTGCTGTGAATTGATAGAAAGCGCCGCCATGTGTTTTGGCATACAATGCAGCGATGTTGGCTGTACTAGTAGTATTCTCGTGGCTCGTCGCTTTAATTTGGGCAGTAATCCCCGCTGAATTCAACTGATATGTATGTCCAACACCAGCATGTCCATCACCTTCAGATATCACATCATTATTGTCACTAATGCCAACACCACGATTCTCTCTTCTCCCTGTTGCTGCTTTACTAGCCAAACGCTCAATATTATGGTTATTGTAAGAGATTTGTGTGTTGTTTTGGTTAGCAGCATTAATATTGTTAGATAGATTAATGTTTACATAGTTGGCATCGTAATCTATGGCTTGCCGATGTCTTTTTGCTATAATAAAAGAAGGAAGGAAGAAATGAAATGGGTTGAAGTGAAAAAAAAATTAAATTAATATTGAGTTCAACGTAAGAAAAGAGAAGCATGGAATGTTCTCATGGATTCACGGATATGCAGGTTGAATTTTAATTTTGGTTTACTTTTGATACATGTACAGCATGACAACAAAACAACAGCAACAATAGCAAAATGCAGCGAAAACGTCAGCCAATTGGTATTTGAAGGCATGCACATATGAATGTATAAAGTATGTGTATGAGAGCATGTTATATTTCTGAAGGATTTAAAAATAATATACACTTTATCACTCTGGTACTTGATGTCGAGAACTGCTTGCACGTACTGTTGCTATAAGAAACGAATATACATATCTATGTACATAGGTACATACATTAGGGAGCATCACCATCCATAAAAAAATCCGTACTGTTTTTCAGAACAATATTAAGATTTACGTGCGCTAGACCGATTTGCAAATACCACCGAAAATCGAGTTTTTATAAATACATACATACATAAAATAAGTTTAAAAAAAAAATCACTTTAGATGATAGAACAGTTTAAGCTTAGATGGCCTGCATAAATATGTTTAAAAATTTTATCAATGGAATAAAAATAATGAGATTTTTAGTGGTATTTTCAAATTGGTCCAGCTCACGTAAATCTTACTATTTTTCCGTAATATTTTGGCGGAAGTCTTAAAATATAATCAATTTTATAATACCGCTGGAAAAAACGCAAATTTTTTTGGTGAGGCACCCTAATGCATATATGTATGTAAAAGAACTTAAATGCAGATATTCACTTTTCGGCATATGCAGAGGTGAAGTGAAAAGAAAAAAATCACTAAGTAATTTACTATTTGTTATTATTATTATTTTACAATTCATTAACTGAACTGTATTTTTTACACATGTTTTTCAGAAAAATCGATAATATCCATGTGTTGTATTCTCACGCAATTATCCCAGCGTTTTGGACAGTTGAAGTGCAAACATCTGCTGCATATGGATGCCCAAATATGTTTGTGTGTACTCACCATGTGTGGCTTACATATAGTACAGTTTTAACATATACATGCAACTGTTAAGTGCAATGCACACACCCTTAACAAATTTTCTAATTCTGGCTCACATGAGAGTAGGTCAATAGGATGGTGATATTTTGTATGAAGCAGAATAATTTCCTTTAAGCCAAAAGTTGTAGTTTTTTCTCCAAATCATTGTTAAAACGGTTGGTTTTCAAGGTAATCAGTGTAGATTATGCTAGGTGCATTCCAAAAAAGTTTTGTCACAATCCTGATGACGAACAGATCCACCTTGACCTTCTTTGACGCCTATTCACGCGAAAAAAACCATTATTGCCATTGCTGCAGTTCCCAATTCATTACGGAAACTCAACTGGTAGTAGTTACGGCTACGAGGTTTGACCGGAGACTTAATTCTGCTACCGCGCCGAACAGGAGCCCCCACTGTGAAGTAAAGTTTACTCTAGCCGGTTCTTGGGTACGGTCCCTTGGGGAGTATCGTAGTGGTTGTGGTTTAATACCCAAATGCGGGTAGAGTTGACATTTGTAGGCTCGATGTGGAGTTGCATAGCAGCCGGGTGCCGGACCTATAGCACGGCAGAGGTTTAGATGGGGCTCGAACCTTACCAAGGTAGTAAGTGTTTCGATTCCGCACTGCCAATTGGTACCGAGTTGCTTGCATTTCGGGGCGCTGATCTTTGCATTAATTTGATTCGCAGTGCTTTTGAGCGCCGTGGAGTTAGGCCAGTCTCGGCAGGTATCATCGGAAAATATCACCACACGTTGTTCCCAATCCATGTTTCGTTCACGGTTATAAATGGCGAAAGATCTTAATCAAATCGAATATCGTATGAAGTTGCCATCCCATTGCATTTGTGATTAATTGTGAGCCAAAGGCAGCCCTAATCCTCCCAATAGCCTACTCATACCTAAATGCATAGCAATAATCGAGTAATTTTTTTTAGAAAGCGATTTAACCGAATCGAATTTCCTGTTTTGATTAATCGAATTATAATATTGAAACATTGCTGCCACTCACAACATTTTCTTCATAGAAAAATGCGTACTACATCTCGCTTCAAAGTTTTAGCGAAATGGCAACTCTGCTTGTGAGTAAAATAACCCTGCCATATCTCAAAGTAACATCACTGATTTCAACAAAGAGGCACATCACTGTCTTTGTAAATTCGGAAAATTAAACGTTCGTGTTAAAAATGGCTCACGTAGAAAGGGAATTTTTGAAATTTTACACAAAAATTTATGATAGTAATTTTATGGAATGCAGACTTTGTGATAAAATGCTAAAATACTCGAATAATAGCAGCAAAATGATTTGAAAAAAAAATTAGTTCATTATTTAAAACAAGATTAATAGAAAATGCTGATTAATTGATTGATATCTTGTAATTATAATTCAACACAATTTATCTAAAACATCGCAATATGAATATCCAATGAAAGGTATTGTTAAGAACTTTGGTCAGAAAATATTTTCCATCAGGGTTGCCACGTTTCTATATAATAAAAATTTTTATTTTTTTAATTTCAATCCACTTTTTTTATGTATACACAGTACACCTACGATCAAAAGATATGTACTATCCATTCCAGAGTATTTCGCAATTGGATTGCCAAATAAATTTTTGTTTAATAGATATCGAAATCCTATTTCTTTTTGTTTATTTCCAAAATATTTTTTTAAAGCTATCCTAATCATGAAAAGTTTAAAAAGTATATGCACTCCGGGCATAGCTCGGTCAACCTGGTACTATGTTTTGAATAAAGCCGTTGATGTCACTATTTTGCAATCATGTAACTCTTTGATTATGGCCCTTTGCGCGCACTACCGAATGATACCTGATTATTAGATTTACTTACCGTAGTTTCAAAAATAGTTCATCACACACCGAATCATTTTTTTACACTAAATCGGCGCTCTTGATCAGCTTAGCCTCTGTATGAAAACAGTAACTTTTTAAGCGCGTTCCAGTAGTTTGCCTATTCTAAGCTAGTTTTGAATTAACTAATCGAATCTATTGCAGGGCATAACATTCATCTATTGCAAGGTGGCTCGTGACTTATCACCCTGCAACTTTGCCCTTCCTCGTAGCCCACTTTCACAATTGCAGCTTACTATTGATTAACTTTTTCACTAAAGCATTGTATACAGCACGAACTCAACTTATCTAACCTCAATATAAAATGCATATACTATAGACGTGGAAAAGAGGAGGCGAGAGGGGAAAGAAAATCTAGCGATAGCAACTTTTCTGTGACAATGATTGTTTTACACCTCAGTGTAAGTGTCAGCTATTGTGTGGATAAACATACATATGTACATACTTATGCACACAAGTATATACATATGTACATATGTATGCACATTTACAGTGCATATGCAAGTCAACTAATAATTTATAATCGTAAGCGTTTAAAAGTACTTTTTCTAAGCAATTATTGCTGCACAGCATAGTCGCTCAATCGATATGTTAGTCACTTGTAGCCGCCAGGTAGTTGAAAGCTCAATGTGTTTCTTGTATGGAAACACATTTGATTCGTTTAAATATATAAGAGAAAGCGCAAATCAAATTTATAATAACTGGCTGTAAAAAATTGTATTTGGTATATTTTCAACATACAACAAATATAAATAATTTTCACTAATATATTTTATTTGCAATTTCGTACAATATTTTTAATATTCGTTTATTTTTAGTTTTGGTTTTAGGTTGGTTAAAAATATTGCTCTTCATTTTTAAATCATTAGACAATGATTCGAATTACTATATAAAAATATTAGAAAAGTGATTGGTTGTAGGTATTGATACATCTTTTGCGCCAATATCTATACATATGTATCTACATACTTATGTATATATTTGAGTTTTTTGCTTAGTTTCCCCATATTTTGCAACATATTGCTCGCCTAAGGATAATATATTTATTGCTTCTTCTGCGTACAAACATACATTCGAATCCACTGCTTACAAACGCACCGAACAATTATGCCAAGGTAGACAGACATACAATTTACGCACGCAGTTGCTTTTCTTTTGTCGAAAAAAAAAAATAAAATAACATTTTTTCATGTTAAGTAGATAATGTGCAACATTTTAGGTACATGTTTGTATATTTATGTGCATATGTACTAGATGTATGTATGTATGTACATTCATATATGCTACGAAATGTGCTGTAAACGCACAATTACGGCAAATGAAAATTTGGATTACATACATATGTATAAGCATACATACATATGTACATATGCTGCATATAATTTTGTAAATTTGTATTTATTTATATATGTAAATTAGGACGGATAAATTTGTATGGGAGATTTTTTCGACTATAGGCATAGCATAGGAGAATTCTGCGTTTAATTCTAAGAATATTTGCCGAAGAACCCATGGGCCTAAAATCGATTTGGAGTTTGCCAAATTGTGAAAATATGTTTCTTTTACTTAGCATTTTGATGTAAATAGTGCCGTAAGAAAAAATACAATTCTTTTACACATTTCCATTTAAATTCAAATATTTTTTTAAATTAATTACAGTCAGTCACAAAATTGAGTATCTGGTGATTTTGTTAAATATTCATATAGTTTTAATGTTAAAAATTTTTTGTTAATGTTTTATTCAAATATGGCTGGTTTCAAACTTTGTACGAAAATTAAAATTCTGCAAAACTTCATCAAAAATTGCGAACTTTTTAGTAAGAACTAAAAAAAAAAATCGAGTATGCAGTTTTATAGCTCATTCAATTTTAGTACAATAATGAGTAGTTGCTTTCAAATTCGCGTTGATTTTTAATTTTAATTTTTTTTGTTTTTGCCGACTGTGCTCAGCATTTGCTTTTTTATTTGGAGAAAATGCATAAAGCCGTAAAAATCAGTGCGAATTTTAAGACAATTAAAATTTGCCGATTATTGTATAAAAATTGAATGGGCTATAAGACTGCATACACAAAATTTGTTAGAAAATCTTAATAACAAGTGTGCAGATAAAATTTGCAGAATTCTTGGTTAGAATTACACGTAAAGCTATGCTATACGCCTATAGTCGAAAAAAATTTGCCCGCCCTAATGTACATACATATGTATGTATGTATGTATGCATGTAAATATTTTGCGTTTTAATTTCACAAGTCACTGCACTCAATTTGCCTTAAATACTGTATATGTATGTATGTATAAGCGATATACGACCAAGAAATTTAAATGTGCAATTAAATTAAATAAACGAATATACATATTTAAGTATGTACATTTGTAGGCATATATAAATTTCACACTAAAAGCCATATGTTTTCGTTTCTGTTACCAAGTATGCATGTATGTAAGTAACTGTGTTAATATTGCATTTGAGGTGACATGGTTATATTTTATCAATATTTTTTTTTAATATTTATAAATTAAGAATTAAAAAAAAATAATATAAAAAATTTAATACATTTATGCTAAGCGAAGGTACTCAAAGTTGCTTTAATTGCTTTAATATTGCATACAAAATGCATTAAGTAAAAATGTAATAATTCCGCGTAAATATAAAAATAATTCATTGGCGAAGTTCGCTTCAACTGCGAAAATACGCGAAAAGTCTCGAAACTTTGATCGAAGCGTGAAAACATCTATGAAAAATAATTTCGAAATTTTCGAATTTTTCGAGTTTAAGTAAACTGCCAAATTCTAAACGTAAAAAAAACATCGAAATTCGAAAAAATAGTCAGTACGTAATTCGCTAGAAACTTAAATTTATGAAACTTTTTTCTGGCCGTGACCTAATGCATTTAAATTTCGCTTTCGCTTAGCGAAACTTGTTTTGTTTTTTTTTTTGGTTTTTGCTTTTTTCTCTAGCTTCTGTTTTAAGTTAAATCATGTGCGACAACAAGCAGCGACTAACATCCCGATTGGCGCGATGCAAGTGACCTTGATAATTATGTTGTTGCTGATATACAACTACTGGAGGTGATTGTGCAGTATTTATTACTTGCTGTTGTTGCTGTTGCTCAGCGTGCTGTTGTTGTTGTTGTTGTGTGATAAAGTGTATATTACTTGTCGCATTGTTGATTGTTTGATTGGTGAGATTTGCAGCGTCCATATTGACATCTACCTGTGGTTGCTGCTGTTGCTGTTGTAGTTGTTGTGTGTCCTCGGTGTCCATAAGACACGATTGTGTGCCAATCTGTGTAGAGGGGAGTGAGAAGAAATCTGAAAAAGGAATAGAATACAAGGTGATGAAACACACAGTTAATGTAACAGTATAAACAATTGATTTACTTACTAAGTACGAATTTGTGTTAAGTAAAAAAATTTTATCTACGCAACATAGCTTAACATAACATAACATAATACAACATAACATAACACAACATAACATAACATAACATAACAGCATAGCCAAAACTAAGATACCATAACATAACATATCAAACATAACATAACATAACAAAGCATAGCAAGACATACCAAAACATTACATAACATATCTAATGGAATTCTCAGCGATAACAGTTTTGTAAAAAAAAATTTTTGAGATAAAAATATAATTATTTTTTAAAGAAAATCTAAAGCTCCTCTTCACAGTCTGATAATTAAGTAAAGCAACCTGATGTAAAGATTCCCAGTTTCTACAACTTGGAGATATTACTTTGTTTAGTATTTTTAGTGCAATTCAAATACAAAATACATAAAATCGCTCATACACCTCTACGACCGCTCAGCGCACTGCACTTTACGCTGCGCTGCTGCCGTCTAGCGTTGACTCACTGTGAACGACATCATCGCTAGCTGCATGACCTAAATGTGTAAAAATAATTGTGCTGTAAAAGCAAAAGCAAAAGCAAAAAAAAAAAAGAAATCGAAAACAAAGCTGCTTAACAGCTTTTTTGCAAATAAAAATTATCAGGCTTTGTTTACGTCAACTTCGACGTCGACGCCAATGTTTAGCTGCGGCAATGCAGCGCACATTTACTTTACCAAATACCGATTGTATTAAGAATGTGCGTCACATGTTTAATTAACGACTGACCAAATGAGGTAGGCAAACACAGACATGAGCACAAAAATACAGAAAAGTGCAGTAAAACTTTGAAAAAAAATATATAAAATTCAAATTTATCAAACATCAGTGCCAGCAGAAGGGGGTATCCAAATGGCGTGTGCTTTGTCAATTTGCAATGTGATAGGCGATGGATAAATTGCCAGCGAGGCGAGTAAAGTGGCTATGACAAGTTCTAATTATGACAATACTACAGTAAATGCTATTGATTGTGAGATCAAGGGCGCTGCAATCATTATTAAAATTTAAATTTTATAAAACAACTAAGCAGAAAAATGCTATTCAAATAAAGTAAAACATTTTACGCTCTTCTACAACTTGTCTTTTATGTGTTTGCAGAGTAATAATAAATCAACAGCTTGGCGGTAACTTTATCAGTTAATCAAAGCAAAATATGTTTTGCCTTCATACTTTTCTTTTTTTGCTTTTCAGAAAGTTTCGTGCGCTTGTTAGGCATTCCTAGTGCGTTTTTATAACTTTATGACTACGCCGAAGCAAAAAAAAAAACGTCTTCTCCTCCTGGAAGGTATTGAGACTAAATTAAGTTATGAAGATAAGTAAGAGAACTTCAAACACTCAAAAAAGTATTTCTTGATAAGTTGAAATATCTAAATATAATAAAGCAAAAAAGTGTTCTTTATAACTATTACGAGGGTCACTGAAAAAGTTCTTAAAAAAAAAATAAAAAATTAAAACAATTAAATTTTGTGGTCCGTCTGATGAGAATTGAACCCGGACAGTCTTGACAGCAGCCGCTTGTACGAAGCATCTTTGCACACTCTGCTACAGCCATGCATGTAAATGTGCTTTCAAATGTTCAGTTTGAATCAACACCACATTTCGCTGTCTTGATGTCATCATTACGCCTAGAAAACCGCCTCATGTAAATGCAGCTTTATTCTCGATGTACGTAAACAAAGAGAACCATTTGGTACCAAATCAGGATGATTGTACGGCGGATGATCAATAAATTTGATGTTTCGAATGCTTACGAAATCATTTGTTTGACTAGATGGGTGAAAGCTCGCATTGGCTTGATGAAAGACCGTTTGTTGTGTTTCATTATTTCTTTCTTCAAGACTGTTTCCAAACAAATAAATGTTCACTACTCAGAATTAACTGTTCTACGTATTGGAAAAGCTTCTCGATGTTCCTTGGCGGGCGAAGTACGACCACACTTGAATCCACCATACCAATATTACACACTGGCCCTTTATTGAAAGGCGAAATAAGTTGCATTGCTCTTGTATTTGGTTAAAAGTGGTTGACAATCATCCAACGAAACCCTTTTCTTTAATATTCATTTTTTGTGTACCTGACACTTTTAAGTACCTTTAAACAACACAAAGAGTGCTCGTACTGTAAAACGTTCAGATCAATGCTCAAAAAATGTGGTGCGAATTCTATAGACTTTTTAGTGACCCTCGTACTGTGTCACAGAACATTCTTATCTGTTTCAATAGCGTGTAGTGTCGTGCCTCCCCTATCAGTTAAAGCATTGTTTTTGAGTGACAACGTGTTATCGTGCATCTGTGTGTGATTGTTCACATATTATATATAAAATATTTTAAGTTTCAATTAAAAATCTTTATATGCAGTTTCATACTCGACGGCCGCTATGGTGTATTGGCAGTGCTGGGTAAATTCAATTACATTACAATTACATCGCTCAGTAATTGTAATAAGGAATCAATTCCTTCAGTTCACAGCAAATGAATTGATGACGTTCTCAATTCCCTAGAAGTAATTTCAAATGTAATTGTTTCTTTTTTTTGTTTTGAATTCCATTACAAGGAATTTCATATTGTAACTGGAATAAATTACGTGCTATTAATGTAATTCCTTTGAAAGGAATTGAAAATGTAATTAATTTTTTTTTAAGCCAATTCAAAGGAATAAAAAAAAATTGTTTTCCAATTCCATTCCTCAAAGTAATTTAAAAAACAATCGAAAAAAGTATCTACAATTTTTTTTTACTGTTGATGTGCAATAACTATGCTAAATTTCTTCGTTGCTAACTGCTTTGAATAAATAACTTATACCTAAGTAGTTTACTAATTGAACCTGAAGCTGAATAACTTAAACTGTAGCTGTTCAGTTTATAGGGTAACCGTTAAATCTTCCGTATCGTATCGCGAATGCGCATAACTCGCCCGAATACTTTCATGCTCGCCTTTCGGTGAAGAACAGTCCGGACTGTTGCTGCCTCGGGCACTGCTGTTCTCTTGGACGAATTCATGCGTATCTATAAAAATGCACTGGCTTAGTTAAATTTGCAAAAAGGTGGCAACCCTCTTCGAAAATATTTTCGACTGTAAGCCTTCTTAAAACTCTAGTTTCAACATCCACACTGCAATATTTTATCAATTTAACTGAGTTAAAATGTTCAATAGGTGACAACAGTAGAACGTTCCCCAATGGTTATCTTTAATAAACTTCTTTAATTAAATGCCCGCATTGCTATATTGCTATATTTCATGAATTTTATCAATCTAACAGGTGGCAATCCTCCAAATTTTTGTACCATAAATCTTGGTATTATACCGAACAATTACAAAAAAAATTTTAATATCTGTTCAGCCGATCTCGAGTTTTCTGGTCTGGTACAAACGAACACAACATTTTTATATATACAGTGCCGGACAAAAGTATTGGCACAGAGAATTTTTCGCAATATCTGAAAAGTTTTTTATTCTAATTTATTTTCGATAATTTTTTATAAATATATAGTTCGTCCTACACCAAAAAACATAAAAACTAAATCTCTAAATTTTGTGCAAAACTCAGGAAAATTCAATAAATTTGCATACTTATTTGCAACTTTCTATTCAGATTTTTTAGAAAAATTCGAAGTATGCAGTTTTATAGCTCAACTAATTTTAGTTTAACAAAGTGCA
>NW_023458559.1:61799553-61806524 GCF_013731165.1 Rhagoletis pomonella | reverse complement strand
AAAAAATCGGAAAATATCGATAAAATATAATTACAACAAAAAAAAATATGACCGAGAAATTAAAATCTTTAAATGACGATTTTAAAATTATTTGAATATTAAAATCTTACAAGAACCGAATTTTAAGATTTCATCACCGCTCTATTTAATTTAGTTTATTCTATATAAGTATATGTGAATATGAATGTATGTACATTCCCTGTTTTTAGTTTTTGACGCAATTTTCATTCTCAGTAGATATAACACTCTCTTTCGCCCTCTTTAAATTTCTTAAATATTTTTCTCACAAAACAATTTTATAATAAAATACGAAACATTCTTCCAAGTATGCGCATTGAATTATTCATCAACCAAATTATTATTTTACTGCATTAAATGTATAATTTCTGAACCAAAAAAATGTTGCAAATGAGACATTAAACCAAAAATACTACGGTATTTTTGAAAATTTAACAACATGGAATTACCAAGCATTTTTGTACTAAAATTAGATGAAAGAAATGACAATCAAAATTCACATAAAAAATGTCTATGCAAAAATAAGCATTTTATGACGTTGATGGAAGTACATGTATGTATACTTTTGTTGCTAAAATAAAAACAAAGAGATGAGAGCAGTGAGTAAGAATTCAAATGCAAAATTTGCTTAATAAAATTAACGAATTTCTCACTTACAAATAGAATTGAGGAAAAATATGCCTACTTGCATATGGTGCATACATCGTAAGTATGTATGTATGTATGTAAATACGTATAACGCAATATTATTTTGCTTTCCGTCAGCATTTCGAAATACAATACAAGAAATCGAGGGAAAAAGTGTTTACGATATTTTGTAAAATTTGGCAAACATCAGCGATTCTTAGGTGAATTTCTCAATCAGGCTGTAAAGCAATATCAACATTCACCTAATTTTCAATGTCGAATGGCACCTACATACATACATAGGTAATATCTGTATGTCCAAATAGTAGGGTGTTCGATTATTCGGCTTTTTCCCAAAAAAACGGTTTCGAGTTATTCTAGAAAATCCAATTTTGAAATTGAGAAAAAACCGAATAAACTGCTTATGTTGGTATGAAGTCATGACCAACAACATAAAAGAATGTTTTTTTCAAATACCGGTCACCCCTCGGAGGTGGAGAAAATTTGTAGATTTCTCCAATTGTGTTACAACATCAAGAAACAGAACACGAATTGGAGAAGCTCGACCAAATACGTAGACAACGTTTAAGCGCCAAGTATTCATTTATTCAGGAACCGAAAATAACAGTTATTTTTTCGATGTTATAAAAGTCCGTCAAAATATTGTAGTAGAGTAAACTTATCAATGTTACTTTGATCCTAGGATTCCCTGGGCAAGAAACCTGGAGTCTCTTTTATTTCCCGAATTTTTGGGGAAAAGTCCAGTAATAACTGAAAAAATCCGGACTTTTATTTTTTTAGATCAGTAATAACTTTTAAACTTGGCCAAATATATTTTCAGTCTGAAATAAAGGTCCTTTCGTAATAATAAACAAACCACTTATCGTACTGAAACAAATTTGGTATTAAATGAAAGAGGACTGAAATAGCTTTCTAACATAAATATCCCAACGAAGGTTGCCACCTATCTATATATTTTTTTATAATTTAATAACATTTGTTAGGTCAAAAAAAAAAAACGGTTTGCTCGATAGAAAAATCAGACTTTTTCGGTTTTCGAAAAATCAAGTATAAAAAACAAAGCCTATAGATGGCCAAAGAAAGTGGTGGAAACCGGTTTGGAAAAGCCGACTCAATCACCTTATTATTCAGTCACATATGCATGTATGCAACGTACAATATAGAACAGGGCTGGCGAAGCTAATGCACGCGTGCCATTGAGGGCACGCAACTAAATAATTTGGGCACGGTATTAAATGAGGACTCGATTCCTTAATTACTAGTAGTAGTATTTATTACCTAATAGACACAACATGTCAGAAGAGCCAAAAATACAGACAGTAACCAACAAAATCCACATAAGACATTCCATTCTTGAGTTCTATTGTATGTAGGCATTTCTGCTTCCACTTTTAAAACCACAAATTTCGATAAAAAAAGTCAGATCACTTGCTGCATAATGAATTAAAAAAAAAAGTTTACTGCTGGGTAAAGTGTAAAACATTGGCGTATGCATGCTTTTATTTCAAAATCACTTCATTGCTGTAGCAGTGTTTATATTCATAGCTCTTTTAAGGTCTTCGAACTTTAAGAAATACTATTCATTCATACATACACACTTACATTGCTAAATACAATACTATGTACAGCTTTTGATGCCTCCTCCCACGACTAGGCTGATGCCAAGAGATGGCGAGAAACTGTGCGAAAGGCAACATTTTAATAGCGTTTGGTAGCATTAGTAATCAAATGCACTTGAAACTTATTTTATTTTTGGTTTTCACCAAGGACCTTTTTGTTTTTCGTACAAACAGGCAGACATATTTACTATACATACATATGTACATATATATGTATGGGTACTATGTATGTACATATGTACCATTAGAAAATTGGGCATTTTTATTTATTTGTTGTAATTCACGTTGCTTATTGCCTCTTACCGCATCGCATTTCGACACCTGACAACAATTTTTTTCAATGCCAATGGTGTGATACAAGTGCCGATTCCGCATTTGTTGATTTTAGAATTTTTGTTTGCCTTTTTAATTTACTATTTTATTACGCCTTTTCACGCTCTTTGCAAAGTGTTGCTGTTTACCTTTCTTAAGCTTTTTGTTATATTTTTTTTTTTCAGTTTTGCTTAAGAAAATTCTTCCCTTTCGATTGCGAAATACGTGGCCCTTGCGTAATTTATTAAATAAATATTGATAAGGTATTTAAATTTTTTTTTAGTTTGATATAAATTATTTAGATTGGGTTCTGATTGTTGCTCAAGAATGAGTAAATATTTTAGTCATCCAGCACTTAACCCTTTAGCGACTGCAGGGACAGTAATTTAAAATCATTTATCGGTTTTATTATTTATGAAATCTTCTATCTGGCCCAATACAAGTTATGGTTTTTATTTATGATAAAATCTCGCAAAACATATTTACTTTGTTATATCTGGTACCACTGGAGAAGTTTGCGAGCACATGTTTAGAAATTTCGACGATGTGGCAGGACAAGTGGTGACAAAAAGGTATGTTTTGCAATAGCTCTTTTGTTTACAACTAGATAGTGCGTAGATATTTTCCAATTCTGTTTGAATTTTATTGAATACGGTTCTAAAATATCAGTAAAGGCCAGTTTAATATAACTTTTATAACTTTGGGATATATTATCCCAGTTTGTGTTTTACGTGAAACTTATTTATACTTTATAAAGGCACTACTGCAGAAGATGAAAACAATGTTTCCTATTCTGAATATGACAACAAAGAAGCTGCCAATAAAATAAATGCGAATATTAATGAGTAAGAATAGTCATTACGCGAATGAAGCACTTTACATCCGACATTTGCAGCCCCTATCAATTCTCAAAAAGGACTTATTGCACCGCAATAAAAAAAAAAAATATAACTGAAAGTCCTCTCAACTGGTGCAGTCTCAATCGAAAAGAGGATGAGACGGTGGAACACATTTTGTGCTTATTGCTTGTTTGGTTGTTTGTCATTGATTTTTCTATTCTAGACTTATTATTTTCTCTGCCGTTAGTTTCTGAATTAAAAGTTTGGCGTAAAAAGCTTAGCTGTTTTGTTGTTTTAAGTTTTATGTTTTAATAATGAAGTGCAATTTCAAGCTGCTATAAAATCCCCTTCATTTTTGGCACTTTTTTTGCTGGCAGCGTCCTCCATATAAAACAAGATTGTTGAACATACTTTTGTATGGAAAAAACGTGAAACACCTTCAACCAAGAAAAAAATAATAATTTTTGTGGGCTAGCTGCAAATGTTTTTTGATGCCGATGCCGATTAATCGGTCGGACTCTAGTAAATATTATATATACATTTTTTATTATTTATTTGTTAACTAAGTTTATAAAAGTTTGGTTTGGTTTATAAATACATAGATGTTACATTTATACATACATAGAGAGTTACATTTAAAAATAAAATAAACAGAATGACCAGCAGTATATCGAAATACATTCTATTTTTGTATGTTTTTTTTTTTATAAATAAGGAGATATCTATGGGTCGGGAATTTGACGAAATTTCGGGCTAAATCGGAGAATTTCTTTGTCGGAATCGGGGAATACTCAAAAATGAATTGGCTATCCTGATACATACATACTACATATGTTGCCTAATGCGATCTACTCCAATGTACATTAGATCGTACCAGCTTACAAGCAAACAAAAAAGGTTCGCCATATGCCCCTAAAGTAAATTCTAAGGTTTTTTTTGCAGATGTAATTTACAAGAAAAAAATATTTATTTATTGAACGAAAATTTTCTCATCGAGATAAGAACATTAATATATCATATTTTAAGATCCGACTGTAAATGGCGAACAAATGACGAGAAATGTAAAAAGGCGACCCAACAAATTTTTTTTTTTGAATTGCATTGCCTCGAAACCAAAATATCGATATAATAGGACGTACTCTAAATTCCGAAGATATGACGAAAAACGACTAAAGGCGACACCCTGCACTCGACCAAAAAAAAAAAATCGAAATTGTCTTCGAATCGAAATACTTCCTTAGCAAAAGTTGAATTATTTTTGGCGAGCTTTAATTTACTGGCATTAGGGCAGTACATTAGGTTAATACGAAATGCGATCTGCTGGTTAACTTGAGGTCAATGAACTTTAGATATATCATACTTTAAGTTATCACTATAAATGCCGAAGATATGACGAATTTTTTTTTTCAAAATTGCTTTGCAAAAATTCTTTGTTCTCAGGGATGTACGGCGAACTTTTTTTCTGGTACGATCTAATGTACATACATACATATATATACTTTAGCGCACAAGCATTGGCATGCAGAGTATTTTCTAACAAAAAACTCAAAATTATTTGAACAAATCTTAAATTCTTCACAATACATAAATTTTAATCAAAATTCTTTTCGATATATCTGCATAAGTACATATGTAGGTATGTATGTATTTATTTACGCGAAGAAGTAAACAACAAGCCCCTTGCGAAAGTCAACAACATTCACTAATGCGTTCTTGTGTGTGGTTTGTTTATTTTTATGACTAAAAATGTTCTACGCCACTTGTTTATTAATTTAAAATTATTATTTTTTTTCATTTTTCCGCTAAAGCGCTCAACAATTTTTTTTTTTAATTTTGCTTTTAACTAGAATTGTATGTAAGTATGCACATACTCCTAAATTCATTGTTAATGTATTTCTAGATAAAATATATGTTATAGTCACACGCACTAGTGATTTCATTGACTAAATAAATGCCTGACTTGTTGCTTAGTCCATACTATTAACGAGAAAGGGGAATTTAAAAATTAACAGAAATATTTGCAAAAAAGATTGCTGAAACTATTTGCTAGCGAAATGTGTTAAGTCAACTTTACAATCAGCAAAATTTTGTATCATCATCACTAGAATTATCATTAGCAACTCGCTTGCTGGCTGGCTGGCGTTCCCATTAGCACGTAGTGCGAATTTGTAACTGAAGCGAGGCGCAAGTGTTTACGCTAAAAAATATACTTAGAATAATTCTATTTTTTATTTCATCAGCCAAAACGTAAACAAGCGCAATACACAATAAATTTTAAACACACATACATACGTATTTATTACCAAATCTACATTGGTTTTTTTTTCGAATACATTCTTCGCGATTTCTCTTAGTGTTCTTTTCGTATGAATGAAATTCCGTACATTAGCTTTTTTAGAACAATTCTTTTCTAATTTTCCGCAAACTAGCACACATTTTGCTATGCATACTTTCACAATATTTTCTACTTGAAAATTTATTTATTATCCTACCCATTTCGTGGCTCATTTCCGCTACGTGTGAAGCGTGCTTTTCAGACCATTTGTTAGCCAACAAAAAAAAAAAAAAAAACAAAAAGAAGTGAACGAAAATCGGAATGCAACAGGCGTCACTAACTACTGGCGTGTTGCATGCTGCAAGTTTGCAAGCTGCTGCTCATAAAATTTTATTTCGCGTGCAAAACATGCCTTCTTATATGTATACCTAAATACCTACAGCCCGCGACAGAAGAAAGCACATCAACATTTTTACCAATTTTTACTACTTTTCTTTTGCTTTTTTTTAAGGTTCATTCATTTTCTATTAAAGTTCAACACCTTGTCTAAATTTCAAACATTGTACAGAAATTTTAAAAATTGAACAAACTTTTCGTCCCAATGCCAAGTATTTTTATTAGAATTTCTAAATTAAAATCTAGTATAATAAAGTGACAGTTTGAAGTTGCTAAAAATCACATTGATGTTTGATAATAATTTTTTCTGATATAAAAAATTACTTTGTATGGAAGAAAATGCGTGGTACCGCCAGCAAAAAACAAATTATCAAAAACAAACGCGATTTTTTAGCAACTTCAAACTTGCACTTTATTATGCTAGAATCTAACAGACTATAAAAGTGCATACCAAAAATTATTCCAGAAATTAAAATCAAAATGCTTGGAATGGATGAAAAGTTTTTTGGAATTTTTATAATTTTTTACAAAGTCTTTAATTTGGATTTATATGCTATTTGTGAAATAGATAAAGAGCTATAGTTTTATTTAAAAAAAACTTTACACAAACAAATAATAAATAGTCAAAACTGTTCAAAATGTTGAAGTGCTATCGTTTTGTCGTTAGCTATACAAATGTACATATGTACGCGCATCGCAGACTATGCGCCACAAAATGCGTGCTTCCTCCGATTTACTGGCAAAACGCACGTTTGTCTGCTCTGTGCCTGCCTCCTTGCTGCGCTTTTTATTACATTTCATATCAAAGCGAGAATGCTCACTCTTTAAACATTTGCAATTTTTCACTTTAATGCGTTTCATTGC
>NW_023458559.1:61780608-61799543 GCF_013731165.1 Rhagoletis pomonella | reverse complement strand
TCACTCTTTAAACATTTGCAATTTTTCACTTTAATGCGTTTCATTGCTTTTCTTTTTTGCTCTATTTTTTTTTTTTTAGTTGGAAATTTTGTTTCTAATGAAATCTATTTGAAGTGAAGTGTACCTGATTTATGCGTGGCGTTGAAAAGCTTTGTCACAGTTGATGTAAAATGTAAACCAGGGCGAATGTGGAATTTACGAGGTGTTTATAAAAGGCTTCTGATTATTTAAACAAGTGCATGTGTATGTATGTAAACTATATACGCAATTAGAGTATGTATGTATATGCGGCTTTTATTATTGATTTCTTTATTTGCAAAGTGAATCCTCATTAATTGATGAAGACAAAGTTCAAAATTAAGATTAGATTAAATACAATATATACACATACATACATACATGCATATGGCACCTTTTATAATAAAGTGGATTAATTCAAAATTCTATTGTTTAGAAAAACACAACCAAAGTTTGATCAATTCATATACATACATACATATATGTATAAATACATAGCTCTAGTGGGCGGAAATGATAAATGTAAAACGATTTTGATGACATCCAGAGTATACGCTAGCTTAAACCAGAAAAGCATAAATCTGAAGGAACGCCAAAATCGGTTAATATTATCGTCCACTAACTCCAAAAAAAAATGGCGAAAAACTAAAAAATTATATTTTGATGATATTCGGTGTACCTACCCTGCTCATTTACTCCACCTCCTGCAATACTTTTTTGGCTCCAAGCACTAAATTTTATATGTTTTGAGGAAAATTAACAAACGCATTTATTTTACTTCGAAAACACTTTCTATTTCGACTGCTGAGTGGAAGATCGACCTATCTCGGCAGCCAGCTCGAAAACGCTCTATCTCAAAAAACTTTTCAAGAACGCCCTATTTCAGTATTCGTATCAAAAACGCCCTATCTCAGCTGCCGTTTAAAAACGCCCTATATCAGGACGTTTTCAATACATTTTGAAGTAAAATAGGGCGTTCTTCAACCAAATTCTGAGATAGGGCGTTCTTCAACCAAATTCTGAGAGAGGGTGTTCTTGAAAAGTTCTTCCTTTTAAAAATGACAAAACGGAAACATTTACAATACCTGCATACTAAATTATGGGCATATGTTTATGTAATATCGGTTAATTGATTAATCGAAAGCATTCGATTATTAATTGCAATTAATCATAAGAAATTGATTAATCGGTGGTTTCGATTGAAATCGAATATTAATAAAAACCATTTATGTACATAATTTATAAAAACTGTCTGTTTTATTTAAGGATACATTTCTTCTTAAATTGTGGAAACTTACTCCAAGAATTCAGGAAAGCTAAAAGCGAAAATAAATGAAAAGATTTAAAGTAGTACATATGAAGGGGTTAGCATAAAAGGGATCTAAGTAGGTCTGACATTGTTTTGAGATAATCAAGATTAAAGTTGATTACTTATTGTAAATTCTGGGCAAATGCATTTGAAATGATTCTTGCCTAAATGAATGTAGGTTAATTAGTTAATTCAAAGCATGTTTACTGCAGATGGAAAAAAAAAACTGAAATATTTATTTTTGTGTCACTTGGATTCTTTTACTTCTTTTTTAGTCGCTACTTAGGTTAAACTTGTGTTGCGTTTTTTTTTTTGAAAAAATATCGTTTAAAAAATTTGCAGAATACGAGAATGTAAAACATTTCCCAACTAGTAAAATTTTACATACATATGTGCGCCACGTTAAAACCCCGCCCAATGAAAAAGAACAAACAGCCTCGGATGAGACCCGCTTTTTTTGATGACGACCACGGCAAACGTATAAAGGACCATGATTTAAGGATATGCAACTGGAATATCCGAACCCTCTGCCCGGTTGGTTGGCGCGTAAAGGAGCGCAAATTCCGTGTTGGATTCGTGGTAGGAGCCCCATGGAAGAGAAGGACGCGGCGTCCAAGGATTTCTTCTATGAGCGCTTAGAGCGTGCATATGAACGTTGCTCGCGACACGATGTCAAAATCGTGCTCGGCGATTTTAGTGCCAAGGTGGACAAGGAAGGGATCTTTGGCGCCACTGTCGGAAAATTCAGCCTCCACGACGAAACGTCCGATAACGGTAAATTTAAAGTCATTTACTTGCATTTTCCGTTTACATTTTAATGGAAACACCCATATATAACAAAATCGATTATAAAAAAAAATTAAAAAAATCGACTACTCCTTAATTCCTCCTCCTAACTCCTAAATAAAATTAGGAGCATTTGAGAAACCGTACAGTCTCCCATTCGGACCAATATCGGAACACGAAAGCAATCCCAAAACACACCATCTAGTTTATCTTCGGCTGATTAGCTGGCTGGCAGGAATGCGACCGTACAATAGGGCTGTTTTCACTTTTTACTACATTGTTATAGTTTCACAAACAAAACAAAAAAAAGAGATTACAAAGGGATCCGCCCTTTGCCAGATAACAATAAAGCTCTATGCGCCAGCTCTAGAGACTGTAAATCTTACCATTTAACAATGGCTGTGTGTCTCAATCAAAATTTCCATGCTTATTAACACATGAAGACCTACATATTTTTATGCGCCAATTAAGAGGCTACACGCTACAACTAAAACTAAATTTTTAGAAAGTTACTATTTTCGCTTTCCAAAAATTTTACATGTAGTTAGCTTTCCGTTTTCTTAACCGCAATTAAATTCAGGTTTTCCACGCACGTTCTACATTCACTTCAAAGTCAAGAATGCATATACTATATATGTACATACATACAGATAATGTATGTAAAACGATAATGCAGCATAACAAAAGTTAATTATATTCTTTAACTTTCGCCCACTCGTTGTCTGTCATAATTCACCGTTCCACATTTATAAAAATTGCTTAAGCGGTTTTGACATTGTGCGCACACTCCTCTACGTGCATACATACATATGTGTATATTTACATGCATGCCCGTAAGTATGTATTTATGCCCAGTACATTGTTTAAGCTTAAACGCAAGTTTAGCATTTTCTTTTCATTTGGAATCCATGCCATTCAACTGGTTCTCGGTCGTCATATTCTTTCGCTATTCCACTTTTTTTGTTTCGTTTTAAATTGAAATTAATTTGACCCCCTTGGCTAATTACGGCTTTCCGTTTGCAGTCAAGCCGTACATAGCCGCTACTAATTAGTGACGTGTGTGCGGCTGAAGCCTGTCGCTTGAATTTATGTACCAATATCCGGCTTTTCAAAACCATTCGAACATTCTCTGTGATAATTTCTGGTTCAAGTCCACATGTGCCTTAGGCAGCTACGCCACTGGCTAAAATATAACCTAACATTCTACTTAATGATAGTCTATTATTAGATTAATGATGGAGGTAAATATATTCATACATTTGTATCTAAATATTTTGGAAATGCTTGCGATAAGACAGATAGATACAATTTAAACTACCTTGTTATAGAATATTGAATATACATTAGGTTGGTTCAATATATTTTCTCCATCATGTATCTATGTTTTGAAAAAATAGTTAGTAGGTATATTTTTTGAGTTAAACTACCAGCTCTACTGCCCAACTTACAGGTCACTGTCGGGGCTTCGGTGAAAAATCTGGAACCTCCATCAAAGCGACAAAGGTCGGTAGAGCAAAAACTTCCTGCACCCAAGAGAGTTCGGCCACAATCCTGGATAAGTAGACCTAGCTTTGTCGAGGTTCCTAAGAACCGAATCCTCATAGGGATTTCGGTCCGAGGCAACGAGCTCAGGTCCATACAGAAGGACCAGTGGGTGAAGACAGCCTTGGCAAATGTCATTGTTAATGTTATGCTGGAGAGCCCCGGACCCTTCCAAGTTGCAGACACTGGTTGGTATAAGGGCGATGTAAAAATGGTCGCCTCTGAGCAGCCGAGACCGGTGGCGCTGTACAAGGCCGCCGTTGCAAAGACAGGGTCTGCCTATCCTAGGGCAAGGTTGGAGGTAGTGGACTGGAGAAACGGTCCAGTCAGATCAAGGGCAAGGGCAAGGGCAAGGGCTTGGGTTCAGGCGACACCTTCGGCACCGAAGAGCATTATCAAGATGTTTCAGGTCATGGATCAAGCCCTTCCGACGAGCGATTAGAGGTTTATCCGTGTCGAGGACGCTGATGGGCCTTCAAGACAAGTGGTCTTGTCACTAAATAAGGAGTTACCGGAGCTCTTGGAGAGGTGTCAACGTCGAGTGTATTACGGCCTAGATGATGTCATAATAAGAATTATCGCGGATAAGGGTGCTGCAAAGGACGTGGACACTGAGACACCCGAACCGGAGCCGGAGCTCTCCGGCGCTGAGAGCAACTAATCCTTACAATCGAACTACGCATGGACAATGCATAGGATGTTAGCGGAGGACGACCTGCTTCACAGCGACGGGGAGAGCGACGCTAACGTAACCGTCGTAGCGATTAAGGGGGTGGCAGACAGGGCTGTTTTGCAAATGGCACTATTGAAAAATAGTAATACTTCAATACATTTTTGTGAAATCCTTTACGTGTACATCTTTTTCTCAGCTTTCTTTCTTCTTTCAGCTTGGAATCAAAATGATGGAAAGGGATGTCTATGCTAGGCTGCAATCAAAGCTCTAAGCTGTTTCACGTTTTATTCAAAAATTTCGGTGGACAGCCGTCTATCTCTACAGGAGATGGCCAAGCAGAACAAACTCTACCTCACTTGGATTCAAGGTCATAGGTGCATAGAAGGAAACTGCATGGCAGATGAACTTGCAAGGCAAGGCACGACCAAGCAGGTTCTTCCTCGTAAAGAACGCATTAGTATGCCTTTCGCCACTTACAAGCTGCTACTTAGTGAATTTGTATATAAACAAGCTGAAGAGCGATGAAGTCAATGTACGACTTCTCGAATTTCCATGCAGACTTGACCTAAATGGCACCGGAAGCAGCCACGAAGAGTATACTCTCTTAGAAGAGAGGATATACCTAACGTTGTGGGGACTCCAACCGGGCTCCGAGTGCCTTTTCGTAGATGTTGCAGAAGCTGCAAGGACGGCGAAGAGGAGGAAACAGTCTTGTGACGCGAAAAATTCTAAAAATTTTATTATGCTGTTTATTTTTGGACCACCCTAATCAACATACATACATATATAGGTACATACGGTAGGGACGCTAGTCTGCGGTCAAACTATTTATACACATATGCATGTTGAAACACTATATATACCATGCATAAAACTGTGATTAATGACGTCTCAAATTCTTATCAATCTGCCGAAAATTGATGAATACTTCGTTATCTCATACATATGTATGTATTTATGTCCACATTATGTCTCCGTGCTCGAACTCACGAAAATCGTTTCATTCATTAAAAATGTCACGAGTACTTCCTAACGTAGTCTCTTCGCCTATATCACGTATCTTTTTTTTCATTCGTTCTATATGAAATTTTATGATCTGTCCAAACACCTAATCTACTTTATTGGCATAGGTACGCTTAGCAAAAATTTCCCTGCCTATTGCATCAGCACGCTTTTGCTAATTAGAGGTTGTCAGCAGTAGTTGACAATAAATATGTAGGCACATATATTACCTACACATATATACTTATAGATGCCGGAAAGTTCTTAATTTCGTACTTAATAAGTGAATTGTTCAAGTCTCAGCTGATAAGAGATGCAATATCGTGTTGACTTGAGAGCTTAAGCTCTACAAAATTTCCGCAAATAAAATCTCCACTGCTGTAATATTGCAAAGCCATACAATAAGGTTTCAAAAGTGAACCCAACTTCGAAGTTTTTGGGTGCGAGGAATCTGAATCTGCAATTAATTTTTATACTCGAGCGCACTTGTGCACACAAGGGTATTATAACTTTGTTCACATAACGGTTGTTTGTAACAGCCAAAACGAATCGAGATAGATATAGACAAATGCATACATAAATGCTCAGAATGAAAAGTGAAATCGATTAAGCCATGTCTGTCCGTCCGCCCGTCTGTCCGTGTACACGATAACTCGAGAAAAAATTGAGATATGTCCACGAAATTTGGTAGGTAAGTTTCGGTTTATTCAAGGTAGGTTGGGATTCAAAACGGGCGACATCGGACAATAAACACGCCCACCTCCAATATAACGGTATTTTCGAAATATGCAAAAACTATGATATTTCTGTAAATACTTGAACTAAATTGTTGAAAGTTGATACGCGAAGTAGAATTTTGGCATAAAATAAGACAGTTATGAAATTCTTTGAAAATGGGCGTAGCACCGCGCACTCATGGTAAAATGCTGTATCTCTGTAGTCCCTTCACCAATCCCCAACAAACTCGGTATGAAAATTGCTTAGAGCCTCACTAAGAAACTCTTTGAAAATTTTTGAAATCAGACATATAACGGTAATATACATAAATACGAAAACTGCGATAAATTAGTAACTATTTAAGCTAATTTACTCAAATCTCAGCAGAAAAAGCTACTTAGGGAATTTTTTGGGAAAATTATCATTCAGTTTACTGATAGTTGAAAAAACGACATTAAATACGTGCGCCGGGTATATAAAGTTCGCTTTCACCCGAACTTATACTGCTTTATTTGTTACCATTCATTTTTACCAAAAGCGGCCGCTAGGTGCCTTAGTTAATTAGTCTTAACCAGGACGTCTGGCAGCCCTATTCAAGTGATATACTGGGAATCGATACAGCTATGAAATTTTCACACAACATATTTAGAAGAAGTGGTTTAAGTAAATTATCGATATATATATATACATTAACTGTACATTCGTTTTCAAATTATTCCGCTACTTTATCACTTTTTTGCAGGGCATGCACAATGCATTTATCGGCAAATTTTTATATTATAGACTGCAACACGTGGCCGTAGAATGTTTTCAGTTTAAGACTGTGAAGAGCGATTTTCTGTCTCTCATTCAATCTGATGTAATAAATATTGACATGAGTGTCCGAATGTTCTACTCGCACTTTAATGTAACACAAGCTAATCAATAGAGCGAGTAGTTTAGCGCATGCGAATGATGTAATCGCTGCAAATGCATACTCATTTAGACGACTCAATAAAATATGCATTATAACCATTAAAAAAATTAAATGCAATGACAGCATTTTTTCGCAGTATACATAGTCAATTATAATTAAGTATGTAAAAGCCTGTATTTTAGAGTAGATGGCCTTTTAAGGATGGAACAAATAAAAATATATTCTCAACTAGTATGTTATACATATGTACATATATCTATTTAGAACTAGTGGATAGTAAATTTTAGGAAATTACTATATGTACTTGCCGATTTGGTCAACGTGTAATTTAAAAGTAGTCTCCAATGCACTACCTTGGATCGTGCTTTAAAACCGTATTCTCACCTTCAACCAGCCATCAACAGTCCGCCAGAGAATTATCAAATACAAGCTCCCCCAAGGTATTTATTTTCTATATAGCCCCTGGATATAGCTGAACATATGGCCTTATTTACCAGGCTATGAGGAACTCTTCTTTTGGTAGGTTTATCGATTTATAAACAGCCAAGGGCGTAGCCAGGTACGGGCAGAGGCGGGAGGGGGAAGAAGGTGGTGGCAGCTGCGAATCAATGACACGCAATAACTATGCTCCTGATATATCACGTTCGTGTGAAATAAGATGGCCGGAAATATATAAGGCAATCAGGATATTTTCACAAAGTTTTCCTAAAGTTGTGGAAGCTTTAGAAAAGTTGTCAATTCAGGCAAACTTTTCCACAAGAAAGTCTGCGTATCAATTGTGTGCTGCTAAGTATAACAAGGCCGATGTTCATCATGGCTTTGATGACAATTACTACTGGGAGTCTATAGGACTCTCTTAGAGATAACTACTGAGAGAAGACGCCAGATCCTGTTCCGATACCCATTATGGAGCCGTCCGCGAAAATGGGCATTTCGTCATCAATGACAGCAGTCACTTCTGTCAAAAACATGGGCCTTGAAATTTCGATTGAAATTAGTATCCCTGACCTGATAGTCACAGCTACTGTACTCCACCACCACTCTGTCGAGAATTGTGGCGTGACCCTGTTTATTGCTCGCTAAAGTCAATAAAAATGTATTCACGTAGTACATGAATCAATAAATAACTATAATAAATAAATATAACAATAAACTTTATGAGCCATAAACAATAAACACTTTAAACTCTTAATAAATAATTAAACAATAAAGTTTTAATATCGGCAAAAAAAGTTCTAACTAGCAATTTTTGGTGCGCAATTCAATAGTCGATAGAAAAAAAAAATGCCACAAGCAAACTGCTTTTTTATAACACAACTTTATGTTCGGCACACACCGTTCAGCACTTAGCTACCTCATTCGGTATTGAATGCAAACTTATTGTATTGCAACTACGTGCATTCACATTTGCATACAAATCAAATAGTTGCGCACACGTGCCATTTTATTTGTTGGAGCTCGTCGTCAGTCAGAGCGCGCGCGCGCGCGCCGGGGCGTATGCGGCACCACAGCTGTCGAATGCATTGCTGCCGGGCGCGAACGGCTGTGAACGCAACGGCAACCGATTTCCTACCTGCTCCACCCCAAGTGTACGCCTAGCACAGGCAGCAGCTGCGCTGCCAACAAACATCCACCCACCTTAAAATGTATTACAATTGCAATTACCTATTCTAAAGCGGCATTTGCACACTCGCGTTTTTCGGTTGCATTTATTTTATCGTTGCTGCAGTTGTTTTTGTAGCGCGTGTATGCACTGCATCATGCAAAGTATGCAAATTCAGTGACAGCGTACAAGTAAGTAACGGTTTCTCTCTCGACGACAGCTCATTTGGTTACCACACCAGCACCTCCCACTTGCCTGGCTGCTTCCCTGTTTACACAGGCGATACGGCAAACCACCCGCCCTTCTTGCCACATGCCAGCCATTAGTCAGCCAGTCAGTCAGTCAGTCGGTCATTTTGCTCGATTGCACATTCAAAATACCTTAAATTCAATTTTCACTGCGTTTTTGTGTTTTTTTTTTTGTTGTTGCATAAATAAATAAAATTTGATTCACTGCGCGTCGAGTGCAGTCAGAGCCACATGTTGCACGCATGCTGCTGTCCCAACAACTGTTGCATTTGGCATTGCCGTTGCAGTTGCAGTTGCAGTGCAGTTTTGCACCACAACGAAAAAATTGCGCCATTTAAATTGCGAAACAGCGCTATTTACATAGCCACATACATATGTACATAAATACTTACATACTTATATGCAAAATTATTTTGTTTTTGCAATTTAATTTGACTTGGTGCTTTTTGAAATTCTTGCAGTGCATATCTGCTCTATATTCTAGTTATGCAAAAAAGCAGTGTGTGTGTGTGTGTGCAAGTACTTGCATTCTAAGTTCTCAGTTCTGGTGAATTGGCGCCAACCTCGCGTTAAATTTATGTTGTTGCTCCATTGCGATTTTCATGGCTTTACTGTGGCAATCTGTAGGTGTTGAAATTTGGAATATTTGATATTTAGGTCATTTGAACGCGAGTGATTTTTGTGTGTTTAATGTCGCCAGTTTGTGGCTTAATCTATTTGTTGAAGAAATATCGAGCCCTAACCGCCAAAATAACGTAAGCGACATTTTTTTCAAAATTTTCTTTTTGATGCAGAAATGTATCTAGATACTCTAGGAATATTTCTACATCAAAAATAAAATTTTGAAAAAAATGTCGCTTACGTTATTTTGGCGGTTAAGGCTCGATATATGTACATATATAAATATAAGTGAATTTACATATTAGGCCAATTTACAATACACTTTAGATTAAGCAGAAATGAGAAGGTAGATTTGTACCTGTGACTACTCAATGATTCCGATAAGCTGAAATCGCGGGCATGTGCCTCAAGCGTAAAAGCTATAAATAATCTAACTCTATGGTGGTGAGGTTTATGGATTTTATTAAGACCTTTTTTTAGACCTAAGCAGCTGTCTGATCGGAAGTGTAATGGCTTGCGGTTGTTGCGGGTAGGCAGTTACAATTGTGCCATTGAGCAACGTGTACTTCTCTGAACAGCGTGTCCCATTAAAGCTTACTAGCGGCTGTAGCCCTTGGTTCATGGCAAAGGAAAAAGGAGCTTTCCACCACTGTAAGCAGCATTGACCAATCAGCTGGCTATATATATAAATGTGCATCTTTAACCATGCCTCCCAGCAATGGACTCAACATTGGTCTTTAAATCCGCTACGTAAGATAGAAATCCAATGAAAAAGCCCACACTTTGGCGGCCAGTCTAATTAAACCTGCACCATCCTAATAATGGTGCATTTGCTTTTCAAGCTTTTTCTTTTTAAATGGTGATAAATAATGTTGAATATTTGGGAAATTTTGAAGTCGTCAAATGATCAAAAATCCGCATATTATTTTGTTGTGATTGAGTTTTGATTATTTGCAGTTCTCTTTATATAATTACACATGCATACTAACATACATATCTATTAGCACTCGAAGTTTTTAGGTGCTAATTACGAGTACAACAACAAATTCAATCAAATAAATTTTCTTTGTAACTTTCAGTGATAATTACCTGCTAATAAACTATTATTTTGATTTAAATTTGATGATTTTTCGAAACAAAGCGCACCGAATACCTTCTAAATATTTTATTTTTATTTTAAGAAAAACATATAGGTAAAATTTGCCTTATAAATATTTCTTGAGCAGAAATTTAAGTGGACAACTTTGCTTATTTTTAGGTATTTATAAAAAAAGAATAACATTTGGATTTTCAAAACCTCTCAATATTACCTCAAGTTGTTTTCCTTTTTTTCTAGGTTATTTCGGTACTTTTAGAGATGTTGTTGGCAATTTTTTGAGATTTTTTAGTTAACAATCGAAATTTTTCGCTACCCTTAATATTTTATTTGAGTGTCTGTTGCGCACTAAATAAACCAGTGCCTTAAGATTTCAGAGTTTTATCCGATTTTGTAGTTTCTGTAGAATTCATTTTATGTTCTACATGGCCTCCCTCGATCTTAAACCAGCACGCATTCCTGCAGGATGGATCATGAAGCACGTCGATTGCTATGCTGCCCTTTCCTGCCTTAATCCTCTTCCATTTAGCCCTTATGGCTAAACTAGAGTCTCTGAGTTCTCCATATAAACACAAGTTGCTCATTCCTTGTTTGTGTTTGGAGAAAATGCCTAGAGCCGTCAGAAAAAAAAAATTATTAAAAATTAACGCGATTTTTAGCAACTTCAAATTTATGCATTGTTATACTAAAATTGAATAGGCTATAAAACTGCATACCAGAATTTAATCTGAGTAAAAAGCTTAAAATGTTGATGAAAATTCGTTAAATTTTCCTTAATCTTCTCTGGATACCAAGTTTCATAACAATCTATAAATTTTTTAAGAAGTCGTCTTCCATAAAAATGTAATTTAATATTCGGAATCAGTGATGACGAAAACCCATGGATACCAAGTTTCATAACAATCCATAACTTGCCACATTTTATATGGAGCCCTTCCACTGTGTGCCATCTGTTAGGGAGAAACAAAAATTAGCAGTGATTAGCTTTATTTTTATGACATTACTCGTTTTATAGTTTGTTGTGGTACGATAAAACGAGTAATGTCATAAAAAATAAAGCTAAAATACTACAAAAGTAAATTCCTAGCTTCACAAGGTGCAGACTGTATGTAATTAGTGTCAAAAGTTCTACAAAAAAATTACTTGTCGCGTATATGAGCGCGCCGAAAAATTTTTTTATTATTAAAAAATGTCGGTATAGCGAAATGTTTATCTAATCTTATCTGTAGCGAAAAAATGCTGCATGTTCTTTTATTTGTCATTTGGCGGGTGTTTTTTTTTTGTTTGCCAAAAATACTAGGCAATATAAATATTGATAAAGAAATATCACCGTAAATTTCTAATAGGGATGGGCACCGTTTCCAGAAAATCGGTTTTTTGATTAATCACGGTTTTTTATTCAGGTTTTAAACCGTTTATAAAAACTGTATTAAAAACCAAAAAAGACTTTTTCAATTTATAAATAAATACATATCGCTCATTTACTTCAATAGTGTCATAATTCAAAAAAGCAAAACTCGAGAAAAACGGCATTGAAGTTCTGAATTTACATATACCTACTCCAATAGTGAAAATGAATGCATATTTTGTTCTAGTGAGATACCGGTAATCGATACAGATATGAAATTTTTACAAAACATAGAAGAAAAGGTTGCGGTAATTTCTCATACTTAACTCAAAGTTTGTATTTTTTGGATCAGGTATGACACTATATAGAATTAAATGAGCGACATGTATATAATTACATATGTATGTGTATATGTATATGGTAACAAATTTGATATTAACTTCAAAATTTAGTGATTGTTTCTTTTTTTTTTAATATTTCAAATGTTTTTCATGGTAAATATTTTTTAGACATTTTTTATTAAAATATGGGTTATGTTTCAACAAGCGATATATAAATCCAGGTTTCAAACTTTGTACGAACTTTCACTATTCACAATGGACTGAAAAATATTATTAACCAAATTTAAGAAAAACCGGTTTTTGGAAACACCGATCTTATTTGAACATCCCTAATTTCTATCTTTCAAATCCATTAAGTATGGCGTGATCGCTGAAGTATTTTTGCATATAAAAATATCTTATGAGTATCTGATTTCAAAACGTCATAAATGCACTTACAAGCCTCTAGAGTCTAGACATTTCATAGACAATTTTTTCGCATGAAATATTTATGTTTTCGTAGATCTTAAAAAAAACTACGTATGTATAGCAATATTAATTTTTTATTACTAATAATAAATGTGCTGAAATCTGCGCAGTTATAATCTGCATAAATATGTCGTTAGCAAAAGTTTAATGATTTTTGGTGACCTTTAATTTACTGGCATTAGGGTGGTACGTGAGCGCGATAAAACCGGAGATCTGGTGGGTAAGTACGAGAAAGGGGTACTTGAGGTCAATGAACTTTGAAACAAAAAAAGTAAAAAGGTGCCTCTACATTCGGCCAAAAAAAATGTTATCATTTTTTTTAATCGCCTTGCAAAAATACATTAAACTCAGGGGTGTACTTTTTTTCCTGACGGTCTAATGTACATACATACATATATTTTCGATATTGTGCACTAATTTCTTGGAAACCCTATTAGCACTTTTGTATACTGAAACAATCATGCATATAACTAACATACGAGCAAATCTTACGTGTTGCTACATTTTTCGACAAAAAAGTGTTTTCGGTCGAAAATGGTAACACACTTATCTTAGACACTGCATTATCTTCAGTTTAGCATAAGGAACAAGATTCCATCACGAAATTGTCTTTAAATGAAAACTTAAAAAATATATACTAAAAAAAGTCAAAATAACAACTCGACCTCATATACCCGTAATTGTGTATGTATAACAAAAATTTGCTCCAGCTTTTGCTGAAAGGCAAATAAAAGCTCTGTGTACATTTTTAACGCATAATTTCAAAAACGCCCAATTTTGAGTTTTGCCTCTTTTTTTTAATTTGGTAGCACACTCTTGAAACTTCGCAGATATGCTGTATTTGATGCCAACTTTCTTTGCCTCTAATGTGAACATTCTATTTGGAAACGTCCCATATTAATTAACAAAAAAAAACGATTATGATTTATTCGAGTGACAATGAAAAAAGTAGTAATTTTGGTACTTTTCGCCCAAAGAAATTTTTTAAAGCTAAAATTGTTCAAATACTTGATTTACTTTTTATTGTACTTGATTCTGGAGATTTTCTCATACATACATACATCTGTCAACTAAAGCATATAAATACTACGAGACCTAAAGCACGCCTCCTAGCAAATTCGAGTACTCTCTTAGATTTTTTCTTTTTGCTATGCGGAGAAAGTACTCCACTTGAATAAAATCTGTACATATAAATATTTGACAAGTGATAACAAAGTCTATATTCATAGCAAAGCGTAGCGATAACACAATCGGGGTATTCTCAAAATCTTGCAAAGCCGTTGCACATAGCATGGATGGTACGGATTGCATAACTTGCAAACACACAACAACAAAATACATGTGAAATGATATTTCCTATTGCTGCAAAATATGCAATCCATATATATATTTTGCAAAAAGCATAGCGAGATAGACTCGACCCTGTGCTAGATGTTTTGTTGTTGGAATTGCTTTTCTTTACTCATTTAGCTCTCTTCATTTCTTCTTTTTTGCTGTAACATGTCATTAGGGGTATTCACGATCCGGTGTATACTGTCTAGCACGGTGCATAGATAGCACTACTACCTTATTTTGTTGTGGTTTGAACACATGAAACAACAACAATCATGCTATTTATGCTATCTATGCACTATGCTAGACCGTATGCACCGAATCGTGAATACCCCTATTGTATTTGATAGAGAATTTCGCTGCTTGCTACCTCTGCATGCTTCCATTTCGCAATGGCGGGCTCTCGTACGTAGTATTTTTGCATTTCATACAATCCGTGCTACGTGCAAGACATCGGGAATACCACTAATGCGGTCATAGCTGCGAATGAAGCAAACTGTGCAAAATTGCACGTTTGCTTTAGATAGCAGAACAAAATACTTATTGGTGATAATGGAATTAGGATCTTTTAATTTGTACCCTTCTTTGAGATTAGAAGGGCCCAAGTGTGGATTTCAAGAAAGTCATTCCAAATACTACTGAAATTTCTTAACTATATCTATTGGGTGCTTTTAATAGGACACCTCTTTTATTATCATTTTTCTTTATTTTTTCTATATTTTTTGCGATGTTGCTTTGACCAGGGCTTGAACCCAGGCGTTGCGGAGTGGAAGCGCGCACTGCTTACCACTACACCACAGCGGCCGACAAAACACTTCCTCTACTTAAATTTAAGTTTCATTGATCAATTTAATGGTAAGATTTAAATGTATTACTACTTATAATAATAATAATAATAGATTCGCGCTTACACATATGTTAGCGTTTGGCCGAGCTTCTCGTCCGATTTGTGGCGTGCGCCTTGAAGTTTTCACACAAAGTGGAGAGACCTACAGTTTTAAGCCGACTCCGAACGTCGATTGTATTTTTATGAGAAGCTGCTTTTTATGGCAGATATACACTCGGTGGTTTGCCATTGCCAGCCGAGGGGCGACCGCTGTTAAGAAAAAACCTTTTTTCTAAATTTTTTTGCGATGTTGCTTAGACTAGGGCTCGAACCCAGACGCTGCGGAGCGTAAGCGCCCACTGCTTACCACTACACCACAGCTACTTATATTCAATTAAATAAAAGTCCAAAGTAAACTTAACAATTTCTCGGAAAGTGGAATCTACTACGTGAGAATGGTTAACACAACGCAAAGCGCCACTTGGGGCCTAGAGGAGTATAATAAATAAGCATGTATGTAAGAACCTACTTGTTTATATTTCGCAACGAATGCAATAAATAACTGTAAACTCAAGTGCATACATATGTTTGTATGGGTATGCCGAAAAAATAAACATTTAACGGTGTTATTGTTTATGGGCCTTTTATAGCAAATTGGCAGACTTCTTACTATTCATGGGTTAATAGATTATAGTGAATTTTGCTAGGTTAGGAATAACATTTAAGCTAGTTTTCTGCATATTCATTGTATTAGCCTTCTAGATCTTCGCAACTGATGAACGTATTTTTTAAGCCAAACACTCGCGAAATATTTATTAACACGTTAAATTTCATACAAAATAGATTTCATCCATTAAAAAGCTGGAATCTTAGACTAGACGCTTTGCTTCCTTATCCAACTTGGAAAAGGCAGAACAGACTTCGCGGTTTTTGTTACCGATGATGTCGATGTGATCGGCATAAGCCAGCCGATCCCAGTAACATTAAGAAAAGCAAACCTCCGAGTGTACTTCTTCGGAGGTGGAGTAAAAATCTAGATCTCTCAATTTAGGGTTTTCTTTTTTTAAACTGGAAAACGCCCTGTTACTTCGAAAAACTCTTAACTTTTATTGAGAGGTCAAGATTTGTATGAAGCGAAAAAACCGTTTCTTCGATAAAAAAAAATCCGGATTATTCAATATTCAAAAAATCAAGATTTCAAGAAAAACCTATAGATATAAAAAAACCGGTTGAAGCCGGTTTTCTAAAACCGAGTCAATCACCCTATGCATTTGTAAAAAATCTCGTGAATATTCATATGTATGAGCGAAATTTAATTATTCTTTATAGTCTGATTTTTCTGATATATTTTCAAAGGAAATTGGATTTTGACATTTTCCTTCCTCGGAGAGCGAATAGACAAAATTTTCGGGCTAATTACCGTGCGTCTAACGCTAAAGATTATTATCGAAAGGCAATATTTATACCGCTATTGTATAATATTTTGCTCAATCTCGGAGAAAGATTGCCGAAAAGGACATTAAACATTTTTGATTCGAACTTATTACTTCCATCTTAAATTGGGGAATATAATACGCCTGCCGAAAAAAAATAATGCTATCGAACGCGTAAAATCGCTTGGAAAACGATACGAGCTTTTTTTGAATAATTATATTGAATTTGCAATTTAAATTATTACAATAAAAATTCAGAATAAGTTGTTAAGTTACTTAATTACATCCTTCATTTTACCAATATTGTAAGCAAGAAATAAGTATTTATATGTATATATTGCATTAATAAACCCAAGATATAACTTTACATCTTGTGCGTGTTATTTTTTTTTTGAATAGTACATGCAATTGTTTTATTAGACCTTGCACCAAATTCACAAAATGAAAAGTGATATTATATCACAAAACACTTTACTTCACACTTCATAAAAAATACTCGAACCTATATTTGCATGAACAATAAATTAGGGTTATATGCCTGTAATTTAAAGTTATTTGTCAAGTTGATCCCAATCGCCCACAAGTAAGAGCAGCGATGTCTATGCCGAAGGCTTCATGAACATTTGAAAATTTTACTTTAACAGATTACCATTTGAAAAAATTTATATATTCTCAGCATATATAAAAAATCATATCTAAACAATGTTTGTGATCGGTAAGTAAACCGGTAACACAATTTAATGGGTTTAGCTTCCTACATAAAGGAGATATATCGCAAAAACTCGTATCTAAACAATCAGTCAAATGGGAGATACAGCTTATGGCTCTCGAAAGCAATTTTTATTTCTGAAAATCAAACTTTTCGATACTAGTTTTTGTCTGTTTACACGGTGAATGCAGACAAGTCCACTTTCAACTGCGTTACCAAATATTTTGATGCGTATATCACTTTTGAAAATTCTTGAGTTTGTCAAATTTTTTAAGAGGACTTGCACTTACCTCGTCTAATACGATGTTTCCAGGATTTGTAATTCGCTCTCTAAGTAATTCGTGAATTACCCTGTTTTCACGACACACATTAGTAATTCGTTTGGCAGCTCTAGTTCTTGTTCTTGTTCTGCGCTATTTATTATTATTTTTGTGTACTGCAAATATCGAAGATTGAGCTAAAATTTAAGTTATCATCAACAATTTTAATTTATATAGAGAATATTTTATTAATATTATTCTATAACTAGAAAAAGTGCCAACAATTGGGACCAGGCCGGTGAAAATTTGTTCGTCATTCGCATAGTAATTCGATCTGAATTACCTACAAATGAGGTAATTCGCTCTCAAAATTTTGTATGGCGAATTACGTAATTCGGAAGGTAATTGGCAAGGCGAATGACGAAAGGGAGAGCGAATTACGAATAAGAGAGCGAATTACGAATCGTGGAAATGCCGTATAAAGCTACTTTACATTTTGTATGTACATACATATGCAATGCAATTGACGTTTTGAAAATCAGCCTGAACGTTGCTCGGGCAACGTAATATTTAGCCGATAACAAAATTAGTTCAGAAATATTAATCATGACTACCCTAACTCGTTTGGAAATTTTTATTGTGATTAAGAGTGTTCCACAGTATGATTATACTTATAGAAGTAAAATTAAAACTTTGGAAATGGCTAGTTCTGAGAAAATTAGCATCGCCAAACAACCTAAGCTGGTAATTTTTGTTGATATTCGGTCTTTTTTTTGAATATTCAGTCCGCCATATTGAATTCGCCGTTTTGAATTTTTAAAATTTGTCCCCCCATTTTGTAATTAGCGACCCCAAAAACATGAGAGTAAGCAGTTTACACTTGATCTGATGTTATCTTGATTTTAGACCTGCATTTTTCATATTTGGGACCACTGTGCATTGTTGGAAAATTAGTGCAATAGTCCCAGGATAAAAGCCATACGACTCTTATGGCGGATTTGGTTATTTCCGAAAGTTCCATTAAGGCGGGTCAATTTTATTTTACTTTTTTTACTACGCGCGTTTTTATTTGTATAAAACATGCTATAAGGCATTTTTTTGATATGAGGAATCCATTTCTGCACCTATATATTTTCGCAATTTGGCAAGCTCCGAATTGGTTTTAGATCCATGGTTTCTTCGGCAAATTTGCTTAGAATTACACGTACAATTCTTTTGTGGTATACGCTCATACGCTATTGTCCGTTCCTGTCCTTGTTGAACATAAGCCTCAAACTACTGCAGATGACACTGGCTGACTTGGCTGGCTATCCGAAACGCTGAGCCAAAATTTTTTCCACAACTAATTTTCCATACTTATAGAAACCTCCTCCCTAGTGGGGTTCTTTATGACAGTATTCCATTCATGCTATTACAATAACGTAAACAACAAGTGCACACGTGGCCTGTTTCTTTCTGAGAGTTGCAAACGCGGTGACGAGCAAAAACACTTTAACCCATATAGTCATACGTGGATTCGAGCAATCCCATTTGTAACATTAGATGTTTGCGTTAATTTCATCATAGATTACAAAATACACAGTTTTTCGTGTTTCAATTGTCTAACGGTTACGCTCAATTGACATTGAATTTTACAAAGTTTCCCACAATCTTAAATTTTTTTTTAAACGTATTATAAGTATGCGTC
>NW_023458559.1:61771178-61780508 GCF_013731165.1 Rhagoletis pomonella | reverse complement strand
AAAAAAAAATTTAAGATTGTGGGAAGCTTTGTAAAATTCAATGTCAATTGAGCGTAACCGTTAGACAATTGAAACACGAAAAACTGTGTATTTTGTAATCTACGATGAAATTAACGCAAACATCTAATGTTACAAATGGGATTGCTCAAATTCACGTATGACTATATGGGTTAAAGTGTTTTTGTTCGTCACCGTGTTTGCAACTCTCAGAAAGAAACATGCCACGTGTGCCCGTGTTGTTGTGGTTATTGTAATAGCTTGAATGGAATACTGTCATAAAGAACCCCGCCAGGGAGGAGGTTTCTATAAGGATGGAAAATTAGTTGTGGAAAAAATTGTGACTCAGCGTTTCGGATAGCCAGCCAAGTCAGCCAGTGTCATCTGCAGGAGTTTGAGGCTTATATTCAACAAGGACAGGACGGACAATAGCGTATGAGCGTATAGCACAAAAGAATTGTACGTGTAATTCTAAGCAAATTTACCGAAGAAACCATGGATCTAAAACCAATTCGGAGTTTGCCAAATTGCGTATGTAGGTGCAGAAATGAACTCCTCATATCAACAAAAAAATGCCTTATAGCATGTTTTTATACAAAAAAACAAAACGCGCATAGTAAAAAAAATAAAATGAAATTGACCCGCCTTAACGGACAAACTTTCGGAAACAACCAAATCTGCCATAAGAGTCCTATGGGTTTTATCCTGGGACTATTGCACTAATTTCCCAACAATGCACAGTGGTCCTAAATATGAAAAATGCTGGCCTAAAATCAAAATCACATCAGATCAAGTGGAAACTGCTTACTCTCATGTTTTTGGGGTCGCTAATTACAAATTGGGGGACAGATTTTAAAAATTCAAAACGGCGAATTCAATATGGTGGGCTGAATATTCAAAAAATGACTGAATATCAACAAAAATTACCAGCTTAGGTTGTTTGGCGTTGCTAATTTTCTCAGAACTAGCCATTGCCAAAGTTTTAATTTTACTTCTATAAGTATAATCATACTGTGGAACACTCTTAATCATAATAAAAATTTCCAAACGAGTTAGGGTAGTCATGATTAATATTTCTGAACTAATTTTCTTATCGGCTAAATATTACGTTGCCCGAGCAACGTTCAGCAAAACCGTACGAAGTTATGCTGATTTTCCAAACGTCAATTGCATTGCATATGTGTGTACATACATACAAAATATAAAGTAGCTTTAGACGAGGTAAGTGCAAGTCCTCTTAAAAAATCTGACAAACTCAAGAATTTCCAAAAGTGATTGCAGCAGCAGTCAAGGTGCGGTTAAACGTGTCAATATTAATAATAATAATAATAATAGATTGTCGCTTACACATATGTTAATGTTTGGCCGAGCTTCTCCTCCGATTTGTGGCGTACGGCGATTGTATTTTTATGAGAAGCTGTTTTTCATGGCAGAAATACATTCGGAGGTTTGCCATTGCCTGCCGAGGGGCGACCGCTGTTAAGAAAAAACCTTATTTTTTACATAAATTTTTTTTGCCATGTTGCTTGAACCCAGGCCCTGCGGGGTGAAAGCGCGCACTGCGCTTTCCCGTGTAAATAGGCCGAAAGTCCTTTTCGCAGATTTGCAGAAATCACTTCCGGAAATATAAATCGCAAGGTGTAACAGCAATTGAAATTACGCAAATCGCTTTCGAGAACTAATTTCAACTTGCACATGCTGCACTAGCAATTTTCATTTTTGCTGCAAGTGGTGTCAAACCAATCGACTGTTGCCGTGTGACACGTTTTTTCGCGAATTTTTAAAAGATTATAAAAATCTTGAATCAAATATGAAAAATACGTGTAATTAAATTATTCTACTGATATGGGGTATTTAGGTTTTTCCTTTTTAGTTGTTGTTGTTTCCGACAGGGTGGGTGTATGATGTATTTTGGAACGAGCTTCCGTCATCCCTTGTCAAATTCGGTTTGGAGACAAACCGGTTTCGGCGTTGTGCCATCTTCAGTGTCATTTTTCGTTCTGTATAATTTTTGTTGGTTTCTCTTATTTATACTCCTTGTTAACTACCTCTTTCTTTTTAGTTTTGCAGTGTTTGCGGTGCTCAATAGGTAGATGAATTGTTTTGGCTCGTTTTTGACGGCAGGTAGAAGTCCGTAATTTTTACCTTCTTTGTTTTTGCAGTTGGTGTATTCCCTTCCATGTCTGTCCTTAATTCAAACAGTACGTCCGATACAGTATTTATTTGCTCATTTATTATTTGTCCTTTGAAGGTCTTCTGTTTATATATTTCCATATTTTCTAATATATTCAATCTTTGTCCTTTATGTTGTACACGGAGAAGTTCTGTTGTTTGTCCAATCTTCATTGGTGTGCATTTATTTTTGATTATGTGATTCGCGAAGTTCGATTCTATTGCAGCCTCTGGTTTTCGTTCTTTCTTATTATAATCCCTTATGTGTTCTCGATATCTTGTTCTTATATTTCGCCCTGTTTGTCCTATGTAGCTGTGTCGGCACTCGCAGGTTAACTTGTAAACACCCTGTTTATCTAGCGGGTCTTCCTCGCTTATTTTCTCTTTAAATATACTTCCCACTGTGTTCCTTGTTTTAAATGATGTCTGAATGTCGTACTTATGAAAGAATTTGGCAAGTTTATAAGATGTCTTTCCTGTGTAGGTTAGAACTGCTCAAGTTCTTTTATTGTTTTCCTCTTTGCTAGTCGTTTTCGATTTTGTGTCCTTTTATATTTAGGTGTTTAGGTATTATTTAATGTACTTATTAGACATTTTGTGACTACTTTGTGCACATTTTACAAGCGTAAGTAAATTTTTTAGATCATTAATTTTGTTATACGCATACAAATATTTGATAACACAGTTGGAAGTGGACTTGTCTGCATTCACCGTGTAAACAGACAAAAACGAGTATCGAAAAGTTTGATTTTCAGTAATAAAAATTGCTTTCGAGAGCTATAAGCTGTATCTCCTATTTGACTGATTGTTCAGATACCAGTTTTTGCGATATATCTTCTTTATGTAGGAAGTTAAACCCATTAAATTGTGTTACCGGTTTACATACCGATCACAAAGATTGTTTAGATATCATTTTTTATATATGCTGTGAATATATAAATTCTTTCAAATGGTAATCTGTTAAAGTAAAATTTTCAAATGTTCATGAAAGGTATGAAGCCTTCGGCATAGACATCGCTGCTCTTACTTGTGGGCGATTGGGATCAACTTGTCAAATAACGTTAAATTACAGGCATCTAACCCTAATTTATTTTCCATGCAAATATAGGTTCGAGTATTTTTTATGATGTGTGAAGTAAAGTGTTTTGTGATATAACATTACTTTTCCTTTTGTGAATTTGGTGCAAGGTCTAATAAAACAATTGCATGTAGTATTTAAAAAAAAAATAACACGCACAAGACGTAAAGTTATACCTTGGGTTAATTAATGCAATATATACATATAAATACTTATTTCTTCCTTACAATATTGGTAAAATGAAGGATAGAATTAAGTAACTTAACAACTTATTCAGAATTTTTATTGTAATAATTCAAATTGCAAATTCAATTTTACGCTTTCCTTTTGCGAATCTTCATATTATCCTTGCAGTGTCAATTTCAATATCTAAGTGCACGTGTAAAAGTGCTAGACATATCAGTCTTTCTTCATTCATGGTACTACGCAACCATGTTTTTAACCGGCGAAGGCTTGAAAAACTTGTATCGGAAGTAGCGTTACTAGCTGGAAGGGTGACCAGAATGCGGAGAAGTTTGTTAATCAATGGAAAAGCATATTCGTCGCATTTACCAAGAACTTCTGCTGCTGATTTCGGCAATGGCTTTTCGCTTTCCTTATTTATCCATCGCTCCAACCACACGTTATACTCTCCTTTCAAATTGATACCGTATTTTTCTAAGAAAAGTTCGTATCGTTTTCCAAGCAATTTTACGCGTTCGATAGCATTATTTTTTTCGTCAGTAGCGTCAATAGCGGTATAAATATTGCCTTTCGATAATAATCTTCACCATAAGACGCACGATAATTAGCCCGAAAATTTTGTCTATTCGCTCTCCGAGGAAAGAAAATGTCAAAATCCAATTTCCTTTGAAAATATATCAGAAAAATGTGTGTCAGCATTTTCTCTATAATTTCGAAGAATATTCACACTGCCATTGACTGCTTCGCTGGCACGATTCAAGTCAAGCGAGGGCGCTTGGAGAAGGAAATTTTTAATTTTTTAATTTAAATTTTTAATTTTTATTATATTTTTCAAGTCATTAATATTTTTATGCGCATACAAATGTCTGGTTACACACTTGAAAGTGAAGTTTCCTACATACGTGCACCGCGGAAATAGACAAAAAGTAGTACATATCAGAAAGTTCGATTTGACATACATACACACATTCATACAGCCCAATTCTGAATACTCCCAGGGAGTTTGTTCTCAGGGAATTTGTTTCTCCCGAGAAAGAAATCCTCCAATAATTAACTACCAGGAAGTAGCATTTTCCCCGAAAATTTGGAAGGGGAACATTCAAACTTCGCAAGAGCTGTTTGATACTTTTTTGACAGCTCAACTTCGCCATTTAATATAAAAAATCCGCACGGAATTTTTATTCATGTGTTGCCGGAAAACAGCGGCGGAAGTATTTTTGCGCAGAAATTCTTCCTGCATAGGCGGCCCTCATTAATAAAATTATTTAATAAAATTAAAGTAAAATGTTTTCAAAGTTAACAATAAAATACTTTTTTCGCAAAATCTATAAAGGACCCTTTTATTTTTTCAGAAAACCTGTGCTGCAGTTATTATTTCACGCCCTGTACTTTAAGATACATATTGTGGCGAACACTAGTTAGTATTTAAGCAAAGTTAAGTGTGATAATAAAAAGGTGTAAGCATGGTCGTAGCCAGGTAGGTGCAGGACGCTCGTGTATAAAAATCAGAAAAATATTAAATTAGTTATAAGGCGTAAATTAAAAAAAATTGCAGTCTGGAATTCTTTTGTGGAATCTAGTTACTTGTTAGAACCAATTTATTGTTGCTTTGAAAATGATATCTAAGATGATATCTAATTAATGAGAACGATCTCAAATGTGTGATTTTACATATATTTACTTTTTGGTAATTTGTAATAATAAATTGCACCAAAAAATAATAAGAAAAATTGTACTCCTTTTTTATGTTTTCACCGCTTTTTTCTATCGAAAATAGAAATGTACTCCGTTCTCCATTTCAGTATCTGGCAACCCTATTCCAAGTACAGATATCGACACTTCCATGGTATCGTTTTATCCCTAGTTGCATGGTGTTATTAATTATCGTTTCGAAAAAAAGTGATAAGCCTCACAGCACGTTTTTCTAAATACACTGAATCACAAATTTTAGTTTGATTTTTGTTCTTCAGACGCCACTATCGAATTTCTATGTAGAACTCCTCGATAATTCCGAAAATCGGCTTAATTTTTTTTTCTATGTTTACGTTTTCGAGATATTTGCAAGTGGTTCCATTTAATTACGTACATATATCTTGCGAACCAATTTAACAATCTTAAAATGAGATACTCATACGCCATGTATTTTCAAAGTAATTTGTCATTGTGTTTGAGATTTGAAAACGAAAATGTAATTGTATTGCAGTACCTGAGGTATTAAAGAATGCAGTAATTTTTAACTAAATTATTCATTTCAAGTGATTGCTATAAATTTTTGCTAGTCCTGATTAAGACTAAACAAAATTTGTCTTTATTTTTTTATGGTTTATGATTCATAAATAATTTTTTAGTAATATCTTGTTAGTCACTTGATTTCAGCCATTGGAGTGCATGCTTTTGCAATACCTTGATTTTTTTTCCAGGGACCGAGAACGCATTCCGGTTTTGGTTTAGTTCTGCATGAGAACAAAAGGTAATGTCAAAAAATGTGAACAAAACTCTCAGGAACGTTCTCAAGAAGAATAAAATGAGAAAGAAAGTTTCGGGAACGTTTTCAATGAAAAGGAAAATACCGATAACATTTCAAGGAGGATCAAAACTACAGAAATTAGTATGCTTAACCTTGCTGTTGCTTAAATTGCTGTTGCTGAAAGTTAACGGAGACGTACATATAAATAAGTTTCACGGAACATTGTTATTTTTCGTTTTGGGAACCTCCTTTTTCTCAGGCACTTAATTTTTTCATTTATATAATATGTACATATTATATTATGAACATATAATAAATAAAAATTTATTTCATTGGAAGTTTCTGCAATTCATTGACATTTTCTAAATACTTTATATATGTACTACTGGTGTTTTAATTAAGTTCTTTGTGTACTCATTTATTTCCAAAACAAATGAGTATTATAATTCTATGAAGAAGTGCACGCAAAGATTGCTTTAGAATTTCATTATTCACCTCAGACTGCAAAAATGACTAATTAGTCATGATACAAGGCCAACTTTTTCATAATTTACCTTCACCCTTCACCTACGTTCATCGATTGCGACGATCTAGAAGGCTTATACAATGAATATGCTGAAAACTAGCTTAAATGTTATTCCAAACCTAGCAAAATTCATTATAATCTATTAACCCATGAACAGCAAGAAGTCTGCCAATTTGTTATAAAACCAATAACACCGTTAAATATTTACTTTTTCGGCATACCCATACAAACATATGTATGTACTTGAGTTTACAGTTATTTATTGCATTCGTTGCGAAATATAAACAAGTAGGTTCTTACATACATGCTTATTTATTACACTCTTATAGACCCCAAGTGGCGCTTTACGTTGTGATAAGCAGTCTCACGTAGTATTTAGATTCCACTTTCCGAGAAGTTGTTAAGATTACTTTGGACTTTTATTTAATTCAGTATAAGTAGCTGTGGTGTGGTGGTAAGCAGTGCGCGCTTCCCCTCCGCAGCGCCTGGGTTCAAGCCCTGGTCTAAGCAACATTGCAGGCAATGGCAAACCACCGAGTGTATTTCTGCCATGAAAAACAGCTTCTCATAAAAATACAATCGCCGTTCGGAGTCGGCGTAAAACTGTAGGTCTCTCCACTTTGTGTGAAAACTTCAAGGCGCACGCCACAAATCGGACGAGAAGCTCGGCCAAACACTAACAACATATGTGTAAACGCGAATCTATTATTATTATTATAAGTAGTAATACATTTAAATTTTACCATTAAATTGATCAATGAAACTTAAATTTAAGTGGAGGAAGTGTTTAATTTTGGGAACTCCTTATCGAAGCTAGTTGTGTTGAATAAAGAAAACGGAAATACATACCTTCTTCAAAAAAGGGTGTTTTTTTTATAAAAAATAACTAAAGTTAAAAATGAAATACAGTTTGAGACAGACTACTGCTTCTTAATGCAATAGATGAAAGCTCAAATAATTGAACTCAAATTGATGTCCATGAACTCCGCTTAATGGGATTTCACGCTGTAATATATGCGCGACTTGTCAGTCATCTTGGGGCTGTATAGAATCTTTTCCTATTGAAAACTAACTAAAAATTATAATAAAAGAGGTGTCCTATTAAAAGCACCCAATAGATATACATAGTTAAGAAATTTCAGTAGTATTTGGAATGACTTTCTTCAAATCCACACTTGGGGCCTTCTAATCTCAAAGAAGGGTACAAATTAAAAGAACCTAATTCCATTATCACCAATAAGTATTCTGTTCTGCTATCTAAAGCAAACGTGCAATTTTGCACAGATTGCTTCATTCGCGGCTATGACCGCATTAGTGGTATTCCCGATGTCTTGCACGTAGCACGGATTGTATGAAATGCAAAAATACTCCAAATTCCAATTTTGCGAGAGTACGAGAGCCTGCCATTGCAAAATGGAAGCATGCAAAGGTAGCAAGCAGCGAAATTCTCTATCAAATACAATAGGGGTATTCCCGATCCGGTGCATACGGTCTAGCATAATGCATAGATAGCATGATTGTTGTTGTTTCATGTATTTAAACAACAACAAAATTAGCCAGTAGTGCTATCTATGCACTATGATAGACAGTATGCACCGGATCGTGAATACCCCTAATGACAAGTTACAGCAAAAAAGAAGAAATGAAGAGAGCTAAATGAGAAAAATATGTAGCAATTCCAACAACAAAACAACTAGCACAGGGTCGAGTTTATCTCGCTATGCTTTTTGCAAAATATATACATGGGTTTCGACGTTGCATATTTTGCAGCAATAGGAAATATCATTTCCCGTGTATTTTGTTGTTGTGTGTTTGCAAGTTATGCAATCCGTGCCATCCGTGCTATGTGCAACGGCTTTGCAAGATTTCGAGAATACCCCTATTGTGATATCGCTACGCTTTGCTATGAATATAGACTTTGTTATCACTTGTCAAATATTTATATGTACACATTTTATTCAAGTGGAGTACTTTCTCCGCATAGCAAAAAGAAAAAATCTAAGAGAGTACTCGAATTTGCTAGGCGTGCTTTAGGTCTCGTAGTATTTATATGCTTTAGTTGACAGATGTATGTATGTATGTATGAGCAAATCTCCAGAAACAAGTACAATAAAAAATAAATCATGTATTTGAACAATTTTAGCTTTAAATCATTTCTTTAGGCGAAAAGTACCAAAATTACTACTTTTTTCATGTCACTGGAAAAAATCGTTTTTTTTTTGTTAATTAATATGGGAAGTTTTCAAATAGAATGTTCACATTAGAGGCAATGAAAGTTGGCATCAAATACAGCATATCTGTGAAGTTTCAAGAGTGTGCCACCAAATTAAAAAAAAAATAATAGTGCCAGCATGCTGAATATCTGCCGCAGTAATTTTGTAATTTTTAAAATTTAAAGAACTTTCATTTCAAAAGCTTAAGATAGGCACTTCAAAATGTCAACATTAAACGGTGAAAACTTTCTTCTTGCCAAAACGAACCATTCTAGAGTAATAAAACTAGTGTGCCACGAAATGAACAAAAATTACATTGATTATAAAATGACAATGATTTGCGAAACAAAAAATTCAATTTTACAAACTTTTTATTGGCACACTCGAAATTCATTCTGAAATTGTTATATACACCGTCTTCAAAAGAGGCAAAACTCAAAATTGGGCGTTTTTGAAATTGTGCGCTAAAAATGTACACAGAGCTTTTATTTGCCTTTCAGCAAAAGCTGGACAAAATTTTTGTTATACATACCCAATACATACACAATTACGGGTATATGAGGACGAGTTGTTATTTTGACTTTTTAGTATATCTTTTTTAAGCTTTCATTTAAAGACAATTTCGTGATGGAATCTTGTTCCTCATGTTAAACTGAAGATAATGCATTGTCTAAGATAAGTGTGTCACCATTTT
>NW_023458559.1:61739662-61771078 GCF_013731165.1 Rhagoletis pomonella | reverse complement strand
AAAAATGTAGCAACTCGTAAGATTTGCTTGTATGTACATATACGAGTTTAGTTAGTTATATGCATGATTGTTTCAGTATACAAAAGTGCTAATAGGGTTTTCAGGGTAAGGGCTAAGCTCAGGGCCTTACTGGGGTCACACAGGGCGGATCGTGAACGGCCTACTTCGGTGGGTTAGCTGCGAATAACCAATAAGCAGTCCCAGACCAAGAGCGGCAGGAGCAGAGGGCCTGATTTAAAAGATCAGAAATGCTTGATGAATCTCCTGTGTCCGGGCGAACAGATGCCGCCTCCCAAAAAGCATCCCAGGATTGAGACCAGTTAGATCCTGTTCATGGCATACTGGAACATGTATACGATTAATTCGACATTGGGCTGGCGAGAGCAGTATTCCACCACTTTAGTATGTGAGGGTGACACCTCACAGAAATGGCTGGTGGGCTAATGCTGCAATCGCCTCCGTCTCGTTAAAACCCTGGCAGGTCTTCAAGTACGTTCAACACACGTCGCCATTTAGTTGGCCGCACAGGTCCAGTTGAGATTTACTCCTGGTTTTGCGCTGTCTTGGCTCTGAACACAATATCCCATAAGGACTTGTGTCAACCTCGCGATGGCCTGCTCCTTTGAGAGAAGGGAACTTCGGGACACTTAAAGCGACTGTGCTACGTGTGGAGATAGCGGCTTGAAGCGGAGACCCAATAGAACTGACATGATTAAACAAATAACAAAAACAACTGTAATGGGTGTAGATGCTCCCGAGGAAGAATGCAGCGCATTTAGAAAGAGCAGTAGAGTTGTGCGCTCCCCGCCACAAACTCCTCTGCAGGCAAAAGCCGGCACCACGAGCACGGAGAGAGCCGTCGACGTGGTGCAGAAGGGTACACCTTCGCAAACGACAACTCCCGGCAGCCGGGATGGTGGTCATCAAACGCCAGCTGCTGCAAACAGAGACAAGCATGCCACCGCAAGCTTGGGAACGTGCGAAGGCAATGAAGATGAGCAATTGGCCCAGATTCGGCTCGTCTTGAAGAAGATGCAGAGTGCTGTCTCCAAGCAGAAAAATGTGTCCATGGACATAAAAACGGGTATGGCCCAAATCGAGGAGAGCCTAAATATACTAAGCTTCCTCCGAGAGCAGCGCCGGAAGGGGTCTACCCTTTCCGAGCTGCAGAAAACTGGCCCTGGCTCGCAAAAGAGAGCTCGAACTCGATCCGACTCCCCAACAGGCGAGCCGGAAAAGAAAAAAATACTACTAATAATAGTAGTAAAAATATTATTATTAATAATCCTAATAACAATAATGGTAATAATAATAATAATGCACAGAAAACCGTACCAGCTAATCAATGGAAAACGGTTGGAAAAAGCAGAAAGCCCAAGCCAGGGCCAGCGCCAGGTGAACCCTTGGTCAATAAGGGCGAGGCGACCAGCCGCAAAAAAAAGAAGAGGGTGAGAAAAAAGAAGAGTCTCGCCAAACTAATCATTAAGCCAGCTGAAGGCAAAACCTATGCAGAGGTGCTGGGAACTATACGTGGTAAGCTCCAACCTGAGAAGACGGAGACCGTAATTCGATCTGTTCGGAAAACCCGCGAAGGCGGCAGCTCATCGAAATGGAGCGCTGTGGCGACCACTCAGCATTTAAGGAAAATGTGTGCACTGGAGACGCCCGTATTCTCACTAGACGTTTACGTCTAGAAGTTCTGGGCATGGACTGCCTAACCACGGCCCCAGAAGTGGAGAACGCTATACGCGGGGAGTTAGGAGACAAGATGAATGACCAACTTCGCGTCTCTCTCCTCGCTGTAAACTCGCGAGAACAAAGAATGGCTGTGGTGGAAATCGACGAACTGCCAGGCCGGACTCTTATTGAAAAGGGGAAGCTGCGAGTAGGTTGGATTATATGCCGCGTCCGAGAGCGCGCGGATGTCCAAAGGTGTTTCCGCTGTCTGGGGTATGGCCACAAAAAGGCGGCATGCAAAGGCCCAGACAGAAGCATTTCATGCTGGAAATGTGGTCAGCAGGGCCACATAGCCTCTGTATGTAAAGAAAGCCCAAGCTGCTCCCTGTGCTCGGCAGGAGATGGACAGAAAAATGCCAATCACCTGCACGGGTCGGGAGCTTGCAAGGCCTTCAGAGATGCCCTTGCTGAGGCTAAGACAAAGCTTGGGAGAATATGATTAAATTTATACAAGGCAATATGAACAGGAGTAGGGTATCTGATGACCTGCTGGACCAATTGGTTCTTGAACAAAGAGCAGACGCTGTCATCATCAGTGAACCCTATAGAGCAAAGGAAACCTGGCATGTTGACCAATCAGGCTCGGCCGCGATATGGATTGCTAACCCCAACCATCGCGCAGAGAGCAGCGGGGTCGGACGCTGCTACGTCTAGGTTAAAATGGCGCAAATCACTCTGGTGAGCTGCTACCTGTCTCCAAACGACACAGTCCCTGTCTTCAGGGAAAAGCTCGAAGACCTTGAAGACGAATTGCGCGATATAACCGGCCACATAATTGTTGCTGGAGATTTCAACGCAAGAAGCGTGGAATGGGGTATGCCCCAAACAAACACCAGGGGAAAACTGGTCCTTGAAATGGCAGCCCGCATTGGCCTGACCATCCTCAACACCGGAACGACCCCTACATATCGAAGGCCGGGTTTTGGATACTCTATCCCTGACATAACCCTGGTCTCAGAAAGCCTTCTTCGAAGGGCTGACGGATGGAGGGTGATGGAAGACCTGAGTGGTAGCGACCACAACTAAATCACCTTCCAAGTCACTGACATAACGCGAGGGCAAACACGTAGTATCCCTCGCAGGAAACCAGGAAGGAACCCGTCTAGGGTCGATGTTCGCAAGTTCGATACGTCACTCCTAGCAGATTCCCAAGGTATTTCACCCACAACGGGAGAGATCTACAACAGGGAGTCTTGTACTAAGCTGGTCGAAGAAACTATGCGCTGCATTCACCGGGCATGCAAAGCCTCAATGCCACAGAGGAGAGCATGGTCAGGTAAAAAGGAGGTATACTGGTGAAATGACCGAATTGCTGAGCTGCGAAGGGCCTGCCATAGAATGCGGAGACTCGCAACGCGCGCTCGTGGTAAACCTGAGGCGCTGACCAGAGCAGCAGCCTACAAAAGCGCTAAGAAAGCACTTGGGGCCGAGATACAGAAGAGTAAACGGAACTGCTGGAAAGCGCTATGTGACGAAGTGGATCGCGATCCCTGGGGCCAGGGATACAAAATAGTGATGAAAAAGTTCCATACATCATCGCAAGCGATGGATGAGGCCCGAGGTAAGAATATAGTGGATGCGCTATTTCCCACACACCCACTAAGAGCCGACACAGTGTTCGTCGAGGAGCAAGCCGAGGCACCACTGTTTTCGACAGACGAGCTGAAGCTAGCCCTGCGAAGCATGAAAGCCGGCAAGGCTCCAGGCCCAGATGGCATACCAGCGGATGCAATCAGGTTAGCAACGGAAACGAGCCCTGATCTTCTGCTTAACATGTACAACAGCTGCCTTAGGGCCCGGGTCTTCCCAAGCCAATGGAAGAAGGCGAGACTGGTGCTTATACCCAAGATCAAAGGGGATCCAAACTCTCCTTCATCCTTCCGGCCACTCTGCATGCTAGACACAGCAGGCAAAATGATGGAGAGTCTGCTCAAAATACGCTTGACGTCAGCCATAGAAAGCGAGGGAGACCTTTCACCCCGACAACATGGCTTCAGGAAGGGACACTCAACTATAGGAGCAATTGGCGAAGTAGTCGAGGCGGTACATAAGGCCGAAGAAGCCTGCCACCAGGCGCGGCCAATAGTGCTGCTAGTCACACTGGACGTCAAGAACGCCTTCAACTCGGCAAGATGGGACGACATGCTGGAGGCCTTGGAACGGTCATTCAAGGTTCCAACATACTTGCTAGATATGATCCGGGACTACCTCAGAGACCGTTGGCTTTTGTACGACACAACACAAGGTCAGAGAAAGAGACGTATAACCGGCGGAGCGGCACAGGGGTCTGTACTTGGCCCGGACCTCTGGAACGCCACGTATGACAGTCTGTTGCGCACGGAAATGCCGGAGAGCGCCTTCCTTGTCGCCTTCGCGGACGACGTGGCCGCCGTCATAACAGCAAGAAATGTCCAGCTAGCACAGCTCAAGCTAAACCAGGTCATGCGCAACGTCAGTGGATGGATGAGCGATCACGGTCTGCAATTGGCTACAGCCAAAACGGAGATCGTGCTCCTCACCAGGAAACGGATCCCAACAATTATAAATATGATGGTCGGACCTCAACTCACGGACTCACATTCTGGGAACACATCCATGGAGTATGTGAAAAAGCTGCGCAGAGCACGGCGGCTCTAAGCCGGCTGATGGCGAACGTGGGCGGCCCGAAGTCATGCCGCAGGAAGCTTCTGATGACAGCGGTCCAATCGGTGCTCCTGTACGGGGCAGAAATATGGGCTGACGCATTGAAAGTCAAAAAATACCGGATTCAAATGTCTTCGGTCCAGCGCAGAGGGGCACTACGCATTGCTTCTGCATACCGTACAGTGTCCGCGGACGCGGTTCTAGTTATTTCTGGCGTCATGCCAATTGAGCTACTTGCTTACGAGCGAAAAGAGATTTACAATCTCAGTGCCGAGATAGGTCGAGCAGCTGCCGCGGCAAGGGCGCGCGAGCAACTGATCCAGCAGTGGCAACAAAACTGGAACGCGAGCACAAAAGGTCGATGGACGCACTCCCTGATAGCCGACCTTCAAACATGGCTGAACAGACCACATGGGGAAGTCGATTTCTACCTGACGCAATTCCTCACCGGTCATGGTTACTTCCGAGAATATCTTCATAGAATGGGAAGGGTGGACTCACCGTTCTGTCACTACTGTGGAAACGTCGAAGATAACGTGTACCACACATTCTTCACCTGCGAACACTTCTTGATTTCGCGCAGAATGTTGGAAGAAAGACACGGAGACATAACTCCGAACAACATAGTTGGGGTAATGATCTCCAGCGCAGAAAAGTGGGAAGCAGTTGCGAGATACGTGAAATTCGTACTCCGCTGCAAACGAGAGGACGGTTGTCTACTGAGGACACCCGAATGAGACGCCCCTACAAAAGAGCAGCCCCAAGGCTCTAACAGCGCGCTCCTGCATCTGAAGACATGCAGAATTGCGGTGCCAGATGCGGGATTCTTGCGCGGGCGGTGGGAGTTTGGGTTTTAGTGGGTAGCCCAACACGCTTCGGTGGGTGTCCCACACTCGGGGAAGGTAGTATAGAGACTAGCGCCCCCGGCCAGTGCATAAAGCATTTCCCTCTCCTACGAAAAAAATAAAATAAAATAAAAAATAGGGTTTTCAGGAAATTAGTGCACAATATCGAAAATATTTGTATGTATGTACATTAGACCGTCAGGAAAAAAAGTTCACCGTACACCCCTGAGTTTAAAGTATTTTTGCAAGGCAATTCAAAAAAAAAATAATAATTTTTTTGGCCGGATGTAGAGGCGCCTTTTTACTTTTTTTGTTTCAAAGTTCATTGACCTCAAGTACCCCATTTCTCGTACTTACCCACTAGATCTCAGTTTTTATCACGCTCACGTACCACCCTAATGTCAGTAAATTGAATGTCACCAAAAAATCATTAAACTTTTGCTAACGACGTATTTATGTCGATTATAACTGCGCAGATTTCAGCACATTTATTATTACTAATAAAAAATGAACATTGCTTATACATACGTAGTTTTTTTAAGATCTACGAAAACATAAATATTTCAAGGGAAAAAATTGTCTATGAATTGTCTAGACTCTGGATGTTTGTAAGTGCATTTATGACTTCAGCGATCACGCCATACTTAATGGATTTGAAAGATAGAAATTAGGGATGTTCAAATAAGGTCGGTGTTTCCAAAAACCGTTTTTTTTTAATTTGGTTAATGATCTTTTTCAGTCGATTGTGAATAGTGAAATTTCGTACAAAGTTTGAAACCTGGATTTATATGTCGCTTGTTAAAACATAACCCATATTTTAGTAAAAAATTTCCAAAAAATATTTACCATGAAAAACATTGGAAATATAAAAAAAAAAGAAATAATCACTCAATTTTGAAGTTAATATCAAATATGTTACCATATACATATATACATATGTAATTATATACATATCGCTCATTTAATTCTTCTATATATATTCTAATAATGTCATACCTGATCTAAAAAATACAAACTTTGAGTTAAGTATGCAGAAATTACCGCTACCTTTTCTTCTATGTTGTGTAAAAATTTCATAGCTGTATCGATTACCAGTATCTCACTAGAACAAAATATGCATTCATTTTTACTATTGGAGTAGGTATATGTAAATTCAGAACTTCGATGCCGTTTTTCTGGAGTTTTGCTTTTTTGAATTATGACACTGGGCGCCTTTCTAAGACGCAACTGTTTACCTCAACTGTTGCTGAAATGCTGTCAACTGTTGAGTTCAACAGTTACGTCTTAGAAACGGGATGATGCATTAACTGCCAAAATATTTGTAAACAAGCTAAATTAAATAAAACAGCACAAAAATAAAAAAAAATATTAAGTCAAAAATATGGATACCACAGGATTTATAATGGAATTTTTCTTATTTTATTTTTAATATATGTATTTGTACGTGCATTTTATTTTATTAAAAGCCAGTTTCGCCAGCAATATACAGACAAATTATTTTTTTATTTGAATTTTCTATGAAAACTAACGGAAGGGAAACATCATTTTTGACTTATATAAATTGTTGACTTCATGTAGCGAAATAATTTAATGATGGAAAAAATGGCGTAAAGTTGCCAACCGTTGAGCTGAGCGGAACTATTCAACTGTGCGTTTCTGAAACAAACACTCAACAGTTTAGCAACAGCTACGTCTTAGAAACGCGCCCACTATTGAATAAATTAGCGATATGTATTTATTTATAAATTGAAGACGTCTATGTCCAACGTTTTATTATATTTCGTATATTTGGAAACGAAGTTGTTATATAAAATTAAGAAAAATTATTGTTTTGAGTAATTTGTCTTGCATAGCAGTAAGTACTAAGTGTAAGTGGAAATGTAATTTAATTTTGTTTTTGTAAAAGATCAGGTTTTTAATACAATTTTTATAAACGGTTTAAAACCTGAATAAAAAACCGTGATTAATCAAAAAACCGATTTTCTGGAATCGGTGCCCATCCCTAATAGAAGTTTACGGTGATATTTCTTTATCAATATTTATATTGCCTAGTATTTTTGGCAAAAAAAAAACACCCGCCAAATGACAAATAAAAGAACATGCAGCATTTTTTCGCTACAGATAAGATTAGATAAACATTTCGCTATTCCGACATTTTTTAATAATAAAAAAATTTTTCGGCGCGCTCATATACGCGGCAAGTAATTTTTTTGTAGAACTTTTGACACTAATTACAGTCTGCACTTTGTGAAGCTAGGAATTTACTGTTGTAGTATTTTAGCTTTATTTTTATGACATTAGTCGTTTTATCGTACCACAACAAACTAAAAAACGAGTAATGTCTTAAAAATAAAGCTAATCACTGTTTTTTGTTTCTCCCTAACAGATGGCACACAGTGGAAGGCTAGCAGTTTCTACTAGAATTTGGGTCTCCAAATTTGTAAAAACGGAAACTTACATGGGCATATATTTGAATTTTAATAATAGCGAAATCGGCTAAAAACGGCTATTTTTATTTATTTTTTTGCAAAACGGCTGCCGGCTGCAAAAATCAAACCGGAAAACGGCTAAACCGGTAACACTGGAAATGTTATCCGATTTCATTGAAATTCGATTTGTAAGTTACAAATCGATTTTAATGAAATCGGGTAGTATTTCTCATTCCTGCGCACTAGTGTGTGGCGTGGCTGGTCCCCAATCTACAAATTTTTTTATATTTCTAAGTTTTTATGCAAAAATAGATGTTGCGCCAAATTTTTGCTATTTTGGAGGATCGTTACTTATCCTTGCCGCATTATAATACAAAATTCGGGTAGCTGATGGGCGGGGCAGTTGACCGATTTTCACCATATTTCAGATGTACACTCGCTCTGCGTACACCCTTGTTTTTTTATACCCGAGCGCACTTGTGTACAAGGGTATTATAACTTTGTTTACATAACGGTTGTTCGTAACAGGCAAAACGCATCGAGATAGATATAGACAAACGTATACATAAATGATCAGAATGAAAAGAGAAATCGATTAATCGATTATCTTAACGAAACTTGGTACGTACACTTCTTTCGGGCGTAGACGGATGGTATTGAAAATAGGCAAAATCGGAGAATAGCCACGCCTACCTCCCATATAACGGTAATTTTCAGAGAAATCTGGGATATTTTAGTAACTACTGAAGATTATTCACTCAAAATTGGTATTTACAATAAGTTTTAGACGAAAAATAATTATATTACAAATTTTTGGAAAATGGGCGTAGCCACGCCCACTTATGGTTACATGTGTATATCTCGGTAACCGCTGCACCATTTTGTTCCAAACTTGGCGCAGCTGTTGGCCTTGATACAGCATACCAAACGGCCGAAAACTTTTAAAATCGGACAATAACCACGCCCACATCCCATATAGTGGTAATTTGGAGAAATGCGAAATCTTCGATAAATCAGTAAATATTAAAGCTTATTTATTCAAAATTGATGCTTGCAACAATTCTTTACCAAGAAATACATTTAAGATAAAATTTTGGAAAATGGGCGTGGCACCGCCTACTTATGATCACATATATGTATCTCGGTAACGTTCTACCAATTTGTACCAAACTCGGTACGGTTATTGTGCTTGCAAAAGCAAAACGTTGAAAATTATTGAAATTGGACTAAAATTGAGGCCGCTTTTCATATAACGGTAAATTGCAGAAATGCTTGAAACTTCAATATTTCGAAATTTAAGGATGCTAATTTACTCAAAATTGATACCAAAAACAATCCCTTAAAAAGAAATAACTTTGTTTGGAACTTTGGAAAATGGGCGTGATATCGCCCACATATGACTATATAAGTTTATCTCATTATGTCTAACTGAACGTTCTATCGAAGATGTTTAAAATAGTGGTAAAACCACCCCGGCTTACCAAGTGTGGTAGTTTTCGGAAAGGTGGAAAACATATATTTAATACTTGCGCCGGGTATTTAATGTTCGGCTATGCCCGAACTTAGACTTTCTCACTTGTTAAGTATTCACAATGCTTTTCAAGCTAAAATTTTTTTGTTATTTTCATACAAAAACATGGCTCATTCTACAAACAAAACTATAAAAACAAAGTTGCAAACTGTATACAAGATTAAGGAAAATTTAACGAATTTTCATCAAAATTTTAAACTTTTTACTCAGATTAAATTCTGGTATGCAGTTTGATAGCCTATTCAATTTTAATATAACTATGCATAAATTTGAAGTTGCTAAAAATCGCGTTGATTTTTAATAACCTAGAAAAAAAGGAAAAAAACTTGAGGTAATATTGAATGGTTTTGAAAGTCCAAATGTTTTATTTTTTTTTATAAATGCCTAAAAATAAGCAAAGTTGTGGGAAGGACCTTTCCGCGCCGTTTGAGAAAGCCTTATAAGAGCGGCCAATCTAAATCGCAGCGGCACCATATACAGCAAAAGCACAATGCTGCTGGCGTATGCAGATGATATTGACATCGTTGATCTGAAAGCCAGGGATGTCTGCGCAGCATTTAGCAGCTAAGAAAAATAAGCTAACGAGGTTGATCTAGCAATGAACGATGACAAGACAAAGTACCTCCTGGCAACACATATTGGGACACACGTGACTGTTGGCAGTCATAACTTTGAAGAGAATAAAAGCCTGATTATGGCAACTTAACTTAGAGAATAACTTAGGAACTTAGGAATAAAAACTTAGAGAATAAAAATGAAACAGATTTCTATGTGGCATTAAGTTACGTTAAGTTTCTGCTGTTCAATTGTAAGCAACACCCATTTAGCAGAATTTTTAAGAGAGAGCTGTAAGTAACATTAAGTTGCCATAATCAGACCATAACTCTGGCCACAGATGCTACTTTGGGCTCGGTAGGCAATTGAAAAGCAGAACAAGAATAACGCTCTACAATACATAGTTAAGTGCTAAAAATACAACGAACGCGCTGGCTTGTACATGTTGTACGCATGGATGACGACGCTCCGGTGGAAAGAACCTTCGACCGCACCCATGGGTGGACATCGAAAGCAAGAGCGCTCACGAACAAAATGGAAGGACCAAGTAGAGAAGGACCTGTCCGCACTTGGTATGAGCAACTGGCGCAAATCGGCAAAGGAGAGCGGCAACTGGCGAAGTTTTTTGGGCTCGGCCCAAACCGACAAACATTTTTAGTGCCAAATAAGAAGAAGAAGAAGGATATTTTCACCCGATCATCATCAGCCATAACTAAATACATACCTACAACATTTCCAAATCATTACAAAAGTGTTCGCAGAGCTTAAGGTTTTTCGTTGTCGTCGGCGCACGTGATAAAAGCCATAGCTCTCACGTAGAATAAGAGTAGTTAATTCGAAAGACTACAAAGCAGTGTGACCACTTTGTGAGTAATTCCTAAAAACGTAAGGAATTTCGGGTGCGCTTGAGTATTTTTTGAGGAATGTTCTCTCGATATATTTGCAGAAAACAAATACAACCATGTTTTGCACAACAGAGTTGTTAAATCGCGAAGTTTTATAAAGAGCGAAATACACCACACAAGCGGCTTGTCAAACATTCTTCAAACTTACTATTCCCATTTCGCCATACACCATCCAAACATGACCCGTTAAAGCAAAGAATTGTAATTTTCTTCCGGTTCACAAAGGGTTTGGTTTTCTTTGATTTTTCTCTCTTTTGTCCTCATTCCGTTGCGACAACGTAAGCGGTTTGATCAAACGTCAACATGACGGCCGCAAAATCAAACAATTTTGATTTTGGTTCACATTTCCCTCAAACGGCTTGTCAAACCTTCAAAGCAAAGGGATATTTCGTTTGATTTGTCAAGCCGCTTGTGTAGTGTTTCTCGCCCTTAAGCTCATCTGGGTTTGCTGCTAAATATTCAAAATGTTATCGATAATTTTTTTTCATTCCATCGTTATATTTTCAACTTATTTTGAACTGGCAAAATCTCGATAGCGAATGGAGAGAACACACATTGTTCGATTATAAGAATACTCATATTGATTCTTCATTAGATCGAGAAATTTACAGGAAAAATGTTTTTGAATTACAAGATTCCTCAGGTTCATATAAGTTTCCTAACTAAAAAAAATATATCTGCATTAGGTACTAATATAGCGCTTTTTTAATGATTCAGTTTATGACTGACTTGAGGACCAGATTGAGCACTGATATAGTTGCAGCAAGATTAAATATATACAAACCAAGCCTTAAAAAATAACGGTGATACTTTATTTGAGCCGCAAGAGCAAATGTACCAATTGAATTGGATAATGTAATTAATTTGCATACTAAAATGGTGTATAGTACACAATACTCGTATTTGTAATAAGAAAATTTGAGTAATTTGTTCGGATTTTGAGGATATTTCATTTGTTTTTGAGGAATTCGGTAATTCGGTAAACACCGCTACAAAGCCTCCTTTTTATTTGCTCGCCATCCTTCGCCTTTTAGCGACATTTGTAGAGCCCAAAGTAGCACCTATGGGAAAGAGATATTCTTCGCTAGATCTTAAATAACGATGCAAAGTATTTTACAACATCAATGCTTTAACTGCCGAAATCAGACAATTCAAATTAGAACTGTGGAAAATTTTCCAGGACTGAAGACATACTGATAAAACCTAATCAGTTTTTTGACGATAGGCTTCAACACTCTTTCACACAATATCGTCGATACGAGTTAAAATGGAATATTTAAAAGACTAATTTCACAGGATCTCTCTTATTACGATCTGTGCACAAATGCACTGAAATTACAATTTTCGGGCATTTATTACACTAGAAATACATGTAAATAGATAATCTTCATTTTCGAGCTTAACTCCCTAATCTGTACTTAGAAAGAGAGATTAGTCATACAAAATTCGTTTCTCGTTAATCTGTAATTATAAAATAATCTCCGATTAAACCGATAACTTTTCGGTGTCCAACCTAGTTTTATCGATTATTTTTCGAAGAAGAGGAGATATGCCAAATGTAAAAGTAAACAAAAATAGACGCTAGCAAGGAAAAGAGGTTTGTAAAGGTATTTTTAATAAAAAATTAAGTTAAAAAAAATTGAACTTTTCCTTGCGATGTGAGAATAACAAGCACAACAAATTGGACGGCTAATAATCTGAGATTTCCCTGCGTAAACGGGGTGATTAAAAACAAGCTTTGATTGAGATTATATTTATATGTAAACAACAACAGCTGGAAAAAAATTCGGTTAAAATATTTTACCTCAAATGAGAAATTTTAAAACAAATAACATTTTTTTTTTAATCTTCAATCATAATCCCTTTTTAGGCTTGCACAAGATTATTTATAGAATAAGAAAGCATGTAAATCTCTTAAATTAAAAATTACAACAATGGGTATGCAAATACTATGAATTTATAGACCTTGTCATAACTTGACGGCATTTACATTTTGACAAGATTAGACCATTTGTCTTATATATTTTAATTTTCATTATAAATCCAAGCTTTAATCTCTGTGTAACGTTTTAAAAAATCAACAAACTTTCGTAAAAATTTCGAAGTTTTTAATTCGATTTTCAAGAAATATTTTGAGTGAGCAGTTTTTTAGCCCATTCATTTTCACTGCAAGTTTAAAGTAACTGATTTTTGGTATTTTTTTTTGTTGACCATGTTAGCTATTTTATTCCATACAAAACGTTTGCGACGATTTTTTTGTTATATGGAGAAAATGAACAACACCTTCGATGAAAAAAATTCCCAAAAATCAATGGTACTTGAAATTGGGCTACGAAACTGCATACTCAAAATGTTTCTAAAAAATCTAATTAAGAAGCTCGAAATTTTTACAAAGTTTGTTGATTTCTTTTTTATTTTGCACAAATATTGAAACTTGGATTTATATGGTTTCTGTTGAAAATATGCTATACCTTTAAAAAACAATAATTAAAATTAAAAAATTTTTAAGTGAATGGTGAAATCTTGCCAATTTGTGAGTGTCGCAAAGTTATGATAAGAACTATACGAAGATTATTATCGAACGGTTATATTTCTACCGCTATTGCATAATATTTAGCTCGATCTCCGAGAAAGATTGCCGAAATATACATAGGATAAACATTTTTGAGTTGAACTATTACTTCCATAAATATAAAATTAGGGAATTATAATACGCTACAAAAAGACGCTATCAGTTTGGAAGGAGAGTATAAAGTGTGATCAAAACGATGAACAAATGAGGTAAGCGAAAAGCCATACCTAAAATTCTGACTACACTTCTAGCTAGTAAAGCTACTCCAGAAAGAAGTTATCCTTCGCCGGTTAAAAACATGGTTCCATAGTACCATGAATGAAAAAAGGCTGATAGGTCTAGCACTTTTACACGTACACTTTGGGCCAGTTTTTCAGTGCACGGTCGTGGTTTAAACTTAGTTTAAACGCCCGCGCTGGCTGCTTTAAACTAAGATTAGCTAATCAAATGTCAGTCAGCTATTCATTTTAAATTCAGTTTACGTAATCTAAGCTTAAACTGCCACTGAAACTGGCCCTTAGATATTGAAATTTACACTGAACGGATAATATAAAGATTCCCAAAAGGAAAGCGCAGAATTGAGTTTGCAATTTAAATTATTAAAATCAAAATTCCGAATAAGTTGTTAAGTTACTTAATTAAATCCCTCATTTGACAAACATTATAACCAAAAAATAAGTATTTATGAAATATATACAAATATGTACTGCTTTAATAAACCCAGAGCATAACTTTTTATCTTGTGCTTTTTTACAAAATAGTTTAATTGTTTTATTACAAGGGACTCTGTAAATGAACCTTGCGCCAAATTCACAACATGGAACTTACTTAAAGTAAAATTATATCACAAAACATTTTAATTCGGACTTCATAAAAATTACTAGAACCTCTATTTGCGTGAAAAATAAATGAGGGTTCAAGCAGGTAGGTCATATAGCTTCGATTGGTCACTCCGCTGTGAATCAAGTTAGATGTTGATCCCAATCGCCCCTCCCCGAATAAAACCCTATATCCGCCACTGGCAGTTGCTGCCCAACTCTTCGCCGCTAGCTTTGAATAACTCATCCGATGTTCCATCATCTCTGAAGGCCTTGTTGTTTTTGCGCTGCATTATTGATGTTCTCCTCGATTCGCGATTCTCTCCGTTATGGAGGTTATTCTCGTAAAGGCGGAATTTTTCTAATGTTGGACTAGACTTAAAATAGTTAAGCACAATTTTTATACCTACATCATGGCGGGTGGAGCAAAAAAAGGAATTGAAAATCTCTTTGTGGTCATCACTGGCCTTACATTTCTGTAAAACATCCAGCAGCTGGGGGTTAAGGGCCGCCAAAATGTGGGCTTTTCCATTGGATTTCTATCTTACGTAGCGGATTTAAAGACCAATGTTGAGGCCATTTCTGGGAGGAATGGTTAAAGATGCACATTTATATAGCCAGATGCTCGGTCAATGCTGATTACGGTGGTGGAAAGCTCCTTTATCCTTTGCCATGAACCAAGGACTACAGCCGCTAGTAAGCTTTAATGGGTCACGCTGTTCAGAGAAGTACACGTTGCTCAATGTGTAAACACAAAGGCATATGAGTGGCACAATTGTAACTGCCTACCCGCAACAACCGCAAGCCATTACACTTCCGATTAGAGAGCTGCTTAGGTCTAAAAAAAGGTCATAATAAAATCCATAAACCCCACCACCATAAAGTTAGATTATTTATAGTTTTTACGCTTGAGGCACATGCCCGCGATTTCAGCTTATCGGAGTCATTGAGTAGTCACAGGTACAAATCTACCTTCCCATTTCTGCCTAATCTAAAAAGTATTGTAAATTGGCCCAATATGTAAATTCTCTTATATATACATATACATATTTCTTCAACAAATAGATTAAGCCACAAGCTGGCGACATTAAACACACAAAAATCACTCGCGCTCAAATGACCTAAATATCAAATATTCCAAATTTCAACACCAACAGATTGCCACAGTAAAGCCATGAAAATCGCAATGGAGCAACACCATAAATTTAACGCGAGGTTGGCGCCAATTCACCAGAACTGAGAACTTAGAATGCAAGTACTTGCACACACACACACTGCTTTTTTGCATAACTAGAATATAGAGCAGATATGCACTGCAAGAATTTCAAAAAGCACCAAGTCAAATTAAATTGCAAAAACAAAATAATTTTGCATATAAGTATGTAAGTATTTATGTATGTGTCTATGTAAATAGCGCTGTTTCGCAATTTAAATGGCGCAATTTTTTCGTTGTGGTGCAAAACTGCACTGCAACTGCAACGGCAATGCCAAATGCAACAGTTGTTGGGACAGCAGCATGCGTGCAACATGTGGCTCTGACTGCACTCGACGCGCAGTGAATCAAATTTTATTTATTTATGCCACAAAAAAAAAACACACACACAAAAACGTAGTGAAAATTGAATTTAAGGTATCTTGAATGAGCAATCGAGCAAAATGACTGACTGACTAATGGCGAGCATGTGGCAAGAAGGGCGGGTGGGTTGCCGATCGGCTGTGTAGACAGGGAAACAGCCAGGCAAGTGGGAGGTGCCGGTGTGGTAACCAAATGAGCTGTCGTCGAGAGAGAAACCGTTACTTACTTGTACGCTGTCACTGAATTTGCATACTTTGCATGATGCAGTGCATACACGCGCTACAAAAACAACTGCAGCAACGATACAATAAATGCAAAAGCAAATACAACAGAAAAACGCGAGTATGCGAATGCCGTTTTAGAATAGGTAATTGCAATTGTAATGCATTTTAAGGTGGGTGGATGTTTGTTGGCGGCGCAGCTGCTGCCTGTGCTAGGCGTACACTTGGGGTGGAGCAGGTAGGAAATCGGTTGCCGTTGCGTTCACAGACGTTCGCACCCGGCAGCAATGCATTCGACAGCTGTGCCGCATACGCCTCGGCGCGCGCGCGCTCTGACTGACGACGAGCTCCAACAAATAAAATGGCACGTGTGCGCAACTATTTGATTTGTATGCAAATGTGAATGCACGTACGTAGTTACAATACAATAAGTTTGCATTCAATACCGAATGAGGTAGCTAAGTGCTGAACGCTGTGTGCCGAACATGAAGTTGTGTTATAAAAAAGCAGTTTGCTTGTGGCATTTTTTTTCTATTGACTATGGAATTGCGCACCAAAAATTGCTAGTTAGAACTTTTTTTTGCCGATATTAAAACTTTATTGTTTGGTTATTTATTAAGAGTTTAAAATGTTTATTATTTATGGCTGATAAAGTTTATTGTTATATTTATTTATTATAGTTATTTATTGATACATGTACTACGTGAATACATTTTTATTGACTTTAGCGAGCAATAAACAGGGTCACGCCACAATCCTCGACAGAGTGGGGGTGGAGTGCAGTAGCTGTGACTATCAGGTCAGGGATACTAATTTCAATCGAAATTTCAATGTCCATGTTTTTGACAGAAGTGACTGTTCTCATTGATGACGAAATGTCCATTTTCACGGACGGCTCCAAAATGGGTATCGGCACAGGATCTGGCCTCTTCTCTCAGTAGTTATCTCTGAGAGAGTCCTATAGACTCCCAGATCACTGCAGTGTTTTTCAGGCTGAGATATACGCAGTCGACAAGGAGGCAAGGCTGGTGAGCATGATCGACCTAGCTCCATCTAAGCTTGCCTTCGTTGTTGACAGTCAGACGTAATCAGTAATCAATCTTTAGGGCATAGTGGTGTCCCGGAAAATGAGGTAGCGGACGAATGTGCTGGAAAGAGAACTGAGATGGGGCTTAGCGAAGAGATCCAGATCGTAAAACCTCCCCTGCGATTCCTGTCTTCAGAAGTTGAGAGAGCGGCCAGGGCAGCATCCCACAGTAGGTGGAAAAATCTGCACTCCTGCATGGAATCGCGCTTGCTCTGGCCACGGCTCCACGAATAAAGAACAAGGAGTTTATTAAGGCTTTCAAAGCCAAACGTTGGGCTTCTCACAGGAATACTAACGGGGCACTAGACCATTGGGCATATGGTCGCTAGGTTTGGAGCACCGCGTAACGATTTCTGTAGAAACTGCAGAGATGAGGAGGAGATAGAATCCGTCCAGTACTTCCTTTGCGAGTGTCCAGCACTCCCAGGAAAACGTCTCAAGTTTCTTGGGGACCATTTATTCGAGAGCATGGATATCGAGCAGGGCCGGCTTTAGAAGCAAGGGCGCCGGGGCGTAAAAAGAACGAAGCGCCCTTTGATTTGTTTATTATCTCGGTTTCTTTTTTTTATAATTATAATCAATTGCAGAAATAGTCGAAAAAAAATGTCTCATTTTCGATAGAGAAGACAACTAAAGCGTTTAATCTTTCTTGGGACATAGTAGATCCTAGGTACGTTATGATGAGCTGTGATTTCGAAAAACTTCGCACCCTGCTGACAACAGTCACTGGCAAAGTCAAAAAAGTCCCGAGAGGAACCCAAACATTAGGAAATACATCGAAGACATTTTTCTTGCCGAAATTCAAGAAGCTCCAATTGCCATTTCATCGCTGTAGGCTTAATACGCCGTAATTTTTTCAACTCTTCATAAAGCGTCAATCCATTTATTTTCAGTTGTGAGAGCGGTGCTCGACTCCCGACATTTTGAAAATTAAAAAGTGTCATCTTCGACTAAATCTGCGAACCACAGCGATTGTGAGTAAGAAGAAACCCCCCATAGATTTTTGATTTTTCAACTAATCAAACTCTTCCTTGATAGCAGCCAGGGCAGTGTCAACTAGAACAACGAAAAAATCAGTTCTAAATTGATTTTCTGGTTGGAAAATTGCAGACTCATCTTGACTTTCGTGATCGAACATCTTCCTCTTTCTTCTACTGCAGGATGAGCATCTTGTAGCAAATTCAAAGCCCTTATTTCTGTAGGTGGATAGAAATGCAGCGCAATATCCTGCAGCTGCAGCGATGTCCATGTTTGTACTCTGCGTTGTTTTACTCACGAGATTGACCTGGAATGGGATGTCATACTAAACAACCAGGGAGATGAAAAACCCAAATCGCGTAATTTTATCAGCATAGCATTTAGCTTCATGTTGGACAGCAGGATATTTCACATAAGGGGAAAAGCAAATCTCCATAAGAGCTTCCTAAATTTATTTTGCCTTATATTTAGACTTTAACCATATCAAGTCTGTTTTCCACCGAGCTGCTCATAATGGTTGAACGGTGAGATTTTGGACATTTTTTTTTTTTTTGAAAATAGTCCATTGCTGGGTAGATGCTCAGAATATAAAGAATATGCGCTGAAGTACACCAAAAAGCGTGATGCATGTTCTGGTTGAAAATGCAGCATCGCCTTTCACTAAATTCGAAAATGTTATGCAATAAAAAGGAATGGTTCATTTTATCAATAAACTCGGTGGCCGTACATCTTTCCACATTTTATTTCAATTGACTGCCGAGGGTCGAGCGCTGTTAGAAACATTTAGGATTTTGGTAGAGCTAGTTTTAAAATATCCCACTAAAGAGCCCAATACTACCGGGGAATTGAATGATATGCTTAGCTGATTCACTCTGAACTCATCAGAGTCCCTAGCTTTAGCCTGCCCTGATCCCAAACCCAGAAAACCCATTAGTTGTCTCGAGAGCTAGATTCACTATAGGACGGAGCTCAACAAAACCAAGAGACTAAGCCAAGTGTCTAAATGGGTTACAAGCAGCTGTTGCATGTTAACAAAAATGCTTTGATAGAAGTTCAAAATTATGTTTGGACAGACTTTTGTACAAGCGCCGAGGCTGTTTGTCTGGCTGCCAGATTTTGGATAATTCTCTGGGGATCCTCAAGCTCTACAGTAGCAAGATGGGTGCTGGACCACAACAACGGTCGTGCCACACACCGGTTTATTCCGAGTCTTGGGTTTGGGGGAGAGAATCCGGACTTTGGGCTTTGTCTGAGTTTGGTTTTTCTCCTAATGGGACACGGGCTTTTTACTGCATTCTTGTATAAGAGGAACGTCCACGATTCCGAGGGGTGTGAGTGTCGAGCGGAGACCGAAGGTGTCGAACACCTACTCTGTGAAAGCCTTCTCCACACGTTGGACAATGACAAACATGGGGGGCTTTGTGCGTGAAGTTTTTAGGAGGCTAGTACCACACGGAATAGGAGCCCTTAGAGTTTACCCTAGCCTGTTCTTGGGTACAGCCACTCGGAGAGTATCGTTGTTGTTGTGGTATAACACCCAAATTCGAGAGTGTAGGCATTGTTGGCTAGGGTTCAGATAGGTCTCGAACCCTACCAGAGTGGTTAGTGTGTCCATTCCGCACTGCCAATTGGTACCGATAATAATTGCGATGATCAGCGCATCAATTTGATCCGCTGTGCTTTTTGAGTACCGTGGGGTCAGGCCATAGTCGATGTCAGTTCCTATCTTTCTCTTACCATGGACAGTCGATAGCTGTTTACAAGGGCGTAGCCAGGATCTGATGTAAGGGGGGGAGGGGGGCAAAACGAAATATACTTTAATCATTTTTACGCTAATCACGATCTTCAGAAAACTTTTCGATTATTTACTCCTGAATCAACTCGCGGTTTTCGGTAACGAGTTTTCTATGGACGCTCATGAGACATAGTCCAGAAAGCCTTTCTTCTCCTGTTGTGCTTCTGAGCCAGGTTTCTACACTACGAAGTCTACTAAACGATCGCTCCACAGTCACTGTAGTGAATGGAAAAGCACCCAAAATGGAAATACCCCTATTTATCGCTGTTAAATATTCGTTTTCTTCTTTAAATAGATCTACAACTTCAACATATTTCAAATCTTCTTCGGACAAGTTCTTTTTCTTCCACAAATTGTACAAAAGAATGAGTTCACTTCCCATACCTAGATCATAGATCTGTTGAAAATCCTTCGAGTTCTATTGTACCTTTTAACTGGAACATTTAATCGAATACAAATGGTGCAATCGAGACAGCGAAAAAAGCTGGAGTATTTTCATTGGAAAAGCGTAGTTGTAAAGAGACCGTTAGTGAATCCAGATACGGTATTATTATAGACCGTCGCCAGTACTAATTTTCATTGAAAGATGGGGGTTACTTCACTTTTTTTGTTTACCTGCTTCCTGGATCGGCTATAATCATACGTGATTTTTTAATTAACTTTCTGCATTCTTTCGATCATTCTTAACCACCTCCAAAATATTTTCAATATGCTGAGCAACGGCGATGAGGTCTATTGTTTCCATTTGCAAAATATTAGCTGTAGGTTCCAGAAACATTTAATATTTAGTAATTGTCATCAAAGCAATGATGTACATCGGCCTTGTTATAGCAGCACACAATTGATATGCAGACTTTCTTGTGGAAAAGTTTGCCTGAATTGGCAACTTTTCTAAAGATTCCAAAACTTCAGGAAAATTTTCTGAAAATATCCTGATTGCTTACTTCATTGTATCAACGATGAAAAACGCAGGCCTTATGTGGAAATTGAGAGTATAATTCCGAATTCGATTACGCATACAATTTAGTATTTTTTATTGATTGATTTTTGAAATTTTCTCCTTCCCTTTGTAGCTGTAAGGGGGGACAGCTGCTACCAAGAATATATTTAATTTGTTCCTTCCTTAAAAGGCCATCTACTCTAAAATACAGGCTTTTACATACTTAATTATAATTGTGTCTGTATACTGCGAAAAAATGCTGTCATGCATATTTTATTGAGTCGTCTAAATGAGTATGCATTTGCACCGATTACATCATTCGCATGCGCTAAACTTCTCACTCTATTGATTAGCTTGTGTTACATTAAAGTACGAGTACAACATTTGGACACTCATGTCAATATTACATCAGATTGAATGAGAGACAGAAAATCGCTTTTCACAGTCTTAAACTGAAAACATTCTACGGCCACGTGTTGCAGTCTATAATATAAAAATTTGCCGATAAATGCATTGTGCATGCCCTGCACGAAAGTGATAAAGTAGCGGAATAATTTGAAAACGAATGTAGAGTTCATGTATGTATATATCGCTAATTTAATTAAATAAATAGTGTTATAAATAATACAAAAAATGTAAATTCTGAGTTGAGTATGGAGAAATTACCGCAACCTCTTCTTCTGAATATGTTGTGTGAAAATTTCATAGCTGTATCGATTCCCAGTATATCACTAGAATAGGGCTGCCAGACGTCCTGGTTAAGACTAATTTTCTTGGTGTCCCGGTCCATATTTAAATAGTTCTGGTTTTTTAATGAAAAGTAATTTAAATGCAAATATTTATACATACCATCAAAAGGATTTGAGTAAATTAGCTTAAATAGTTACTAATTTATCGCAGGTTTCGTATTTCTGTAAGTTACCGTTATATGGGAAGTGGACATGGTTCTAGTCTGATTTCAAAAATTTTTTTGAAAGGGTTTCTTAGTGAGGCTCTAAGCAATGTTCTTACCGAGTTTGGTGGGGATTGGTGAAGGGACTGCAGAGATACAGCATTTTACCATAAGTGCGCGGTGCTACGCCCATTTTCAAAGAATTGCATAACTGTCTTATTTTACGCCGAAATTCTACTTCGCGTATCAACTTTCAACAATTTGGATCAAGTATTTACGGAAATATCATAGTTTTTGCATATTTCGAAAATATTGTTATATGGGAGGTGGGCGTGTTTATTGTCCGATGACGCCCCTTTTCAATCCCAACCTACCTTGGATAAACTGATACTTACCTACCAAATTTCGTGGACACTTCTCAAATTTTTCTCGAGTTATCGTGTACACGGACAGACGGACGGACGGACAGGCACGGCTTAATCGATTACTCTTTTCATTCTGAGCATTTATGTATACATTTGTCTATATCTATCTCGATTCGGTTTGGCTGTTATAAACAACCGTTATGCGAACAAAGTTATAATACCCTTGTGCACAAGTGCGCTCGAGTATAAAAATTAATTGCAGATTCAGATTCCTCGCACCCGAAAACCCCAGAAAGGCCTTTTTATTGTATAAATTTTAAATGCTGCTCTGCAACCACCAACTTCAAGTTAAAAAAAAAAGCTTAAAATCGCCAACCTGGGAAAACTGTGTAATTAATTTTCTATATATAATTCAAACATTCAGAAAAACTTCGTTTCATCAATTCGCCAGCCGACTGCCGAACAGTCTCAGTAATCGAAAATCGATAACCAAACGTATTTTTAACATGTTGAACAATATCTGGTGAGCTTACAAAAATGCAACGCCAGAACTAAAGAAACTGTACTTATAAAGAATATATTGGCATCATATCACTTGTATCTTCGTTTTTGATTTGGATAATTAGTAATTTATATTATGGGACTACATGTAAATTCAAAACTTTAAAGCCATTTTTCCCGAGTTTTGCTTTTTTTAAGTTATGGCACTATCGAAGTAAACGAGCGATATGATATGTATGCACATATCTCGTCTTAACCAAGCATAATTGGAATTTGTTTTAAATAAGTGATTCAGAAACCCCCTCATACTAAAATCAAAATCCCCACATTAAAACGTATGAGATTCATTATCATCTACATATGTACATAAACCAGTCCTGAATCCATTTCCTTTGTAAATTTATAAAAAAAAAACTTCTTCTCCTCATTCGAAATTTTTGGGTTAACTTTTGAAACCTTTTTGTATGCCTTTGCAATATTACACCAGTAGAGATTTTATTTGCGGAAATTTTGAAGAGCTTAAGCTCTCAAGTCAACACGATATTGCATCTCTTATCAGCTGAGACTTGAACAATTCACTTATTAAGTACGAAATTAAGAACTTTCCGGGATATATAAGTATATATATGTAGGTAATATAGCTATTTATTGTCAACTGCTGCTGATAACCTCTAATTAGTAAAAGCGTGCTGATGCAATAGGCGGGAAATTTTTGTTAAGCGTACCTATGCCAATAAAGTAGATTAGGTGTTTGGGCAGATCATAAAATTTCATATAGAACGAATAAAAAAAAAATACGTGATATAGGCGAAGATACTACGATAGGAAGTACTCGTGACATTTTAATGAATGAAACGATTTTCGTGAGTTCGAACACGGAGACTCTTCATATGGACATAAATACATACTTACATATGTATGAGATAACGAAGTATCCATCAATTTTTGGCAGATTGATAAGAATTTGAGACGTCATTAATCACAGTTTTATGCATGGTATATATAGTGCTTCAACATGCATATGTGTATAAATAGTTTGACCGCAGACTAGCGTCCCTTTTTGTACCTATGTATATATGTATGTATGTTGATTAGGGTGGTCCAAAAATAAAGAGCAAAATTATTTTATTTAGAAATCTGTTAATATATAATAAAACAAGTTATTTTTTGATCGCAAAAATTATTTTTATTAAGAAATCTTCCTAGCATAGGTAGGTAGGTAGGTAGGTAGGTAGAAGTGGCTACCGCTTTAGCGGCACACTTAGGCCATAGATAGAAAGCCCATTGTGTTACACACGCACAGTTTGACACTGTTCAATTATCCTTCCTGTTGAATCACTACGTGTCGCTGATAAATCACCTGTGACCTAAGGTCGGACAAGAACGATGAATTCAGATGACATAGTGCAGGGCATTCATACAAGAGATGCAAGACTGTTACCTCCTCTTCGCCGCCCTTGCAGCTTCTGCAACATCTACGGAAAGGCACGCCGAGCCTTTCTGCATGGTTACCTATTAGACAGTGCCCGGTTGGAGTCCCCACAACGTTAGGTATATCCTCTCTTCTAAGAGAGTATACTCTTCGTGGCTGCTTCCGGTGCCATTTAGGCCAAGTCTGCCTGGAAATTCGAGAAGTCGTACATTCACTCCATCGCTCTTCAGCTTGTTTATATATAAATTCACTAAGTAGCAGCTTGCAAGTGGCGAAAGGCATATTAATGCGTTCTTTACCAGGAAGAACCTGCTTGGTCGTGCCTTGCCTTGCAAGTTCATCTGCCATGCAGTTTCCTTCTATGCACCTATGACCTTGAACCCAAGTGAGGTAAAGTTTGTTCTATTTGGCCATCTCCTGTAGAGATAGACGGCTGTCCAGCGAAATTTTTGAATAAAACGTGAAGCAGCTTAGAGCTTTGATTGCAGCCTTACTATCACTAAGACATCCCCTTCCATCATTTTGGTTGCAATATTCTCAGCAGCCTCCATGATAGCTCAAACTTAAAATACGCAGCTGTAGGCTAGTAACCTAAATACATTTTTAAAGCAGGGTTTCTTGAGAAACGGCACCCTCTACCCTATCTTCAATGGCAATACCATCGTCTGTGTAGATGTCAATACCATCGGATGGAGTGTTAAAATCTTCTTTCCACTTTCCAGTTGTATACACTATAGAAATTGGAAAATTTAAGCTGAGAAGAAGATGTACACGTAAAGGATTTCACAAAAATGTATTGAAGTATTACTATTTTTCAATAGTGCCATTTGAAGCAAAACAAGGCCAAAAATGCCACGGTTTGAGCCAAGTTGGCAGCCCTGTCTGCCACCCCCTCCATCGCTACGACGGTTACGTTAGCGTCGCCCTCTCCGTCGCTGTGAAGCAGGTCGTCCTCCGCTAACACCCTATGTATTTTCCATGCGTAGTTCGATTGTAAGGATCCGTTGTTCTCAGCGTCGGAGAGCTCCGGCTCCGGTTCGGGTGTCTCAATGTCCACGTCCATTGCAGCACCCTTATCCGCGATAAACTCTTTTTATGACATCATCGAGGCCGTAAAACACTCGGCGTTGACACCTCTCCAGGAGCTCAAGTGACTCCTTATTTAGGGACAAGACCACTTGTCTTGAAGGGCCATCAGACACGGGTCCTCGACACGGATAAACCTCTAATCGCTCGTCAGAAGGGCTTGATTCATGACCTGAAGTGTCTTGATAATGTTCTTCGGTGCCGGAGGTGTTGCCGGATCCCAAGCCCTTACCCTTGCCCTTGGTCTAACTGGACCATTCTTCCAGTCCACTACCTCCAACCTAGCCCTAGGATAGGCAGAGCCTATCTTTGCAACGGCGGCCTTGTACAGCGATCTCGCGTGCTCACAGGTGACCATTTTTACGTCGCCATAATACCAACCAGTGTCTTTGCAACGTGGAAGGGTCCGGGGCTCTCCAGCAGAACATCAAAAATTACGTTTGCCAAGGCTGCCTTCACCCACTGGTGCTTCTGTATGGACCTGAGCTCGTTGCCTCGGTCCGAAATCCCTATCAAGAATCGGTTCTTCGCTACCTCGACAAAGCTAGGTCTGCTTATTCAGGAGTGTGGCCGGACGCTCTTGGGTGCAGGAAGTTTTTGCTCTACCGACTTTTGTCGCTTTGATGGAGGTTCCAGATTTTCCACCGAAGCCCCTAGAGTGACCTGTAAGTTGGGCAGTAGAGCTAGTATTGACTTAAGTTTAACTCAAAAAAAATACCTACTAACTATTTTTTCAAAACATAGACACATGATGGATGGAAAATATATTGTACCTACCTAATGTACATTCAATATTCTATAAGCAGGTAGTATAAATAGTATCTATCTCTCTTATCGCAAGCATTTCCAAAATATTTAGATACAAATGTATGAATATATTTACCTCCATCATTAATCTAATAATAAACTATCATTAAGTAGAATGTTAGGTTATATTTTAGCCAGTGGCATAGCTGCCTAAGGCGCATGTGGACTTGAACCAGAAATTATCACATAGAATGTTCGAATGGTTTTGAAAAGCCGGATATTGGTATATAAATTCGCACGACAGGCTTCAGCCGCACACACGTCACTAATTAGTAGCGGCTATGTACAGCTTGACTGCAAACGGAAAGTCGTAATTAGCCAAGGGGGTCAAATTAATTTCAATTTAAAACGAAACAAAAAAAGTGGAATAGCGAAAGAATATGATGGCCGAGAACCAGTTGAATGGCATGGATTCCAAATGAAAAGAAAATGCTAAACTTGCGTTTAAGCTTAAACAATGTACTGGGCATACATACCCTGCAGGGAAACCGCGGACTAGTGTTCAAATTTCTAGTTCCGTACTAGGTCTTTATCGCCAAAAACGAACTATTCCGATATGAACTAAATCCCCACCAGTCCAAAATCGGAGAAAAGTGGTACTTTTAAAAAACTAATTTATGTCAGTTTTTTCACGAGAAATCGATATCTAAAGTGACGAATTTAGAAATGGTTCGGAACTATAGAAAAAGGGATGCAGAACGAACTAGATCCTATCTGTCGAATTTATAACTATTTCGGAACTATCGAATAAGGGATGCAGCGGGGGGCTTGTTTACTTTACATAGATATGTGTTCGGCGGCTTTTTCGTTCAAATACGCTTCTATTCTGTGCTTCGCAGATGCTATTTCGTAGTTTGGTAATACAAAACAAAGCTTTGTGTTAACATATTAAGAACTTGGGGCCATCTGGAATCTAACCAATAACAGCGAGCACCTCTGCAAAGTCAGCTACAGTAAGGTAAGTAAACGTACATTTCTTACAATCATTCAAACAAATTAAATTTCAAATTGAAAAAACGTTTCTTTGAAAATAATGTAAAATCGCACACGGAAGAACCGAAAAGATTGAAAAATCATGATACTTTTTTCTTTCGTCTGTCGATTTTAGAACTGGTTCGGAACTATAGAATTTAGGACTAGTTCGGAACTATCGAAAAAGGGATGCAGCGGGGGGCAATTGACACTTCCTAGGACATCGCCATGTTAAATTCGCCAGTTGCTTGCATGCAAAAGAGATTTATCGCGAACCAGTACTGGGTCTAAATGTACTAGAAGCGCCCCAGTTCAGAACTAGAGATTTTCCCCACAGGGTACTTACGGGCATGCATGTATGTATGTAGAGGAGTGTGCGCACAATGTCAAAACCGCTTAAGCAATTTATAAATGTGGAACGGTGAATTATGACAGACAACGAGTGGGCGAAAGTTAAAAAATATAATTAACTTTTGTTATGCTACAAGTCGTTTTACATACATTATCTGTATGTACATATGTATATAGTATATGCATTCTTGACTTTGAAGTGAATGTAGAACGTGCGTGGAAAACCTGAATTTAATTGCGGTTAAGAAAACGGAAAGCTAACTACATGTAAAATTTTTGGAAAGCGAAAATAGTAACTTTCTAAAAATTTAATTTTAGTTGTAGCGTGTAGCCTCTTAATTGGCGCATACAAATATGTAGGTCTCCATGTGTTAATAAGCATGGAAATTTTGATTGAGACACACAGCCATTGTTAAATGGTAAGATTTACAGTCTCTAGATGGCGCATAGAGCTTTATTGTTATCTGGCAAAGGGCGGATTCCTTTGTAATCTTTTTTTTTGTTTGTGAAACTATAGGGGTATTCTCTGAGTCTTGCAAAGGCCTTGCACGGTGCACGGATTGCACGGTTTGCAAAGCTGCCCCATACGAAAACCGGTTTTTACCGTGCAATCTGTGCACCGTGCAAGGGCTTTGCAAGACTCAGAGAATAGAATACCCCTTATGTAAAACAATGTAGTAAAAAGTGAAAACAGCCCTATTGTACGGTCGCATTTCTGCCAACCAGCTAATCATCCGAAGATAAACTAGATGATCCTAATTTTATTTAGAATTAATGAGTAGTCGATTTTTTTATTATTTTTTTTTTTTTTTATAATCGCTTTTGTTATATATGGGTGTTTCCATTAAAATGTAAACGGAAAATGCAAGTAAATGAGTTCAAACAGCTTTATGACTTTAAATTTCGAATTCAGATGGCGAAAAATGGTTATGAAACCGCGCAACGGTGGTGAGAACTGAAACAAATTTTATTGTATATTTATTACTAGTAAAAATATTGTATGGCGCAAAATCTATCACGTCCGTTATCACATTTTTATTCAAAATTAAACCAACAACGAATTTCGTCTGATTAAACAAGAATTATGGGTTTTAATGGTCCATAATTTGACCTTATTTAAAGATTATTTAAGATAGGAAAACCTCACAGGACTCGCAGAGTTTTGCTTATTTCAAAAGCATCTTTAGAATCATCTCAAGCTCTACAACATGACTTTATCATGACTTTAAAAAAAATATTGGCTCTTGATATTTTGAGTGGATATTTCCGATTTTTTTTTTAGATTTTTCCTCTATTTTTCGGAAATATTTTCGTATGTTTTCCAGATTTTAGGAACTTTGAGTCTTTCTGCATTTTACTGGGGCATGCGCGACTTTCGGGTGTTTATTCAGACGATTACGGAATTTCCAAGGATTTATTTGGATACTGAGAAATTTTTACGACATTATTACAGTTTTTTAGTTATCGAGTTTCACTTAGCGCTTTTCGGGGTCTTTCACCGTTTTTTCTTTATATTTGTCATAAGAGATTACACCAGACAATGGGACTCCAGCGGCCAAAATTAGTAAAAACGTACTAGCGAATTCTGAAAAAGCGATTACACAGGTTTATAGAAAACTATTCAACTAACCCAAATCGAAAATAGTTTGTGATAATGCATATTTGTAGTAGTTATGGGACGAGCTTAAAGTAGGTGCAATGTAAAAAATAAATTTGAAGAAAAAATGTTGTCTTTGTCGTAAGTAATTAAAAGTAAAGTATGTATGTCATATTTGAAATACTAGTTCCAGAAGCGAGAAACTGCGAGTTCTTTTCATAGACACGCCTCGTGTAAAATTTACTGAATTTCTATTGTATGAAAATAAATAATATGCAATATAAAATGAAAGTGGAAATGGAAATGGACCAAGGTGTAGATATTAATGACTAGCGATTCTATTTATCGGATTCAGCATTCACCCAAAAGTGGACGCTTCTTTGGACGAGATCCATTTTGGACGAAAAAGTCTTGCTTGTACTACACTGAGGGTAATAATGCATAGTAAAAACTAATACTTCATATTTGATTTTCGTTTAAAACTGTTCGTATTTAAAAATAATATTTTCATACCAAAATTCAGCACACGCGTATTTGAATATTCACATCTGACTATGTATGTATGTATATGTAAGTGTACATATATTTTTTGCTGCACAGAGGCGGGTGCGTATCTTTGCTACCACAAGATAGTTGTCCGAGTCGATGTTTGGCCCTCGGAGTGTACGTACGTCTAAAACGATGGAAGCATGCCTTCCGTCTACCACAACGTGGTCGATTTGGTTTCTCGTTTTTCGATCTGGAGACTACTACTGGTACTACTAGTACTACATATTACCATGTTTCGGGCCCCGGCGAAGTCGATCAGCCTCAGTCCGTTATCGGACGTTTCGTCGTGGAGGCTGAATTTTCCGACAATGGCGCCAAAGATCCCTTCCTTGTCCACCTTGGCATTAAAATCGCCGAGCACGTTTTTAACATCGTGTCGCGAGCAGCGCTCATAGAAAAGATCCTTGGACGCCTCTTCCTTCTCTACCGTCGGGGTATGGGCGCAGATGAGCGAGATGTTGAAGAATCTCGCTTTGATGCGGATTGTGGCTAGACGTTCGTCCATTGGGGTGAACGCCAGTACTCGGCGACGGAGTCTCTCTCCTACCACGAATCCAACACCGAATATGCGCTCCTTTACGTGGCAACTGTAGTAGACGTCGCAAGACTTCACACTTACTTTTCCTTGCCCTGTCCATCGCATTTCTTGGATGGCGGTGATGTCAGCCTTTGTCTTCCCGAGGACATCAACCAACCGGGCAGAGGGTCCGGATATTCCAGGTGCATATCCTTAAATCATGGTCCTTTATAAGTTTGCCGTGGTCGTCATCAAAAAAAGGGGATCTCATCCGCGGCTGTTTGTTCTTTTTCATTGGGCGGGGTTTTAACGTGGCATACATATGTATGTAAAATTTTACTAGTTGGGAGGTTTTTTACATTCTCGTATTCTGCAAATTTTTTAAACGATATTTTTGCAAAAAACCGCAACACAAGTTTAACCTAAGTAACGACTAAAAAAGAAGTAAAAGGATCCAAGTGACACAAAAATAAATATTTAAGTTTTTTTCCATCTGCAGTAAACATTCTTTGAATTAACTAATTAACCTGCATTCATTTAGGCAAGAATCATTTCAAATGCATTTGCCCAGAGTTTACAATAATTAATTATATCAAAAAAATGTCAGACCTACTTAGATCCTTTTGATTCTAACCCCTTCATATGTACTACTTTAAATCTTGTCATTTATAGCTCCCCTTCGTTTTTAGCTTTCCTGAATTCTTGGAGTAAGTTTCCACAATTTAAAAAGAAATGTATCCTTAAATAAAAGAGTCAGTTTTTATAAATTATGTACATAAATGGTTTTTATTAATATTCGATTTCAATCGAAACCACCGATTAATCAATTTCTTATGATTAATTGCAATAAATAATCGGATGCTTTCGATTAATCAATTAATAAGGCAGTATGCAGTTCTTAACAAATTTGCTACTCTTTCTACTATGGTTTTCTAAAGTTTTTTTTTTGTGAAGAAAGACCACAAGCCAACCCATGTTTGCAACAGAAATATATGTGCGTTACATTATTTCGTGAGGAAACAGGCTGCAAAATATCAGATGTCAAAATTCCTTGGACACACAAACGAAAGTAAGCTTAACAGATAAATGGCAAAGATATGTACATATATGTATATCTTTCCATCTGTTTTTTTTCGTATACCAACTATGTATTTATATATGTATGTATGTATATGAATTGATCAAACTTTGGTTGTGTTTTTCTAAACAATAGAATTATGAATTAATCCAATTTATTATAAAAGGTGCGATATGCATGTATGTATGTGTATATATTAGTGGTATTCGCGCTTCAGTGTATTCGCTGTATCCCGCGTAAGTGTAACTGGACGAGCGTGTGGTTGTTGTTGCATGTGTATTTGATGTACCGCTAGCAACAACAAATCACACGCTCATGCAGTTACGATTACACAACATACAACGAATACACATAAGAGCGAATTCCCCTATTGTATTTAATCTAATCTTAATTTTGAACTTTGTCTTCATCTATTAATGAGGATTCCCTTTGCAAATAAAGAAATCAATAATAAAAGCCGTATATACATGCTCTAATTGCGTATATAGTATACATACATACACATGCACTTGTTTAAATAATCATAAGCCTTTTATAAACACCTCGTAAATTCCACATTCGCCCTGGTTTACATTTTACATCAACTGTGACAAAGCTTTTCAACGCCACGCATAAATCAGGTACACTTCACTTCAAA
>NW_023458559.1:61722336-61739652 GCF_013731165.1 Rhagoletis pomonella | reverse complement strand
CAAAGCTTTTCAACGCCACGCATAAATCAGGTACACTTCACTTCAAAAAGAATTCATTAGAAACAAAATTTCCAAGTAAAAAAAGAATAGAGCAAAAAAAAATGCAATGAAACGCATTAAAGTGAAAAATTGCAAATGTTTAAAGAGTGAGCATTCTCGCTTTGATATGAAATGTAATAACAAGCGCGGCAAGGAGGCAGGCACAGAGCAGACAAACGTGCGTTTTGGCAGTAAATCGGAGGAAGCACGCATTTTGTGGCTCATAGTCTGCAATGCGCGTACATATGTATGTATAGCTAACGGCAAAACGATAGCACTTCAACATTTTGAACAGTTTTGACTATTTATCATTTGTTTGTGTAAAGTTTTTTATATAAAACTATAGCTTTTTATCTATTTAACAAATACCATATATGTAAATCCAAATTAAAGACTTTGTAAGAAAATTATAAAAATTCCACAAACTTTTCATCTATTCCAAGCATTTTGATTTTAATTTCTGGAATAATTTTTGGTATGCAGTTTTATAGCCTATTAGATTCTAGTATAATAAAGTGCAAGTTTGAAATCGCGTTTGTTTTTGATAAATTGTTTTTGCTGGCAGTATCACGCATTTTCTTCCATACAAAGTAATTTTTTATTTGGGAAAAAGTACATAGCATCATCAGAAAAAATGATTATCAAACATCAGTGTGATTTTTAGCAACTTCAAACTGTCACTTTATTATACTAGATTTTGATTTAAAAATTCGAATTAAACTACTTGGCATTGGGATGAAAAGTTTGTGCAATTTTTTAAATTTGTGTACAATGTTTGAAATTTAGACAAGGTGCTGAACTTTAATAGAAAATGAATGAACCTTAAAAAAAGCAAAAGAAAAGTAGTCAAAACTGGTAAAAATGTTGATGTGCTATCTTCTGTCGCGGGCTGTAGGTATTTAGGTATATAAGAAGGCATGTTTGCACGCGAAATAAAATTTTATGAGCAGCAGCTTGCAAACTTGCAGCATGCAACACGCCAGTAGTTAGTGACGCCTGTTGCATTCCGATTTTCGTTCACTGCTTTTTGTTTTTATTGGCTGACAAATGGTCTGAAAAGCACGCTTCACACGCAGCGGAAATGAGCCACGAAATGGGTAGGATAATAAATAAATTTTCAAGTAGAAAATATTGTGAAAGTATGCATAGCCAAATGTGTGCTAGTTTGCGGAAAATTAGAAAAGAATTGTTCTAAAAAAAGCTAATGTACGGAATTTCATTCATACGAAAAGAACACTAAGAGAAATCGCGAAGAATGTGTTCGAAAAAAAACCAATGTAGATTTGGTAATAAATACGTATGTATGTATGTGTGTTTAAAATTTATTGTGTATTGAGCTTGTTTACGTTTGGCTGATGAAATAAAAAATAGAATTATTCTAAGTACATTTTTTAGCGTAAACACTTGCGCTTCGCTTCAGCTACAAATTCGCACTACGTGCTAATGGGAACGCCGCCAGCCAGCAAGCGAATTGCTAATGATAATGGTAGTGATAATGATACAAAATTTTGCTGATTGTAAAGTTGACTTAACACATTTCGCTAGCAAATATTTTCAGCAATCTTTTTTGCAAATAGTTCTGCTATTTTTTAAATCCCCTTTATCGCTAATAGTATTGACTTAGCAACAAGTCAGGCATTTATTTAGTCAATGAAATCACTAATGCGTGTGACTATAACATATATTTTATCTAGAAATACATTAACAAAGAATTTAGGCGTATGTACATACTTACATACAAATCTAGTTAAAAACAAAATAAAAATAAAAAAAATTGTTGAGCGCTTTAGCGGAAAAATGAAAAAAAAAAGAATTTTAAATTAATAAACATGTGGCGTAAAAATTTTTTTCACATAAAAATAAACAAACCACACACAAGTACGCATAGGAAATGTTGTTGACTTTCGCAAGGGGCTTGTTGTTTACTTCTTCGCGTAAATAAATACATACATACATACATACATATGTACTTATGCAGATATTAAAAGAATTTTGATTAAAATTTATGTATTGTGAAGAATTTAAAATTTGTTCAAATAATTTTTAGTTTTTTGTTAGAAAATATTCTGCATGCCAATGCTTGTACGCTAAGGTATGTATATGTATGTATGTACATTAGACCGTACCAGAAAAAAAGTTCGCCGTACATCCCTCAGACCAAAGAATTTTTGCAAAGCAATTTTGAAAAAAAAAAAATTCGTCATATCTTCAGCATTTATAGTGGGAACTTAAAGTATGATTAATCTAAAGTTCATTGACCTCAAGTTAACTACCAGATCTCATTTCGTATAAACCTAATGTACCGCCCTAATGCCAGTGAATTAAAGCTCGCCAAAAATAATTCAACTTTTGCTAAGGAAGTATTTCGAGCGCAGGGTGTCGCCTTTTGACGTTTTTCGTCATATCTTCGGAATTTAGAGTACGTCCTATTATATCGACGTTTTTGTTTCGAGGCAATGCAATTCGAAAAAAAACATTGTTGTGTCGCCTTTTTACATTTCTCGTCATTCGTTCGCCATTTACAGTCGGATCTTAAAGTGTGATATATTAATGTTCTTGTCTCGATGAGAAAATTTTCGTTCAAAAACTAAATTTTTTTTTTTCGAAATTACATCTGCAAATAACCTTAGAATTTACTTTAGGGGCGTATGGCGAACCTTTTTTGTTTGCTTGTAAGCTGGTCCGGTCTAATGTACATTGGAGTAGATCGCATTGGGCAACATATGTATGTATGTATCAGGATAGCCAATTCATTTTTGAGAATTCCCCGATTCCGACAATGAAATTCTCCGATTTAGCCCGAAATTTCCGACCCATAGATATCTCCTTATTTATAAAAAAAAACACACACACAAAACTTAAATGTATTTCGATATACTGCTGGTCTTTCTGTTTATTTTATTTTTAAATGTAATTCATCTATGTATTTATAAACCAAACCAATAGTTAACAAATAAATAATAAAAAATGAATATATAGTATTTATTAGAGTCCGACCGATTAATCGGCATCGGCATCAAAAAACATTTGCTGCCAGCGCACAAAATAGCATTTTTTTTTTTGGTTGAAGGTGTTTCACGTTTTTTCCATACAAAAGTATAGTCGACAATTTTCTTTTATATGGAGGACACTGCCAGCAAAAAAAAAAGTGCCAAAAATTAACAGGATTTTATAGCAGGTTGAAACTTGCACTTCATTATACTAGAACAGAGATTCTCAAAGTTTTTTTTTGGCGTAGACCCCTTTCAAAAATTTACTGGTTTCGGTGGACCTCTACTGCTACATTTCTAAATATTCCCAGAGCTCGTAGAAAAATTAAATGTGAAGATAAGATCTAACTATATAAATTTGCATCGCGGGTGAATTGAAAAACTAAACTCGGAGTGACCAAAATAAAACTAAAATATTTTCTTTCTATTATTTTTCATTTCTATTTATTAAAATAATGTGCTTACATACTTGCAGGTTTTGAAAAAATTGAGCTAGTAAATCCATCAAAATACTCTCTCGCTCTGAGGAGTTCAATTTTTTAAAAGCATTTCGAGCCCACATGTTTAAAATAGAAAACTTAAAACAACAAAACGGCTAAGACAAACTTTTAATTCAGAAACTGACAGCGGAGAAAAGAACGAGTCTAGAAAAATCAATGGCAAACAACCAAACAAGCAAGAAGCACAAAACGTGTACCACCGTCTCATCCTCTTCAAGACAGGATGGGCAAATGGACTTGTCATTTTCACACCAACGTAGACCGCCGTCGAGACTCCCGTGGACCCCTGGAGGTCAATTTGGACCACTTTGGGAATCACTGTACTACAATTAAATGGTCTACAAGACAGCATACAAAATTCTGATTAAAAAGTTTGAAATATTGGTGAAAATACGCAGAATTTTTCTAATTTTTGTATAAAGTTTGAAATCTGAATTTATATGGTGTTTGTTGTATACCATCTAGACTTTTATATAAAAATATTTAATAAACATTAAATAAACAAAAGACAAAAGACTAATGCCAAATGCCAAAACCAGTCAAAATGTCGCAGTTCTTTTATTTTGTGGAACGCTATATGTATGTACAATGCATTCAGTGCAAAATAGTGTATTTTAGTACAAAACGAAATGAAATTTTATGTTCCTAAATATTTGTTGCTTAGCACCCATATAAAAAAGTGTTTTATATAATGTATATAAATGTGATATATGTACCTACATATATTTTTAGACATACATATATATATGTACATACATGTGTATGTAATGTTGCATAAAAAAGCCAATTAATTCAATTATTTGTTTTCTTTTGTTTTCTGTAACTCCGAAAAAAAAATAAATAAATAAATAAAATAAAAATAAAAATTAACTGATTTTATGAATTAATACGTTTATTTATAATTTTTTGTGGAATCGGCATCGGCCGATTCTTTCCCCATAAGCCGTACTAGGGATGTTGCGAATGTGGAATTTAGTAAGTTTTAATAATGTTTTTTTTTTTTTTTTATTTAGTACTTAAATGAAAAAATTGGAACATTGTATTTTAGAAAGTGTAATTTTGCTGCCTTTTCGGGTTACAGCCTAGTTCCTAACGGGTCGTAAATCAAACTTGAAACTTGACAAAATTGTAAATTCTTTTCGATTGAGACTGCACCAGTTGAGAGGACTTTCAATTATATTTATTTTTTTTTATTGCGGTGCAATAATTCCTTTTTGAGAATTGATCGGGGCTGCAAATGTCGGATATATCCTCCCGACTTTCATCTTCACAATCTAGCGTCATGGCAAGATCGTTGTTTAAACACCGTTGTGTTCCAATTTGTAGAACCTGTTACGTCAACAGCGGTTTTTCGATCTTAGTTTTTGTAATTCATTTTTAATACTGTCTTCTTTGACTGGTTTGAAAATTGTCTGCTTATAGCGAGGTTGTGAATAGGTGGATATGGCAAATAAATTGTTATTTTCTAGGAATTAAGATTTCGAAGAAAATTCTGGTTTGAAAGTCGTGGCTGCCAGCAGAATTAGTTTAAAATCTTGTTATTTTGTTAAAAAGGTACCCTGTTCTTTATAATAGTTTGAGTTATTGGAATCACGGTCGATAAAGGTCTCAAATCTGCATAGTTCCCGGGTGACTTCTTGGAAAGGTTCACCTGTAATGAATAGCTTGTAATTAGATTTTTTAGCTGTTGGTACCATAAGCCATTAGTGCTGCAAAACCATCGATAGTGGCTCCATCGATGGTTTTCGATAGTTTTGTAGACAACCATCGATAATATCGATGGTTTCAGTAGGGTGACCCGTTAAAGGAAAAGAGGTGCACAAATATTATTTTATTTACACATAATAAATTAGACGGATATAAAAGTCGAAACAATATAACTTTTAATTTATGTTTAAACTAATTAAGTATTAAAAGAATTCAAAATAAAGCAAAGTTTAATTTAGAAAGTTCAAAACAAAACAGTGTATTCATTTATTTTTCTTAAACTAACTAAAAAAATTTCACGAGAACCAAAATTGGCTTTTTGCGGGTTAAGGTAAGTGTAAAGGAGCTTTATATTTATGAGATCATGATAATATCAATATTATTGATTTAACAGCCATTGATTTTTATTTAAAAATATTAGCATATTTAAATTCTTAGGTTTTAGCGACGATCGCCTGTCGCTGGCTATGTAGCCTGCCTTACTAAACGTACGCTCTGACTCTGTTGAGCTTGCAAGAATAATAAGGTACTTATTAGCGCATTCTTTTAAGAATTTAATATTTGGTTCGGACATCTAAACAAGTTTTTTTTGTTTATAATGTTCCAAAACAATAATGCCCTTTATAGTTACCAGGCAGTATTCAAGAGGATCACTATCCGTAGGTATATTTACATCCTCAAAATACTGTCTCATTGTCAAAATTGTGTCAACACGTTGAGACTTTATTTTGTCTTCACGGTTTTTCTTTAAAAACCCAAATATATCTCGTTTTCCTAATTGTGTTGAGTCGGCAGTCTATGGTAGTGTTGAAACCGAAGGATCAGTGTAGTCAACTGGATTCGACAACTCCATTGCAGCAAGTTCACCCTGCAAGAGTTTTGCGGAAGCTTCTGCATTGGAAGCAGATCTAAATGCTTCTCTTTTGAAGCGAGCATCTAAGAGAGTGGCTTTTCTCACAGAGCTGCGGTTTTCATATGGCACAATTCTTCCCCTGAGGCGGTCTAACAGAAAGTTTGCAATAACAGTTCCTTTTTCAGTTTTCATGTTTTTAATGGATCCGTTGATGTTACTAAAAAGGCCGTAGATAATTGGCAAAATCAATGAGATCGTCCCAGTATTGCCAGCTGATACTCTTTTTGTAGCATCGTCCATTTGGTAAAATAGAACATCAAGATCCTCCAAAAGCTCTATTTCATCGGCGTTAACGATGTTAGGCGCTTTGTGTGTCTTTAGAATGACAGATGTAATTGCATCTTTATTTGCAAGTATCCGATTTATCATTTTGTATGCGCTATTCCATCGCGTTATGACTTCCTGCACCAGGCACAACGGATTTTTTTCGCCTTGTGCAACACGAAACTTTGCATATGCAATGAAACTGCTTTTGAAAAAAGCCAACTTTTTTTTACATTTTTAAATAAGTTCCTTTAAATTATCATGTGATAAAACATCTTGCATAACTAAATTTAGGCTATACGCAAAACAAGGAAGGTGATATTTTTCCAACAGTCTGCATGCCTTGACCATGCTCTGTGCATTATCAGTTACTATTGTCACTTTATCAAAGATTTTCCATTCAGTCAGCACGTGGCGTATGGAGCTTGCAATACTCTCTCCCGAAAGGTTGGTGTCATCATTTTAAGGGATTAGTCGACAGCACAGCTGTTTTTAATTTGCCGTCCGCAATGAAGTGACATGTGACTTAAAGCCATCAAATCTGTTCTGTTGTTCCATTCCATGCGCTCAAAGTGTTTTGATATTTTGAGGCGAATGAACGCAAATTTTCAACATATCGTTAATACTATATTAAAAGGGCGTATTTCACATTGTCGCTGTAATGTAAAAAAACACAACTAAATAAATTTTTTTATTGCCTAAAACGATGTGGTTACTTATGATTCGTGAGGTTATGTGAGGTTAGTTCAGATGGCCATGGCAAGTGCTTCATTCGCGTAATGACTATTCTTCCTCATCCATATTCGCATTTATTTTATCGGCAGCTTCTTCGTCGTCATATTCAAAATAGGAAACATTGCTTTCATCTTCTGCAGTAGTGGCTTTATTTAGTGTTATGTTTTCAGCGTCGAGCGATGGCTCATAGCTGCTGTCAGATGGGCTAAAATCTTCACAATCAGAGCTTTCATACAGTATATCTGCCACCTCTTCTGCCGGGTACCTTTTCTTCGACATCTGGGAAACACGTATTGGTATAAATAAGTCCCACGTAAAACACAAACTGGGATAATATATCCCAAAATTGTATTCAATAAAATTCAAACAGAATTGGAAAATATCTACGTACTATCTATTTCTAAACAAAAGGGCTATTGCAAAACATACTTTTTTGTCACCTTTTGTCCTGCCAGATCGCCGAAATTTCTAAACATGTGCTCGCAAACTTCACCAGTGGTACCAGATATAACAGAGTAAATATGTTTTGGGAGATTTTATCATAAATAAAACCCATAACTTGTATTGGGACAGATAGAAGATTTCATAAATAATAAAACGGATAAATGATTTTAAATTATTGTCCCTTTAGTCGTGAAAGGGTTAAGTGCTGGATGACTAAAATATTATTTTATTGCATAAGAAATAAGTATTAGCATGTACGCACTACATATTTACTCATTCTTGAGCAACAAATTTTTTGTTGGTCCTACTTAACTTTTACTTACTTTTTCACAAAACTTCATTAACAAAAAATCCACTGTTTACTAGCAATCAGAACCCAATCTAAATAATTTATATCAAACTAAAAAAAAATATTTAAATACTTTATCAATATTTATTTAATAGTTTACGCAAAGGCCACGTATTTCACAATCGAAAGGGAAGAATTTTCTTAAGCAGAACTGAATCAAATATAACAAAAAGCTTAGGAAATGTAAATAGCAACACTTTGCAAAGAGCGTGAAAAGGCGTAATAAAATAGTAAATTAAAAAGGCAAACAAAAATTATAAAATCAACAAATGCGGAATCGGCATTTGTATCACACCATTGGCATTGAAAAAAATTGTTGTCAGGTGTCGAAATGCGATGCGGTAAGAGGCAATAAGCAACGTGAATTACAACAAATAAATAAAAACGCCCAATTTTCTAATGTACATATGTACATACATAGTACCTATACATGTATACATATGTATGTATAGTATGTCTGCCTGTTTGTACGAAAAACAAAAAGGTCCTTGGTGAAAACCAAAAATAAAATAAGTTTCAAGTGCATTTGATTACTAATGCTACCAAACGCTATTAAAATGTTGCCTTTCGCACAGTTTCTCGCCATCTCTTGGCATCTGCCTAGTCGTGGGAGGAGGCACCAAAAGCTGTACATAGTATTGTATTTAGCTATGTAAGTGTGTATGTATGTATTTATAAGATTTCTTAAAGTTCGAAGACCTTATAAGAGCTATGAATATAAACACTGCTACAGCAATGAAGTGATTTTGAAATAAAAGCATGCATACGCCTGTGTTTTACACTTTACCCAGCAGTAAACATTTATTTTTTTTTTTAATTTATTTTTTTTTATTAATTTATTATTAATTTTATAAAAATTTGTGGTTTTGAAATTAGAAGCAGAAATGCCTACATAGTTGGCTTCAATAGAACCACTAAGATTGGCCTACCTCAAACTTGACCGAGCATTATGGTCTGATTGTGGCAACTTAACGTAACTTACGGCTCTCTCTTCAAAATTCTGTTAAATGGGTGTTGTTTATAATTGAACAGCCGAAACCTAACGTAACTTAATGGCGCGTCGAAATCTGTTTCATTTTGATTCTCTAAGTTCTACGTTCCGTTAAGTTAAGTTAAGTGGCTATAATCAGGCTTTTAGTAGGTGCACAACGAGTCTGATCGCGCGATACTGCAAGTCACAGCTGGTCTGAATATGACTAGTCTGAAGTACGATTTTAATATTTAGTTATGGTTTTAACTTTTTTAACTTGTTTTAATGGATATGTTGAATGTAATTTTAAGTCATGGGAACTATTAAAATAAAAATAGAAAGTTTTTTTAAAGAGCAACAGAAGGTTTGCTAAAAGTAGTTTTGTAATCAGCTATTAATTTTTTTATTCAAGAACTAGTAAAAAAACGAACATCTGTTTTGTGCTACAGGTATCTCCTATATCAGGGCCGGCGCACCTTTATACGTACACGTTCCATTATTTCCAAAGAATTATTCAATGTAGCCATGACGTGCCAAAAAGAAGTCAGGACTTATCAATGTTCTTGGAAACATTGTTTGACATTTAATCTTGAAAAAATAAACTAAAAAACGAATTAAGCGCCTCTTAAATGGATCTGTGTAACTTGTGTGAAAACGCCTGCTTCCGCCGATATCTAATATGTCTGGAATTATATTCCAAACTTCAAAAATTTTAGTATTATCAAAAAATTTAAACAAGTTCAGTTTATTAAGTGAAGTCACGGCGGGGTGCAATAGCGCCTTGCGAAATAAGCCCTTTAAGGCCTTATTACACTATTGAAAGTGAAATAAGGCCTTTATTTCAAAAAAGGCTTTATTACACTTCGAAAGTGAAATAAAGCCTTTATGAAAATTTACCCAATTGTGCAATAAAGCCTTATTTTTTTTTTATTAAACATAAGTGACAACCAACTACCGATATGATTGGGGTTATCACGAAGATTTGATTTCCGGCTGTGCGTCCGCCCCCGCTCCCATCCGCGTCCGCCGGTTCGTGCGTCCGCGCACATCCGCGCCGCCGCCCGCGCCCGCGGCCCGCGCCCACGGCCATCCACCGGACCATTTTCACGATTTTAAGTAAATAATTGAAGAACACACGTGCATAATTTTTTATATTTATGATTTATTGTGATCAAAATTGTACTATTTTACATTAAATAGAACACATTTTTCTTAAAAACTAAACAACATATAATTATTTCTTCCTTGTTATTGTAATACAATAACATCGTCATCTTTATTCCCTGAGTAGTTTTAATTTTTTTTGTTTTTTTTCCGTTTTTGATACTCTTGTTACACTGTTAAATTTTTTGTTTTTGTTGTTGTTGATAACAGCATTTCGTTTACTAAACTGTGTTATAATGTCGCGTTCAGTCATTTCCCTGCTAACCATCTTCGGATAATTTCTTAGGGAATCGCTGGATAGCGTTCTGGTAAGAATGCTGGATAATTTTGTTCAGCGGGGAGCCTTTTCTACCCATGTTGAAAGCTGCTAACTAGAGTTGGAAATTATAGAACTATCGAGTTTATCGAACTATGCGTTGGTATTTCGATGCCTCCTTTTACCCACAGTAATTTTTGGATTTGCACAGCACTAGTTTGTGATTTTGTTTTCACCTTGCCTAGCGCTGGTTGGCAGGGTTGTTAAACCACGTGTGTTGTTCAATTAATTCTTCAAAATCGTGAAAATGAAAAGTGATGATATACTTGTTTATAATATAATTCCGGGTTTGAGGAAAACCAGCAAATTATTACATATTCCAACAGAGGGACAAATTTATAAATTTAAATATTCTCAAAATAATACAAAATATTATAATTGTTATCAAAATGGATGTCCCGTCAATATTGCCGTGGATTTGAACAATGCAATACATTGCCGTAAAACAAATAAAAACTTAGTGCACAACCATGAGGCCCAAAATGAATTTATAAAGAAATTAAGTTTAATTAATTCTATTAAATTCGAATGCGCTAATAGAATGTCATTGAAAAGATCAAGTGTTCGTCAAGTGTATGATGAGAATTGCAAAAAGGCTAAAGAGTCTGCTCATTTGGTTGCATTTGGGAAAATGCGAAGGCAATTAATAAACATAAAATCGGAAGCCTTGCCAAAAACACCTCAAAATTTCCATGACATAATTTCAATTTTTGAAAACCCAGAAATTCGCAAGAATTATACAAATTCAAAATATGACAATGATTTGCCATTCTATCGTGGTACGGTGATTGAAGAGGATTTCGGTTACTCAATTTTTGTGTCCCCTACAATGTGTAACTCAATAATGGATATGTCTACTGGCGGCGAACCACGCCATTATTTAATAGATGGGACTTTTGGTGTAGCACCGATAAGTAGTTCCAATAGCTTTAAACAGCTGCTAATATTTCATATTGCTCATAATGAACATGTAAGTATATTTTTTTTAAATATTGTTGCGGTTAAATTAATATATGTATATCTTTTTTTCAGACATTTCCTTTTATCTACATTTTAATGTCAAACAAATCTTTGAATGCATATATCCATGTACTACAATACATCCAAAGTAATATTTTTGACATGAAGCCCACAACATTCACCACGGATTTTGAGTATGGCTTAAGAAAAGCATTGTCACAGATTTATCCACAAACAAAATTAAAGACATGTTGGTTTCATTTTACACAAGCTGTTCGAAGGAATGCTTCAAAACTTCCTAACTTCATGGCAAAATTAAATAAAGATAATGATGCGAAAAAATTGTTTCGCAAATTTCTAATATTACCGCTGTTAAAACCGGACGATATATTAATTCGATATCAAAATCTGAAAAATCAGGCTTTGAGTTATAATTTAAATAGCATTTTTGAACAATTCATAGCATATTTCGAGAGACAGTGGATTAAAAAGGTATATTCCATAAAATATTTAACACTCCCGTTTTAAGAAATAACATATGTATGTACATATATGACTTCTTTCTTTTTAGGAAGGCGCATCAAAATTCTCCGTTTATAACGAATCCATTAAAACTACAAGCTTAATAGAATCGTTCCATGGGCAATTGGGTAAATACCTTTCGAAAAACGGAAGTTTTTATAAATTCATAGACCATTTACTAGATGTAGATGTGACAAAATCAATTGATTTTAAAAAATCATTGGACGGCAGTATTTCAATATGTGTAGCAAAATTAAAAAGGCAAAAAACGCGAGAAAATTTGATTAAAACTATCTTAAGAAATTTGGAAAATGGTATAATCAGTGTGAACGACTGTCTTAGCCAGTTAAGTTATAACTTATATAATGAGGTGTCTTTGAACGCGATTCTGGAACAGGATAGTATAACGACGACGACAGGTGTTGAGAATGATGAGGTTGATCCAATAATTGATACCTTACCATCTGTCCTGCCTTGCACCATTGAAAATACTTTGACATGCATTATTTGTTATGAAAAACAAAGAAATATATTGTTATTGCCATGTAGTCATTTTAAGATTTGCAGTGATTGTTATGAAAAATTGGACGCGGAAAAAAAAAGGAATTCTGTGTCAACTTTATGTCCAGTGTGTCGGACCATTGTTCAAGAAGCCAAAAACATTTTTGTCTAATTTTCTTTCGTTTATTTTGATTTGGGGTTCTTTTTTTGAATTATTAATATTCCATTAATTTTTCTTAATATGAAAATTTTTTGTTGAATTATTAATGTTCTATTAATTTTTGTTAATATGAAATTCTTTTTCTGAATTATTTATGTTCTATTAACTTTGCTTAACGTGAAATTTGTGTGTAACTATTCAATAAAATACAAAAAGAATTAGAATATTATTGTTTCATTAAAAAAAATGAAAGGGCAATAAGGCCTTTAAGGCTTTATTTCTCTTTCGAAGTGTAATAAAGCCTTTTTTGAAATAAAGGCCTTATTTCACTTTCAATAGTGTAATAAGGCCTTAAAGGCTTTATTTCACAAGGCGCTATTGCACCCTGCCGAAGTCACATCAGGATACATAATAAATTTGAGTGTTTCTGATAACTCCTTGAATTCAGAAAACCTCGATGAAAATTCGTTGATGAAAGAATTTAAATATTACTAAAGAAAACTCTTCAGTGACACTTGATTTGTCGGTTTTTATCTAAATTAAAATCTGATTTTAAATTTGTTAAGTTTGGCAAACATTTGCAATTTTTCTAAACAATGGACCATATAAAGACGACACTAAAGTTAGTTGCAGCTTTTTGACATAATTATTAATGTAATAGCTGCCAAAAAAAAGATGGTACTAAATTGAGAATCAACTTTATTTCGACTATAATATCTTTCCCCATAACTTTCAGTTTAGCCTAAACAGCGCGAATTAGATCTATGCATCATAATTATAACAGTTTTATTAGAGCCTTGAAGCTTTACGTTCAAATAATTTAAATACTGGCGCATATCCGTAAAAACAACCAATTTTGAAAGCCACGTATCAGCCTCAACCCTTCGTTTATTTAATGCCTGCGAAGATGTGAGATTCATTATTTTTGAGAACTACACCCGTTAGTTATATCACCAAGTTATATCACGAGGCGAAGCCATGCTTTGCGCACAGAGCTTATTGATGAATGATGCAATAGAACTCAATAATCGAATGTCTTATGTGGATTTTGTTGGTTACTGTTTGTATTTTTGGCTCTCCTGACCTGTTGTGTCGATTAGGTAATAAATACTACTACTAGTAATTAAGGAATTGAGTCCTCATTTAATACCGTGCCCAAATTATTTAGTTGCTTGCCATCGATGGCACGCGTGCCTTAGCTTCGCCAGCCCTGTCCTATATTGTACGTTGCATACATGCATATGTGACTGACTAATAAGGTGATTGACTCGGTTTTTCCAAACCGGTTTCCACCGGTTTCTTTGGCCATCTATATTTTTTTTTTAATCTTGATTTTTCGAAAACCGAAAAAGTCTGATTTTTTTATCGAACAAACCGGTTTTTTTCATTTCATACAAATTTCGAACTTAGAGTTTTTCGAAGTTTACAAGGCTTTTCCAGTTTAACAGAAACGCCTAAATTGTTTTAAAACAAACTATCCTAGGTCATTTGGGGATGAACAGTATATCATATTTGATTACAATAAATCAGGGACCCGGACCTTTATAACTTTTATAATAAAATAAAAAAAAATTTAAAAAAAATTTTGAAAAAAGATATCTTTCATTTTATTTGGAATAAAATAAACGGCCAATCCGGGCTTTTATTTATTTAGACCAGTTATAACAGTTAAACTTGGCCAAATATTTCTTAAGTCCGAAATAAAAGTCCTTTCCTGATAATTAACAAAGCGTATCCAAATCAAACAAATTTGGTACCAAATGAAAGAGGACTCAAATAGCTTTCAAGCAGAAGTATCTTAACGAAGGTGTCTACCTATTTATATATTTTTTTAAAATCTATATAATACGCGAAGCAATTTTTTGTCCAGGTCATCAGATATGCACTGTTCGTTAGAATTTCAAACAGGAGCTGCCACCTGTTAAAAAATTTAATTGGAATTATTTAATAATAATGAGTTATTGCAATATGGGTATCAACGAAAATGCTTTTGAAAATTCTTTATTTCTTAAGTACATGTAGGAGGGTTGCGGCCTGTTGAAAAACTCAAATTCAATTTGAACTAAGGTAATTGAAATATTTATAACCATATAGGTGACAGACGTAAGGACGTAGTATTTCAAAATATTTTGAAGAGCGTTGCAACCTTTTTAAAAGTCGAATTTTTTTAACTTATCCGCAAATTATATGAAATATTCAAATATGGGCCCAAAACGAGACCTTTACCAGGAATCTTTTGAACTTGGAAATCTTTGAAGAAGGTCACACCCTCAAAAAAAATTTAATTCAAATTATTTAATAAGTTAAATGAATTATTAAAACATGGGTACGTATTTAGAGGAGTTTCCACGTGTTTAAAAAATCAAATTCAATTTATATCGTCAGTTAAAAAAAAAATAAAAAGATTTTAATGTAATGTGGAACGATTTTCCGTCATCCCTTGTCAAATCACACTCCTACCCTGTCGGAAACACCAACAACGAAAATGAGAAAAAGATTTTAGTTTAAAAATAACTTTAAAGAGGGTTGCCATATGGTTTTCAAACGAAATAGTGAAAAAAATCGTTAGTTTCGTTTGAACATTTACTTTTTTTAGACTTTCTGTTGAATTCAAATTATTTAATAAGTGAAATAAATAATTAGAAGACGGATTAATTTCTGAACTGTATAGAGGGGAGTTGCCACGTATTTTAAAAATCAAATGCAACTTAATTTATCAGCTAATAGTAATACGCATGTGTTACAATGTCAAACGAATGAGTTATAAAAAAATTTAGCTAGAAAATAATGTTAAAGAGGGTTGCCACCTATTTGAAAGTCGAATTTTTTTAACTTATACACAAGTTAAATGAAATATAAAAATATGAGTCTTTAGTTACACTAATTCGAAGAGTATAACTATGTATATATATATATAGAGATAAATAATACGAGAAGGCAGTTTTTTAAGGTCATCGGATTTGCAATGCAATGGGATATCAAATTAAAGAACTGGACCTGAAGATGCTTAATTTTTTTAAGTTATTACTTTTTTAGCGGTATACGGTGATTAGAAATTTGGTGAAATGAAAAACGGATACCGTGCGCGAGACCTCTCTTCAGTCGGAAACGGCTGGATGGCATTAGATAAAACATTTTAAATATTTTGTTATGGTTTTTAATGGGTTGCCATCTGTTAAAAGTTAAGATTTTTATTTTGGCCTAACAAATGTTATTAAATTAAAAAATATATATATAAATAGGTGGCAACCTTCGTTTGGATATTTCTGTTAGAAAGCTATTTCAGTCCTCTTACATTTAATACCAAATTTGTTTAAGTAGGATAAGTGGTTTGTGTATTATTACGAACGGACCTTTATTTGAGACTGAAAAAATATTTGGCCAAGTTTAAAAGTTATTACTGGTCTAAAAAAATAAAAGTCCGGATTTTTTTAGTTATTATTGGACTTTACCCCAAAAATTCGAGAAATAAAAAAGACTCCAGGATTCTTGCCCAGGGGATCCTAGGATCAAAGTAACATTGATAACTTTACTCTACTACGATATTTAGCCGGACTTTTATAACATCGAAAAAAATAACTGTTATTTTCGTTTCCTGAATAAATGAATGTTTGGCGCTTAAACGTTGCCTACGTATTTGGTCGAGCTTCTCCAATTCGTGTTCTGTTTCTTGATGTTGTAACACAATTGGAGAAATCTACAAATTTTCTCCACCTCCGAGGGGTGACCGCTATTCGAAAAAAAAAACTTTTTTTGATGTTGTTGGTCATGACTTCATACCAACATAAGCATTTTCACTGTTTAGTCGGTTAACTGGTTTATGCGGTTTTTTCTCAATTTCAGAATTGGATTTTTTCGATTAACTCGAAACCGTTTTTTTTGGGAAAAAGCCAAATAATCGAACACCCTACTATTTGGACATACAGACATGTACGTATGTATGTATGTAGGTGCCATTCGACATTGAAAATTAGGTGAATGTTGATATTGCTTTACTGCCTGATTGAGAAATTCACCTAAGAATCGCTGATGTTTGCCAAATTTTACAAAATATCGTAAACACTTTTTCCCTCGATTTCTTGTATTGTATTTCGAAATGCTGACGGAAAGCAAAATAATATTGCGTTATACGTATTTACATACATACATACTTACGATGTATGTACCATATTAAAGTAGGCATAATTTTTCTAAATTCTATTTGTAAGTGAGAAATTCGTTAATTTTATTAAGCAAATTTTGCATTTGAATTCTTACTCACTGCTCTCATTTCTTTGTTTATATTTTAGCAACAAAAGTATACATACATATACTGCCATCAACGTCATAAAATGCTTATTTTTGCATAGACATTTTTTATGTGAATTTTGATTGCCAATTCTTTCATCTAATTTTAGTACAAAAATGTTTGGTAATTCCATGTTGTTAAATTTTCAAAAATACCGTTGTATTTTTGGTTTAATGTCTCATTTGCGACATTCTTTGGTTCAGAAATTATACATTTAATGTAATCAAATAATAATTTGGTTGATGAATAATTCAATGCGCATGCTTGGAAGAATGTTTCGTATTTTATTATGAAATTGTTTTGTGAGAAAAAAATTTAAGAAATTTAAAGAGGGCGAAAGAGAGTGTTATATCTATTTACTAAGAATGAAAATTGCGTCAAAAACTAAAAACAGGGTATGTACATACATATGCACATATACTTATATAGAATAAACTAAATTAAATAGAGCGGTGATGAAATCTTAAATTTCGGGTCTTCTCGCCATTTTTTTT
>NW_023458559.1:61694697-61722326 GCF_013731165.1 Rhagoletis pomonella | reverse complement strand
ATTTAATTAATAAAGAAAAAACATAAAATAAGTTTCTAAAAATTAAATCAAATTAAAAAATATATATATTTTTCTTTGTAAATAAAAAAAATCTTAAAATTATAAGAAACTTAAATTAAAAAGACAAAATATGTAAATAAAAAAAATCCTTTGCCCGAAGACTCGAAGTCGGAACCAGAGAACGTTTATAAATAACGTATGTGCAAACGTTCTCTGCTTGCTGTTGATAGAAAAAGGGAGAAGCAACGTCTACGTCACGTCCATGCGGTGGTGAGTTAGCTGACACCAGTGTTGCTATTATGGTGCTTTTGGAGCTAGATTTAGCTCCTTATTTTTCTTTTTAGCTCCGAAAATTGGGCTTTAGCTCCTAGCTCTTTTCAAATTTATTTAGCACTTTCTTAGCTCCAGAAGTAGTTGTGTTTGGTAAGATATTATAAATACAAATCTGTAAGTTCATTCTACAAGTGTTGACTAAAATTTATTTGGCTTTGGCTATTTTCGATACCCTCATATTATTCTTTTTCAATTAATACTTAGAAAACTTCCATTCCTAATGCAAATGGCGCGCAAGCAAATGGAAAACGGGCAAGTAAGTCAATCAGTTTATGCACCGTGCGCACACAAACTATACCGGACAGTAATTCGAGCTCCGATAAGCTCAAGCGGTGTATTCTCCCTCAGGCTGCCACAGTGGAAAAGGAAAGCCAAAATTTAACTCGAGTTTTTATGGTCAATTCAAATATCCGAAATTGCAGATTTTAACAGTTTTTAAAGTATTTTTAGTTCATTGTCTGGTATATATAAGTATGTGCATACTTATAAGTGTTATAACGAAATATATACACCTTATTTTGGTTTTAACATTTTCTTTTCAGTACTTAAACTTGTAAAATTCGTTATTTTTATTAAAATTGCGGAAAATGTAAAAGCCAACCTTACGTCAATAACTGTTCAACTTAAAAAAAAACTAGCTCTTCATTTTAGCTACTATTAGTATTATTTAGCTCTTTCTAGCTCTTTTTTCGGTCGTTTTAGCTCCAAATGAAATTTTTCTCTGGCAACACTGGCTGACACGTTCTCCGTTTTTACGTCCGTCGGTAACTGCGCTTTTCCGTCCGCGGGCGTTGTTTTGAGCATCACTACTATAACGTTAGTTGCAGCTTTTTTGACAGATGCTCTATTGAAAATTATGTTAAAAACCTGCTACTAATTAATTAGCTTCTAGAAGGTTGCCAGCTGTCTAAAAAATTATAAGATCCGCACCGTTCGTTGGATTTCAAAAAATGAGGTGTCAAATGAAAGCGCCTCTAGAAGTTCAGCAATGTATTATTTTTTGAGTAGCATTGCCACCTTTTTAAATATTATAAGATCTTCATCGTTCGCTCGACTAAAAAATTAGGTACCAAATGAAAGAAAAAGGTTTATTTTTTTTAGTGTTTAAAAAATACTACATTTTGAACTTGCCCCATTATGTTTGCTGTTTGTTTTTAAAGTTCAGTAATAGGAATTTTATTAAAATGAAAAAGGAGAAAGAAAGGTTATCAATTCGTCGGAATATTTTTTTTATGTATGCTACCGCATAACTTTGGACCACGTTAACCGGTTTCTATAATTATTTTTTTTAAAGCAAAGGTGTTAATTTGGTGTAAATCCGATCATCGGATCATGAAGAAATTAACGATAATCTCTCGGTTTGGTTTTTTGCTTAAAAATTACTTGTTTTTTTTAATATTTTTAGTTTATTGCTCATATTCCCTTCTTAGGTCTTGTTTTGTGAAAAAAAACAAACTATGTAATAATATGCTTATCAATTTTATTAAACTTTCGAGGTATTCGAGGAGATTTTCGAATAAAATCGAATTTTGCAAAGATTTTTGATATTTTTAAATTTTTTCATTCCAATAGAGGAACATCTCTTTAATTTCAGCCAATGTCATATACATAGATATATGTATTATGTATTTATCATATCTATAAATGTAGGCAGCGTAAAATTTAAGAAAATACAGGAAATTACATTGCCGGCAATAAAGCGTCGAAAGCAAGAAAATAAACATTTCACCCACAACAATGCGAAAAATGCGAGAAATGCCAGTGTTATGCAAAATAAATCACCATTCAGCACAAGTGGCTACAACTACACAGATACTTGTGCTGATTTGCCATGTCAAAGTGGACGCTCACCCACCCACCTCAGCCTGTCCAGCAATGAGGCAATCAAGCACTTGTGTGCATCCGCTAGTATTGTATATGTGCATCTTTTCATTTATAAACAATACTGTCAATTATTTAGCGCAATTTTTATTTAGTTTTTCTCGAATGCATTTACGTTGCTGCGTACCGCAGCAGAGATAATTGTGCCAAATTGTTGCCGCCACTTATGGCGGAGCGGAGATGTGGTGTATGCAAGGTAGGTAGAGCCGGCAAGCAATTAGTCCGTAGATTTGCAGATCTGCTATATATTTACTATATCCGCTACTCTGTCTATCTCGCCGCGGAAGCCACCTCTCTAACACTTCTGGTTCCCCTTTTTCGCTCATTGAAAACACTTCTCGCTTTCTTTCAACTATTCTTAGACCACTCGAGTCAACGAAGATATTTCGCAATGTAATTGTATTTGAAATTTCAACATCAGTTTATGGTATTTAGAACAGGTGGTATTAAAATAAATATACGCTGTCCCATTGTGGCGACGATTCTCAGGCCGAAGCCGGCAGGGCGGGCGTCTTACAAAAATGCGAAAATTTAATTCAATTCATTCTGAATACTACCTGGCGCACTTTTCCTTGCTTTACAACAGTTTATTTGTAGTATTGCAGTGTTGCACTGAGAATATTGCAATTTCTAAAATATTTTGTTTTTATTGACTGTATGATTTCCGCATTCTAAGCGAAAGCAGTCGTTACAAATATTGATTTTCGCTCAACTGGGTAATAACATACATACATACATAATTATTTGAATTATTGAAATATTTTATGTTTATTGCGCATTTGTCCGTGCTGTTAAATGAAAAGTTAATTAATAGTTCGTTCGTGAGTGTTTCCTACAAAAAATATTGAAAAGTCTTACTCCCATGTTTTAATACTAATTTCCCCCTTACATACGAGGGTGGCCTTTTGAATTTCTCGCGTTGGAACGTAAACACTACTCCCATCCAGTACTATCTGTTTTTACTAAAACTACTGTAAGGTATTGAGCGACCTGCATTGTTTCGTCTTTGGATGACAGCCAGCTACCTCAGCCGCCATCTTCTTTGCATTAGGGAACCATTGGTTCTCTCTGAAGGTCTTCACCCTAAAAAATACTTCACGTAAAAAAATTTTGCCAGCCAAATAGGACTGGGACTACAAGAAAGTGGAGAAACGATTAAAGTGTAAACAAACCCACCGATTTTGGCAAATGAATTGTTTTGAGTCCGAAAACAAAAAAACACAACTCAAGCAATGATAAGATTATTTAGCTACCCTCGTATGTAGATATGGAGTGATTCAATAAGATCGCAAATGTCCGCTATAGCGCCATTGTTTCATGGGCTATTTGGCAAGCGGCACCGTCCTATTGAAACGACAAGTCCTTCACCTCTAATTCAAGCCATAAAAACGCTGCAGTGAAAAGCCAAACCAGTCAGTAAAAAATACCAGTTCATTAACTAGTATGTGCTAAAGCGATGGCCTACCAGTTCGACAATTTCGAAGAACTTAAGCTTTTCAATTCAATCTATAACACAGGTCTGCAAAAAAATGGGTTCGGAATGTTCTATAAAAGTGTAGTGTCATTTCCAAAGTAATTTTTTGCGTAGAATCCGAATCCGGGGTTTAAATTGCTCTATCACGTCAGGACTTTGAGATATCCTAACCTAAAAGTGCAAAAAACGCTGTTTTTGCCCATTTTTGAGGTTATGTAGCTACGAAGATTTTGCTCTCCATAAAAAAGTAGACATGGTATTTTAAAGTATAAGTCTTCCTCTTTTAAATGCCGTTGAGTTTGCTCAAATATCTTAATTTTTCACTGAGATATCGCATTTTGAAGTCTCCATGTTTGTGAATGTAATCGACCGTATCACGTCTCATGTTATCTCAATGGATTTTCGAATATCGAAAAATTCACAAACATGGAAACTTCAAAATGCGATATCTCAGTGAAAAATAAAGATATTTAAGCAAACTCAACGGCATTTAAAAGAGGAAGACTTATACTTTAAAATACCACGTTTACTTTTTTATGAAGAGCAAAATCTGCGTAGCTACATAACCTCAAAAATGGGCAAAAACAGCGTTTTTGCACTTTTAGGTTAGGATATCTCAAAATCCTGACGTGATAGAGCAATTTAAACCCCGGATTCGGATTCTACGCAAAAAATTACTTCGAAAATGACCCTACACTTTCCTAGAACAAAACGTTGTTGACCTGTGTAATTTATATTTTGAAATATTGTAATGAAAATTGGACGAATTTTTGTTTTGACACGTACTGTTTTTTGATTGATCTGGCAATGTGGTCCCAAAAAATAGGACTTAAGCGTTCAGCGACATCTGCCTTTGAATTGCCAAAACCAAACATAAACCGCAATTAATTGCTTTTCTTACAAATGTCGGCTGTGGCATCGCGTGAAGACTACCGGTTCTGGTGCTGAGATAGCAGGTTCGAGTCCGCTTGGAGGTGGTTAAGATTTTTAAAATTAATTCAATTTATAAGACAATATAACTATTTCAGTTTAAATATAAATAATAAATTTGAAAATCTAGTTTCATTGCAGAAAAAACATGCATATGGGCAGAAATACTTGTGCCCTAAAACAAGAAATTAAATAAAAATATTTTTTTTTTTAATATAAGAATTACAATAAATACCCTAAAAAAAATTTCCCTGCGCCAGGGATTGAACCGCGATCCTCAGTAATACCACGCCAGTGCTCTGTTCGGGCGGCCATTGTGACTGCTGGAGCGCCGCGAGCAAAATGGCATACTTATCAGGATTGCCACTTTGGTAAATTATTACCAAAATTGGTAGAAAAAATTTGGATTGGTAAAAAGGTAAATTGTTGTTCATTTTGGTAGATTTTTGTTAAAGTATTTTGTTTGAAAAACAAATAAAACTTTCCTTCCCGCTTTATTTTTCGTGGTTACCTTTATATTATAAATTTCTTTCTACATTGTTCCAATTCCATCGACTATAAAACTGCATACCAAAAAATTCAGATTAAAAACTCGAAATTTAGACGAAAATTTTTGTAATTTTTCTTTATATAGCTTGAATCCTTGATTTTTATTGCAAGTATCAATTTTGAATAAATTAGCTTTAATATTTACTGATTTTTCGAAGATTTCGTTTTTTCTCTTAATTACCGTTATATGGGATGTGGGCGGGATTATTGCCCGATTTTAAAAATTTTCGGCCATTTGGTATGTTGTATCAAGGCTAACAACTGTGCCAAGTTTGAAAGAAATTGGTGCAGCGGTTACCAAGATATATACATATAACCATAAGTGGGCGTGGCTACGCCCATTTTCCAAAAATTTCTAATATTCTTATTTTTCGTCTAAAAATTATTGCAAATATAAATTTTGAGTGCATTATCTAAAAAAAAGTTATTGGTAGATTTTTTCAGATTTGGTAAATTTTTTTCAAATGGCTGGTAAATATTTTTTTTAGTCAGTGGCAACCTTGATACCTATGCTTTTCACGGAGGATAAATTGGCACACGATCTCAGCAACTGGTATGATGCTACTAGTATATGTGCAAAAGATCTGTGAATTTTTATGTATGAAGAATTCATTTCCTTCTTATTTGCCACTACAGGCGTTTATCAGTTTTAAATTTTTTTATTCGTCACTCAAAATTGTTGAAATGATGAATGAAAGCTTATTCTTATTTTTTTTTTATTCAATTATTAATTTTTCTGATCACGCTCATCCCTGGATGGTGGTATTGCTGGATCTTAGGTAGACAAAACCCTTCTCTACTTCATAGGCATGACTGCGACTATTGACGCTAGGAAAATGATGCGCTTACGACGGTTTTAAGAGATAGGCGATTCCACCGTCACTGGTGGCACGTTTGTACACAAAAAATGTTCTTTCTTGTTTAAAATTAAGTATAAAGTACTCAACAATTCTACATTTTGATAAAGCTACACCTAATTGCCTACTACATATATGAGTTATTACAAAATACGAAACAAATTTAAGCTTACTTTTATGTGGAACAAATCTGAGTTATCTCTTCTGTCACGGATGGGACGAAAAAAGAACCTGCCTTTTGAAGCAGATATATTTTACGGAAACTCTCCGACTTTATTTCACTTTTCTGTGTGAACTTGATGTCTTATAATTATAAATACGAAATTCCTCTATCACGGGTGGGACAGATTAGTTATTAAAAAATATAAGAAACCAAGTAGGGGTTCAATTCACTCACGTTTTATCTTAGGATAGTGCATTTTATATAGAAGAAAATGCCTAGCACCGTCAGCAAAAAAAAAAATTATTAAAAATCAATGCGATTTCCTAGCGTCTTGAAATTTTCACTTTTACCTACTTAAGTTTTTCTAAAAATACCTAGAATTTTTCTAAAAATTCTGAACAAAAAGTTTAAAATTTTTGGGTGTTATTTTTAAATTTGTTGAATTTTCATAATTTTTGTACGAAGTTTGAAATGTGGTTCTGGTTATGCAATGTGCTAGACTTTTATAAAAAACTATAAACATTAAATAAACAAAAGAATAACCTAAACTGGTCAAAATGTCACTTAACTTAATCGGTTGTAGGGACACGATATCGAATCGAAAGTATTTATTTGGTACTCATATAAAGTATCGCTGTAAAAATATCGGGTGCCCATTAATATCGGAATAAAAAGATTCGATACACCAAATATCGATGCGACGACATTCGATACGATACTAGGGTTCGGGTACTCGATTCCAGAAATTATCGTTTTAAAACTATCGAGTAAAAAATATCGGTATCGAATGATAAAACTATCGATTTGTATCGTAATGGCTTATCCACACTTTTGTTAGTTTTATAACGGAAATAATTTTTGCACTGAGGTTCAGTTTCCTATGGAACCTCCCAGATCCCAAATTTAGACATGACTAGCTACGTTTACTTTTGTAAGATCTTTTCCGAAATTTTATTATCGGTGAAAATTTGATAAGGTGCCATCAGTTGGTTGGTAGACACACACACACACTCTTCGGTCAGCTGAAACAGAGGCATGATTTGAATGTACAAGGTGTACATAAAGATGTACAGTAGGGTGCCTCGCAAAAAAAATTTTGCGATTTTTCCACGGCGATTTAAAATTTATTATACCTTAAGGCCTATGCCCAAATATTTCGTGAGCTGTACCGATTTGAAATATCTCCAAAAATTATAAATAAAATATTTTTTTTAATGTTATTTCCAAAAAATCACTTCAGATGATAGAGGATTAAAGCTTAAAGATCTGTATAAAAATATAAAAAAAATTTACCAACTGCGTCAAAATAAAGCGAGCTTTTGAGGTATGTATTTTCAAAGCCTTTTTTCCATCTTTTTTGTTCTTTTAATTATTATTTGATTTTTTTATGTAATTATAGTTGTTGTGAAATTTTTAATTAAAATTAAACTCCAAAACATTTTACTAACTTGAAATAATACATAAATTTAAAAAATATTGTTTGGAATCGCTCGGATTGGGGACCGAACCTGGGTGCTACTGCGTTTACTACTTCAGCAGCAAAACAAAACCTTATTCACCATTTTAAAATCACGTTCCCCCTTTTTAAAGTTAAAATTCTGTTTTTGGCATAAAATGCGTTTTAAATTGACTATGAAATAGATAAAATGGTGATTACTATAAAACATAATTTTAATCGTTAAAACCTTTTTCTAACTTCTTTATGACTACAGGCCAATAAGTTTTATAATTCCGTTGGGAAAACAATACCTTTTTTTTGTATTGCGAGTGATGCACCCTAATGTATATATACATATTTATTTAGTAAGGTGCATTTTTCAATAAACCTTGAAACTATACGTCCCACAATTAAAGTAGATAGATTTAAAATATTCAGCCTAAAAAACGTAGATTTTACACAACACAAAACTAACCATGAATAAAAAAAAACTGCAAATAAATCCTAAAAATATTCAATATTTTCGGCATAACAAATTCGTAATTACATAAAATGTACTGAAAAGGGAAGTAAATTCACTCAAGACAAGCGGATGTGTTTATTTTTTTTTTTAGTTATGTACCTTAATTGCCATCACAACGCCCGCAAATCCTTTAAATGCACACTTAAGCCGGATTGAATCCTGTGCGTGGCGTTGCCGCATATTGCGGACAACGATTATTTTTTGGCCAGCATTAGCAATTCCACACTTGACTTTCATTTTTTTCGGTTTTCGATTTATGATTCGCCCTTTATTTCGAGGCAGGCAGCTGAAGTATAATTTTTGTAAACCGGAAAATGCGATTAACTGTAGAGGTGCGAAAGGAAGAGATGGGCGAGAAGTGAATGGCACAACCAACAGCTGGTGAAGCGGTGAGTATGTAGAAAAAAAATCTAAACTGAAATCTGAAGTATCTTGCTGCGTGGAGAGTTGAACGCCGCAATCGAGCGATGGCATCACCTGCGCGCAAGGAGCGCAACTGTACCGCTGTATCATTTTAGCCTGCTGGCGGCCACACGCATCCAAACATACTATGAACATGGGTATGAATTTATTTGTATATGACAGCAAGGGTCATCAGCAGTGTTGCCGTTGTGCGACTAATGGGGCAATTTGACCCTTTTTAAGCACCAATACCCTATGGCCAGCCTTTTTGAAAAATTTTGATTTTTTTACCCTTTTTCAAAATTATGTGCGACATTTGCCCTTTTTAAGGAAATGTTAAAAGTACCATGCTATTAAAGAATATTTCCTACTGTAAGTACGAAAAAATGCATCACTTAAACTTTTAAAGGTGAGGCAAATCGATTTCTGTGTATGTTTACAAATCTGTTTTGTGCAAAGCTAGTCCCGCCATTTTACTTTATAATACATTTAAATTCGATTTTGTCTTTGGTTTGCAGATTTATTCTTTTACTAGTAAAGAAAAGCAAAAATAATATGGTGATCCTTTTTTCGTAATTTACCCCTTTTTGCGACTTTCTGAAAATCTCAACGGCAACACTGGTCATCAGCAACAGGTGGGTGCCGCATGGATGAGAAAAGTAAAAGCCACTGCTTACGAGTATACTGTCTTAAATGATTGGAGTGTGGCGCATTGTTTGACCCAAACAATCGACGACAGTTTCTTGCTTTTGTTTCAGCATAAAATATTTATGTTCATTTTTTGCGTGTGGCCGTTATAGTGAATAGCTCTATTAAAAAATGAAGTTACAATAAAAGTGGCATCTAAAAAAAGAGGAATAGAACAAAATTCATTTCGCTTTGTTTTATTTTCGGTTTTATGAATGGTGTAACAGTTACAGTTTCTTCTCGTACCTTAAGCCAGTATTGTTTACACTTTTGCAAATCATAATATATATATGTAAGTCATAAACAATTCAATTTTGTCAAGGGGTTTGCAAAAGTTTTAAAAACAAATGCTCAAAAGGAGTTGACCAACAGCAGTGATAAAAAGTGCAAAATAAATTTGTCAATTTAAAATTTTTTTAAGGACCACCCTTGATAAAATTATACTCCTGGGAATTAGTTGGCACTTCCTCAGAATAACTAGAATTTCTTGTGGCCAATATGCTTCATAGAAATGCATAAATAAGACAAATATATTTAGTAGAAGAAGAGTAAACAAAAGATTCAGAGATATTTTTGACCTGGTAAATTCGCCATAGACCAGCAGCCGTATTCCAACATTTGCTATCGCTAATTTTGATTGCCAATAATCTCCAAAATGTGTTACTCTTCCATGTTGTACGGGTATACATATATGTATGTGCTTTTAGGATCCACTGCTTTTCATTTATGGAATTTTAACGACAAAAGTTTTTTTCGTGGCGATTGTCAGAATTCCACTGCAGGTATTCAACATACGTCAAACATTGGAAAAGAAACACCAACTCTTTGGCGATTTTAAAGTTACCTTCGAAGACACGCAAATACGGCTGCTAGCCGCACTTCTCCGAGCCATTTGATACCAAACGAGGTTTCAGATATGTAGGTCGACTCCCTATGGTGTGAATTCTTCAATCCAATGCTGTCATCCACATCATCGGTCTCAATAAACGCAACGTTCGGTTTTGCCTTTTCCAAGTTGGATTTGTCAGCAAGGCGAGAGCGTCTGGAGGCGAACGGTAGAGTTGCCCACATTCACTAAGCAATTTATAGTACTTTTACAAAAAAGTCGAAAATCTATAGTACACTTCAAATATATCTGGGCAAATCTAAAAAACGGATACACTTTCAAAAAAAAAAGTTTAATTTTTTAATTTGTGGGCACACCTATGTTTTATATATGATTATATTCGTAATCTCTTAATAAATCGATAAATATACATAATTGTAATTCATTTTCATCAAGTACTTCAAAAGTTTGACGAGGAATAAACTTTTAGGTCGTTGAAATAGAAAACGAAGGAATATCTTGGGTTCAAATTACGATGTGCATTGTGCAAGTTGTAAATTTAAGCAAAGATTTTGAAAGTTGAACTCATTTATTTGGATATTCTCAATTCAATGGCATTCCCTGCTTTATCAGATTGGCTCCGGTTTTCGAGATAATGGTACTTGAAAATTTGATTAAATTTTAACTATTTTATAAATAACTCGTTCAGTTTTGAAGTTATTTTACTAAAATTTTGCACATCGCTATTTTTTAGTATTTGCTTAACTAATTCTGAAAATCGTCGAAATAGGCTCACTTTAACAAATAGCTTCCATACAACACATTATTCAGATATGTGGTTTGGCCTCTAACTTCATCATAAAGACAAAGTTAACAGTGTTTATGATGAACAAAAATAGTACTAAATTTCTTACCCGCTTAACTGGAGGAGTTATATCGCAAAATCTTAGGGAATTATTGGACAGTTTGTAAATCGATAAAACATTACAATTATTGATGGAAAACATTTATTTGTGAACGAAAAAGCAACTCAAGTGAGCATAGGGTTGCCAGACGTACTGCGTAAATATATCTGGAAATGTACTCCTTTCTTAGTTTTGTACTTCTTTTGTATTCCTTCTTCTAGCTATTAATATTTTATCGTAAACAGGGTGTAAAATAATAACTGTCGCACAGTTTTTTTGAAAAATAAAATGGTCTTTTATAGATTTTGCGAAAAAAGTAGTTTACTGTTAATTTTCCACAGATTTTACTAACATTTTATTAATTAGTTTTTAAATTTTATTCTTCATTTGGGTTTACCAGCGGTAAACACTTTGAGAGAAAAGCACAAGTAAAACTTACTTTTTTTTTAGATTGGCGGTAACACATATGTTAGTATTTGGCCGAGCTTCTCCTCCGAATTGTAGCGTGCGCCCTGAAGTTTTCAGACAAAGTGGAGGGACCTACAGTTTTACGCCGACTCCGGACCGCGATTGTATTTTTATGAGAAGCTGTTTTTCATGGCGGAAATACACTGCGGAGTGGAAGCCCGCACCGCTTACCACTACACCACAGCGGCCGCTATTAAATTAAAATTAGTTAAATTTTATTAATTAGTTTTTAAATTTTAACCTTCATTTGGGTCTCCGTCGATTGCTTTATTACATATCTTCTGTAACCACAGGCTAATTTGAGTCATTTACACTCCCCCTTTTGTCCAACATAAGGCCATATACTAGTGGTGGCAAACTATCGATAGTGGACACCATCGATAGTTGATGATAGTTTTGTGGGTCACTATCGATTGTGCCGATAGTCATTTTTTTCGATAGTGCGCTGCCATCGATAGTCTCGATAGTGTGGATGAATTTTTTAATTTGAATGCAGAAAAAGACATGTAAAAATTACGTTTGAAGGTTATATGAGTTAATTTATATAAATATTATAATAAATTGCAGGATTCAAGTTGCTGAAAAATCTCGTTGATTTTGACAATTTTTTTGCTAACAGTGTTGCGCATTTTCTTCAATATAAAAACGAACTTCTGTGTATAGAAGAAAATACGTGACGCTGTTTATTATACTAAAATTTAATGGACTATAAAATTGCATACCAAACATTTTTCGCAAAATTCTGATTCCAAAGTTTGAAATTTTGGTGAAAATGTGAGGAATTTTATTAATTGTTGCACAAAGTTTGTAATTGGGATTTACACGGTTTTCGTTAGACGATAAGCTGGGCTTTTATAAAAAATTAATAAGCTTTAAAGAAACAAATAAAAATATGTCGCGACCCTATAAAATGTTCATTAATTTACTTAAATTCTTATTTATTTACTTATAAAACTTTAACATGTTTACTTTTATGATTTTATGTTGAGATTTTTTCGTACAAAAAGCTCTAGTTTTCTGTAAACGTTATTCGATATAATGAAACACATGCAATATAAACATATCTATAACAAACACGCTACCTTTTACATTGCGAGTTAGATATTTGTCCATATTTTGTTACACTATCCGCACGAGTATTATAAAAACTTTCACTCAAACGCGTTTCAACATAGATAGGGTACATAAAAATCATACATATAAGGTTCATTCCTTATCTTTTTGGACTAAAATCTGAAAAGTGTCAAAATGCCAGAGCGTAAGCAAAATGCGCTCACTAAAAGAGAATAACAGGAAAAGTAAAGGAACGCAAAAAACCAAATTTTTAGTCCAAAGAATGGCAACAACAAAACTAACGTCAAATAAGAACAGAAATGTATGTACAAAACACATTCACACAAGCACAAGCACAATAAACACTTGCTATATCAATTATTTTTTGCCTCCTTCCAATTTCAATTCATTTCTTTTACTTTTTAAATTATTCTCACTTTTAGCGTATTCTTTAATTTCCGTTAATTTAAATTCAGTTGAGTTTGACACTTTTCAGGATTTTGCCAGAAAAAATTCTTCTGACTAAATCTGACTACTTCGGACTGATGAGAGTCACTCTCACTGACTGTTGCTCTCTCATTTTTGCTGTCATTTCCGAGTTAAGGAACGCTTTTTGGACTAAATCTGACTACTTCGGACTTTTTCTGACTATTTCTGGGAGATAAGGAACGCTCCTATAAATGGCAATTCCTCGATAGTATCGAACTTCAAATATGGCCGCCATCGATAGTTGCGACAGTGATGTCCCATCGATACTATCGATAGTGCCACGCCCTATTTCACGCCCTGTACTTTGAGATTCATATTGTGGCGAACACTAGTTAGTAAGCGAAGTTAAATGTGATGGTAAAAAGGTGTAAGCATGGTCGTAGCCAGGTAGGTGCCGGACGCTCGGAAAAATATTAAATTAATTATAAGGCTTAACTTAAAAAAATGGCCATACATAGAGGAAGAGTTTGGAATTATTTTGTAGAATTTAGATATTTATTTTTAACATTTATTGTTGCTTTAAATCTAAGATATCTTTGTTTGTTTGTACCTAATTAATGGTAATTTGTAACAATAAAGGTATCCACACACCTGTGCGATTCCGTCGGAGCGGATCCGCACCGTTTTTGATGCTACAGAGTTGACTATTTCGAAAACGCACACATCTGTGCGATTCTATCGCAGTAAAAATGTCATTTTTAAAAAACAAACTAAAAACATTTTTCAACAAAAAATTTTATTCTTAGCATTTCTACAATAAACACGTTTCATTTTCTTACGTTAATTTTTGTTTTAACTTTACAAAAAATCCGTCTACTGACCTATTTAGTTCTCAAAACGCGGCATTTGCGATTTCGGCACGACGAAAAGAAGAATTGTGAATGTTGGAATAAATCGCTGCAACAAAATCGCATGTGTGATTCGTCATCTAAAACTTTGGTCGGCATTGTTGTAAATTGTACAAAATATTAAAAACAAAAAAATTGTACTCCTTTTTTATGTGTTGCACTACTCTTTTTCTATCGAAAATAGAAATGTACTTTCTTCGTTTCAGAATCTGGCAACCCTACGTCGAAAATCGTAATAAATCATCACACGAAAATTTTCACGAGTTAATTCCATCTTTTGGGCGAGATTAATTTTTCAACTTACTGAGAAAAGAACAAATAAAGCTCCTAAGTGAAAACGTTTATGCTAAAAAATATCAAACTTTTCGCAGTGTTGCAACCCTCGTGTTACTAGCTGTTAAATTTGTTTTCGCGTTGCATTTTTGAGTGGCACAAATTTTTTGTCATTTCAATGCCTACTGGAAATTCGGCATAAATAGTACGTTTAACTATGTATGTATGTATGTATGTATATGACTGCGAAAAGAAAGCTACAGGTAAGTAAGTAAGCATTTAAAAGCGTTAAGGTAAGAGAAAGTATCCCATACACACATTTAATTATCCAGGATATTTCATAATCAAATTTTTCCCAGAAATTTATGCCTTATTTTAATGGTCCAAACTTTAGCTAACTAACTAACCTGGGCAGTAAGGAACCGTAGTATGCATGAGAGTACAGTAAATAAACAATTTTAGTTTGTGTTTTTCACGCACATTGTTTCAAAAATGTCAAAAAGAAATTCATACATCACAGTTGCAACCGGACACTAGTAATCAGGGATGAAAAAGTAGGTACATTGTACCTTTTTCCGACGTTTGCTGACCTAAAGGTACATTAGGTACAATTACTAGGTTTAAGGTACAATCATCTTTTGATCAGATGAATTTTTATTCATATTTTTTTCTTTTTCCTTTACTGTGATAATATATTTACTTGTCGGCATAGGAAAAAGTGGTCAAAAGGAAGAAATTAACAAAATCATATTAGGTATTCTCTTAAACATTTTACATTGCGTTTAGAACAGCCACTATAAAAAATAACACTTTACTTAGCTATCCTAAAACTCTTAATTATTCTTGTTGTATTTTTTGTATTCGAAATTGGAATTAATTTCTTACATAAAACGTCGTTGTGCCCTAGACCGATGTACTCCCCTGTTGTTGTTGTTGTAACAGCACACAAATTCCCCAAAGAGCTTTTGGGGAGTGTAGCTGAAGTGACAGTCCTTGGCCAGATATAAATCTGAGTCGTTCCGGTTACGTAGACCCGACTGTCGTGGGAACCCTCTCGAATGACGGTGTGTAATCTACAAACGCTCTACCTTTGCAATTGTTGGAATTCATCTATTGAAACCATAAAAGCTAAAGTTCCCCGCATATGGTAACATTTTTATCTTTTCTATTAATTTTATTCGCCCATACAGTCCTGGGTCTAGGATTTATTCAAATTTCATATTTTCTGTAGTTGAGGGCCTCAACAGGCAACAGCTATTTGACCCATATTCGCTATTTGGTTTCTGGAATATATTTAAACTGCTTTCGAATATACTTACGGCAATTCCCATTATTTTCTCTATAATTGCTGCAGCTATTAAGGGGATTTCATGTAGGCTTTACGTGATTTCCTGCCAACGGCTTTAACCACGGTGCCCGCATTTGGCACAACGGATTAATTTTTGCTTTAATCACTGCCCGTTCAGTACCAATTGGCAGTATGTGGTGGACACACTTACCACCTTGGTAGGGCCGAGGCTTACCTAAACCTCTGACGATCTGTGGATCACGACATCCGGTTGCAATGCAACTCCACATTGAACCATTGCTGGTTCTACCCGCATTTAGGTATTAAACCACAGCCACCACGATACTCCCCAAAGGGGCCGTACCCATGAACAGACCGGAGTAATGCTCGCCGGCGAGATTTGCTGGACTGGCTCAACTCACCCTGACCCACTTAACTGACTCAGCTCACACTAGAACGACTTACACGACTACTTCACTCCACATTCATACTCCGTCTTGCTCGTCTCACAAGTCTAATCGCCTCGCTCGTGGGCACCCTCCACATCCAGGAGCGGTGACACCACTTGCTCAACTTTCGACCGATCGAGTTGCTCGACACACATTCACCATCTTGCTCCGTCTTGCTCATCTCACACGTCCTACTCGCCTCGCTCGTGGGCACCCTCCACATCCAGGAGCAGTGACACGGCTCAGCTTTCGCAACGGATCGAATTGCTCAACTTGCGCACAACTTTTTCACCATTTCCAGCGGTTTCCACCACACTTTTCCTCCAATTACAACAGTTTTCTCCATTATCTCCATTTTCTAGTCGTGTAAGCCATGCCAGTGTTTGCCTTGCCTGCCTTGCAAGCCTTGTTTGTGTCACCAGTTTTGCTCGTCTCGCCGACGAAAACACTCCGGGGGCATCTGTTCCCCGTGGCACCATTTTTAAAGTCTTTGGTATGACTCTCGAAAGCCGTAGACTTCTTCCAGTTGAACCTCCACCGACTCAGGACTGGTAGCCTTTAACTGGGGTAGACGGGGTTGTCAAGCCCGTACCCTGGAAATACCAAAGCCCCCTGTCTTCCCTCCTGTTTTCTCAAACCGGGCTTGGGACCGTCTAAGGCACAGTTGCTATTAAGGGGAATCGGATAAATTAGCAGACTTCCTGTTGTTATATAAAAAGCTGGGAAAAAAGTAAACATCGCAAAGAGTGTTTTTGGTCTATTTCGCCAATATTTTTCAGTAGTAAAAATGAGACATAAACAAAGCTTCTCCGATTCCCATTAGACTATACTTTGGATGTATTTAGATATAAGCTCAGTTAAAAAAAAAACTAATCAAGTTTAAAGTACATCCACCTTTTGTATTCATATTTTAAAAAATATTATTAAGAAAAAACTACATACGAATGTTGTAACTTTTTTTAGGTACAGTCTGTCTCATTTAGGTGCATTTATTTTATGATATTAGGTACAATCTGAAATTTCTATTTTCATCCCTGCTGGTAATAGTGACGACAGAGTAACTAATACTTACCGTCTAGCAATCAATATTCGCAGACATTACTTACTTAGTTGAAACTACCATAACTACTTAATACACAAAATGTATGAATTGTCTGAGCAATAAACTTAAGTAGACGGCAGCAAGTTCAAGGCTAACTAGTAGTTAAATGTCGCTGTGACAAAATTAATCTGGCTATTAGGGCGATCCGGTCAAAAATTTTAAACCGTTTTTGGATTTTTGTTATCGATAAAATTTACTCCAGCACTGTGCAATGTTAATACATTGTTGACTTGTATACAAAAATTAGTGGGAGTACGAATGAGAATACAAGTACTGGTAATGCTATTGGTTATTATCAGGGAACGGATTTTTAGGAGCTAAAAGCCTATAAAAAAAAGCCAAAATAAAATAACGAAATAGTCTAGAAAAGGCAAAATAAAATCGCAAAATAGGCAGGAAAACGCACTAGATACGCAAAAAAGGCAAAAGAAGGCACTAAAAAATTACAAAAACCGAAAAATAATCAAAAAGTACATTAATTTTCTTCGAAATGTTTATTTTACAATTAAGAGAAAAACTTCGAACTAGTTTCATTATATGAAAAATTTCTACTTTGAATCTTTGACTATTTTCTCCTTTCGAGTTTTTAAATCACGAAACTTTGATCTCTATAGTTGTAGTAACATTGAACCACAAGATGCATTTTGAAGTTTTCTGGCAGCATTTTCATGCGATATTTGCGAATATTTAAACCCCTTGAATGTACTAAACGTGCGCTGGATGTGATACAAGTGGCGCCCAATTTAAATACGGAACGTTTAAAATTTTCATATTATCAGGAATAAGGACTTTTTCCTTGCCCTTTACAACTAAAGACCGCTATGCAGCTCTCAAGAAAACGGACAAGAAAAAAATTGCCATTATTTCGTGTGTGTGTCCCAGGAATTTCAACATCTGATACTTCACATCCTGTTGCCTTACTCTTTCCTCAAAAAATAATGGAATGGGCATACATATGTATGTATATTACTGTTGCAACCATTGGTTGCCTTGTGCTCTTTTTTTACAAAAAACTTTAGAAAATCGTACTAGAATGCGTAGCAAATTTCTTAAGAACTGCGTACTGCCTTAAGGAAATTTTACACAAGAAAATTTCTTAGGCATTTCTCGTACGTCATTTTATATGGAGTTTTTGCTTTTCTTGAGAGCTGCATACTGGCCTTTAGGGTAGAAAAGGCAAAAAAGGCAAATATATTAAAAAAGGCAAAAAAAGGCAACATCAAATGAATATATATGGAATCTGGGAAAGCTAAATCGTGACCATCCTTAATCGAATATACTCTATCTCTTTATGGTTATAGTAATAGTAATCTTATTGGTAATTGTTTGGGTAATGATAGGGTAACGGTAATGCTTAAGGTAATCGTAATCGCAATGATAATTCAAATGGTAAAAGGATTATTGTCCCGGAACGAAATATATGCAGGAGAAGCTCGGCCAAACACTAACATGTGTATGTGTACGCGCCAATCTACTATTATTATTATTAACCAAATTCTCTTTTTCAGCCGTATCTGATCTAAGAGCACAAGATCCGGGCCCGATCAGTCGCATCGCTTTTCAGCGTTGCATTGCTCGAGTCAGGCAGATGACTTCAATTTCTGACAGAAAATTTTCCTTTAAAATTGTTCCCCACATCAATATCGGTTAGATTTGAAGAACATACCAAACATATCTAGCCTTTTAATGACAAAAACCTAAAAAAGGTGAACCGACGATTTGGCAGCAGAATTTGAAGACAAAATTTTTCTTATAAATACTAAACACAGCTCTATTTGACACGCTGCAAAGTTCTTTGTTACACATCATTTCCCAGAACGTGGAAAATCGAATGGTCATCACTCGCGTAGGACACGGTAAGGGACATTATTTATTTTTGTATGGTGTCGTTGAAAAATAACTAAATCTTAAATCTTGCAAGGTTATGTTTTTATTTACTATTCATTTTTCGTACATTTTACACGCTGTTTGACTGTTTACACAGTGAAATATTTAGTTTCGCTTGGTGCAAACATATTTACATACATATGTAGGTATGGATCTGTGTAGAAGTAACATGGTGATAGCTTAGTTAGTCTTTAAGGATAATACAGGCATACACCAAACCAACCAAATAGCCTTTTCATTCTCCGTTTACTTCGTCTAATCGGTGTCCTTTAGAGTAACATATTAATCGCAGTGCACTGCGGTAGGTAGCGAGTCCGTGCGTTTGCTTGCTAGTCAGTCAGTCATACATATGTATATATGTATGTATGTAGTATGAGTATCCTTCATAGGTATGCAAAGCAGTAATGAAAAAATTTACCTGTGGGTCAATTTCGTTCAGCATGCAAATAATTAACCAGACAAACAGTGAATTTTCCCACTGAGCTGCAAATGTATACTTAGGTAAATATGTATTTAAATACATTTGAACATGTGCGCATTTTAGCTAAGCACAAATTTTATTTAGTTACCTGGTTTATTTGCCTGTTTTCCCCAAGCAATGTATTTCGTATTAAATTTCTGCAACTTTTCACAAATCGTAGTTCCTGGTCAACTATGTTTTGCTAAGGCTTTGGTAAGCATAGCTACACTCTTTTCATTCATTCACAAATTCATTTTCACAAAGCGTGCGATTTTCATCTTTAAACGCAAATGTATTTGAAAAGACATAGATTTTACTGTAGATAGTATAAGCTTATAATACAAGTAAAGAAATTTGGCTGAAAGCCACACTGTCATAGATTCGCAAAGAGATCTCTATTATTCGTAAGAAAATCCGCTTTGCAGTTCACACGCTCTATCTAGAGCTAGAAAACAATCTATGGCTCTATCGATAGTATCCCCTACTATCGATGTTTTTTCTGTCGCTATCGATTGTTTTTTTTTCATATGCGCACCATGAAATATTACACATTTTCGGTTCTTTCAATGAATCCATCAAAGGTTTGATTTTCGTAACATCTTTTATAGCAGCTAATAAATTAATGATTGTCTAGACAAAGAATAATTTGACGAATATTTTATGGAACTGAAACTACCACCAAATTAAATAATCCCCTGGCAACCAATTAATTTGTACTTTCTATAGTAATTATAGATTAAAATTTTTCCGCAGAGTTCCTACATTTCATAATGGTCAAACCAGGAACCATACAACTATTACATGTATACCATTTTACATTTAAAATTGGGGAAACTATACAAGGCCATCAAATATTTAGCCTAACTCACATTCTGGTTCTGGTTAAGAGCGCATATGTATTTGAGTTTATATATTTCAAACACTTTTGGATGCCAGTTTTCTAAAAAATTTAGCTTTTAGCACTATGCATTAATTATATGTATGTGATATCAGTCACTGTATAATATATTTTTACCAAATAGTTTTACAATTCCACCCCAAAGGTATACAGTTATGTACATTATTGGGGAAAAGTCGATAGTACATCGATGTTTTGCTTTGAAAACATCGAAAATATCGATGGTCACAAACATCGATTGTTTTTCAGCTCTAGCTCTATCCCTTAGCTATACTAACATAGTAGAATTACTATATCCCTAATTATTTTAAGCGGCTTTAACTACTCCTCTACTTAAGGGATCAACTTTTTGTTAGTATACGACCATATGTATTTTGCTATGCAAATCTCAAAGATTTTAAATCTTACAGTTGATAAGAATACTCAATTACTATTTACTTATATATGTAGGTGTGCGTTACGCCTCAATTGCTCCGGTAGCAACCGTGAAACAATAACTAGGATTTAAAGAGTAGATTACCGAGGTGTGATACCTCAACTAGATTTTTTTCACTGTCGGAATAATGAGTTCAGGCAGTTAAGTAAAGGAGTGTGTTGTTTGAATGTAGATATGCAGCTTAGAGATCTTCTTAGTAAGTTAAAAATTAATTAATTTTTTTTTCAACATCCTCTCTACAGGGTAGGCGTCCGAAGTGTTGGCAATTAAAAATGCTATAATTTTGCATATTTTTTATTTGTTTTATTTTTTAAAAACATCAGTTCATTATAAAAACTAGCCAACTAGCGTGGATAATAGCATCGAGGCGCTTTATTACCTTGGACACGAAAACAATTCGGCAGGAATCATTGGACATTTCAATAAGACTTGACACCACCGCATAAAGTTCGCTAAATGCATTGTTTTTTTAGAAGAAACTTTCCAGCTTCATTTCTTCGTAACAATGGCTACCCTATTCACCGAGGCAAAAGTGTCAACTATCAAATATGAGACAGTCAACGCTCTTGAAGATTTATCTTCGCTGCCATTGCAGTGCGCTGGGACAAAATACCATCAGATCTCATTGATGCATCCTGTGAAGTATTCCCGCACAGACTCGATGCTATTATCCTCACTACAGTTGGCTGCATCGAACAGTAATACAGGTTCGCCACAGATGATCTGGGCATCCTACTGATCCAAGAGCCGCGGACCTACAGAGGCCAGATGAGGGACCTCAAGCATAACAACAGCAAGGTAATTTGGGACCTCTCTTGCGAGAGGCCTAGAGCGTGTGTAGTGCTTAAGAAAAGTATTCATAATTTTTGCATTACAGAAATTCTAATAGAGCTGGAAAACTATCGATAGTCGTGACCATCGATAGTTTCGCTAGTCGATAGTCACAACTATCGATAGTACTATCGATAGTTTTGATTAAAAAGTTCCAACACTTAAACATAAACAATGTGAGTTGGTTTTTCATTTAATTCAATTTGTTGTTATTATGTATACATATTTGTTTTTCGATTAATACTTATTTCTGTTAAGGAACAAAAGTTTATCAACGATTTTTAGCTTCAAGCAGCATCTGCGGTCTGAAATTATTTTCCCTGCTTTGCTAAATGTCCTTTCCGACTAGGGTTGCCAACCGTACTGTAATATATAGTATTGTACTATTTTTTTTCTGCGTACTATATACTGTTGGAAAAAAATATAGTATGCAAAAATACTATCAGGCATGTTCTAAAATTCGAAAATTTGAAATCGACTCGATTTCGATAATTTTTTCGATGGTTTTTAACCCAAAAATTTACAAGTCTGGTATTAAAATGATTTATTTCATATCGCTGCTGCTTCTAATATGGTTTTCAATTAGAATATTCACTATTTTCGTTAGATATAATTAAAAATATTTGGCAAATCGAGTCGATTTCAAATTTTCGAATTTCAGAACATGCCCGTATATTTCTAAAACTATAAATAAAAATATATTTCAGTCATTTGTAAGAAAGAAATGTTTTAAAATGGATGACATTCATATTGAAATATCAATATTAAAATAAATATACTTTAAAACAAAGGGTCCACAGATCAAAAATTGCAACATTTTTAAAAATACTTAGAAAGATTTACCAAATTTACTTAAAATTATTTCACTTATGCTGTGTGTTCCATGGCATGGGGCATTCACAGAAAGAGTTTTTTCTATTAAGATTTTGAAATGGTGACATGAGAGAAATAAAGCGCATATCTCACTAATGAAAAATTAACTTTTGGTTTATATTAATTTAAATATTGATAGCGATAAAGCATATGATACTTTCAAAGAAATAAATTTTTTATAGAGAGAAAGAAAAAAGATGTACACTTAAAAAGCATTTTTACTTTTTCTTAAAAAAAATACTATATATTTTTGAAGTGTACTATATTTTTTCAGATTTTTTTGAAAAAGTACTATAAATTTCACTGGGCTGAGTACATATAGAGCCAATCTACCTGAGGTGTGGCAGATGGCTCGGGTTATTTTTTTCCCGAAGATGAACAACACTATGAAACAGGCGCCTTTGCATCCTGACAATTATGCCTACAGAGGGGGTAGGTCCACGGATACTGCACTGTATGCCTTATCTTCGGAAGTAGAATGCGCCCTTGAGTGTGATGAGACAATGATATTGAGGGGACTTTTGACAACACCTCTCATATTGGTGTCGATCGGGACTAGAAAAACGTAACTATGGATAGCTATAGCGTGGTACAGCTACAAATTAAAAAGGGTTACCCGCAGGGAGGAGCGTTATCCTACAGATTTTCACCGACAATGGCATCTCCTGCCAAGGCAATGCGGATGATATTGTGATTATTATTATGGGTCTGAACATCAACCCTTTACAAAATAGTTAATGCCCCCTTTCCTAGAAGAAGAACCCATCCAGGTATGAGAAATATTACTTTGAATGGGGTCGCCACCGAAGTTAAGTACCTAGCGTTAATACTGGATTCCAGACTTGTGTGGAAGGCGCATGTCGACGCGATGCCTTCCAAAGCTACAAGGGCACTAATGCAAACGTCGCGCAGGCAAGACTATGGGCAGCAGTCATAAGATCCTGAGATGGATGTACACCATGATAATTAGACCAATAGTCACTTATAGGGCGGTGGCTTGGGTCTTGAGAACCTCCCTAGCCACAGGAAGGCAATTCCTCACCAAGCTTCAACGTATAGCATGTGTAAGTATTATGGGGACAATGCGCACATGTCCGACGGAAGCGCTAGACGTGATTTCAAGCTCGAGTAGCTTCATCTTACCACAGAACAGGTAGCTAGATTCCCAAATTCCATTGGCTTTGCTCCCCAGAGACGATGGGCTCTTTGGGACTTTGGGAGGAAACTCAAAGTAGAGCTTTGCAGCAAGTCAGCTTGCAGCATCTCTCTTACGGGAGCATGCCCGAGTATCTTTCAGGCGTAGGTCTATACCATTAGTCAGTGTAGAGAGATTAGCCTACGTATTAATTACCGTAAAAAGTCCCGTATTGAGTGATAGCCAATTACTTTGGATACCAGATCGCATAGGAGTTTTTGGTAACGAAGAAGCAGACCGGCTAGCCAGAACGGTGGCCGCTTCGTCGCCTATAGGGCCTGAGCCCTTCATCGGACCTAGCATAATCAAGGAAGAGGTCAGGAACAATCGCATCCGTAGAAGCAAAGTATAAGCAGCGCATGCCTTCGTTACATTAAGGGATAATGGATTAGAAGCCCTCGCTCAGAAGTCGTTTTAGCCGTCTGAGGCCTACTCTGGTGTATACCAGTTTCCTGGGAATTTTGATCAAAATTTGACCGGTGGAGATAAATAAAGAAAGCCTAAACAATCAAAACTGGAGATATTATTTTATTATTCATATTTAGTACTCTTCAAAACAGCTGTATCCTTTTAAAATCCATGCGAAACGATCTGTTATATATCCTCTGAGCTTTGATTTTATTTCGACGCCAAAAACTCTTTTGGGCAGTGTTATAATCTAAGAACATGTCCTAACTGCCAGAAAAACGTAAGCGAAATTTTTTTCAAAAATATATTTTTGATGCATAAATATTCCTAGGGCATCTAGATGCATTTCTGCATCACAAATAAAACTAAAAAAAATGTCGCTTACGTCTTTTTTGCAGTTAGGGCTCGATAATGTTAAATTACCCATTTTTCAGTTTCTATCGCCAAAATCGAGATACAGTTAAAATATAAAATGTTCCCACACTTTGAGGCTACCATATTTGTGAACAAGGCAAAAACCTTTAAATACTTGCAAAAATCTAATTACACCTTTTGCCATCACCGCCACCGCGAACTATGCGATTTGTTTCCAATCATTTTGCGTTTAAAATTCACACTTTGGAAAAAGTATTATTCACTGCTCCTCATCGAAAGCGGAAGGATATCCCGCATAGCGCTTCCTATTCAAGCCAGACATTAAGCAAAATACATACTCAAATACATACTTGTACATGTGTATGTAGCAAAACTCTGCAGTTGAATCATTGAAAAAGAATTTCAGCTGATAATTCCAAGTAGAGCAGCTAAAATAATTTTCTGCAATAATTGTCACAAATTCCTTTATGATAAAATAATTGGAAGTGGACAAAGCAATGCGTCTCTGTATGTTTGAATGCATCATTGATTTCCTACACCTAACTGCCCCGCCGCCACATTGTTTTTGTCATTAAGGTTGTAATGCGATTTACAAGAGGCACACAAACATTTTCCGCATGCCCTCCATTTGTGCCATTAAACATTATATAATACGATTTTCGATAAAGACCAACAATTGACACTGAAAGATAACACAAATGAAATTGTCCATACTCCTCTTGTTTGTTGTGTGCACTTTATTGTTGTTGATTGGCAAAGCCACCGCTGCCACTGTAAAATCGCCTTTGGGCAGGAAAGTATAAACAAATGATACCGGAAATGTACCTACTGATTGTATTGCCGCAGTAGGTGTTCGTAATGAGTTTCAGTAGGTTGTATGTGTGTGCGTATGAACATTAAAGTGGTACAATTTTTGTATGGAGCAAAAATTTGCATCCTAGAAACGGGGCACCCCCTTAGTTTTTTCCTTTTATTATTTGTAATATCTATACCAACTTTGAGTTTTCTACTGCAACTAATACAGGGCCTTAATGACCTTGATATGCGCTACTGGATTGCTGCGAAACAGTCAAAAATTTTGGTGATTTTCATAAAAAGGTGCTGTTGCCATGACAACTGAAGCTTGTGATATTTTTTAAGATAATTTTAATTTGAAATGTTCTTGGGTTACTTAACCAATTGTTTGGTTAATATATGTACACAATACTTCTAGAGTAAAATATGAGCATCATGAGCATCCTCTAAATGTATACTTAGATATGTAAGCTTTGGTAACAGCATCTCATTCGGCAAATGGAAAAATTTTGGAAGTGACCCCAAACCCTATCTTGAGATTTTTTTATTTTTTTTACCACTCTAATGTACATATGTATACATACAAACAATACGTTCAAATAGGTATGTCAAAAGTGGTTATCTATGCAATTCAGCCTTTTGATGGTCTATTTACTTCAGTTATACCTACAATACAAAGGTATTTTCCTGCTAAGCAGTTAAGTATTAAACAAAATTCAATATTTTAAAATAAAAATAAAAATAAATGTTTAGAGGAAACCATTACTGCAAATTAGTTTCCTGCTGCATATGCAAACGAAAACTTATATCTGTGTAAATGAGCCTGAGTGTATGCCACGTTTTTCTTAACATTTTTGTTTGCTAACCAAACAGCTGAGTTATTTCCTTCCAATTTCACAACCGCAGCGGATATCGATGTTGGCGCTGGGTAGTATTGGTAATGGTCAGCATTTTATACCGCTAGATGGCGCGTGCCCAAAATTTAAATTTCCGGCAGCGGGTGTTTCCTTCTTGCCGATGAAGCAAGATTACTGAAAATTTTGTCAAAATGAGAATTTTAAAGAAAGATATTGAAATATGGAACCACCAAGTCATGAAAATTAGTTTTAGAAAAAAATAGGTATAGGCAAAAGCTCTTTTTTAATATTAAAAGAAAAAATTTTCGGTTTATGTACATATGTAAGTGGTGGCAGATTTTCCAGGCGTGAAAAATGAATGAGAATAGTATAGTAATTCCCACCTTTAATTTCTTGGTAACTCAAGAAATTAAAAAAGTTTATTCATTTCTTAAGAAAATTGACAGCAACGAAAAATTGCTTTTTCAAGCAACAGAAATAATGAAAAATATTTCTTGTGATTTTTCTGGAGAGCTTTATTTTAAGCTTTAACTCTTCAAAAGTTACCGAATTTAATTTTCTCTTATATCTTTTTTAATCTATAAAACTTATTTTTTATTTAGTTTTTATTAAAATTTTTTAAATCTTCAAAAATCATATCTGTATTACATTTGAGTTTGTAATAAAAAATATAGGTTACTGAGCATCCCAGTTATTTAAAAACTTAGGAAATTTTAAAATTGTCATTATCTAATTAAAAAATTTATTAGAAAATTAAAAATTCTTATTTGGTTCCGAAAAAAATACATATGTATGTACATAGTTAACACAAGCGAATTTCTAAATTTTTGTAAATATTAAGTATTGAATTGTAGTGATATCAGCTATATTTTTTCCTATTAAACGTATTAATATTTATTAAGTTTTTATTAGAGGCAGAAAAATACAAATTTTAAAAATTTAAATTTTTTTAAATCTTTGAAAATTATAAAATTTTAGTATTTCCAAAAGAAAAATATCTGCTTCCTAGTTATTAAAATATGCTGGAAAAACATGGCGTCCGCCGGAAATTTTTTCTCGCTACTCGCAATGCAACTCTGTGCTAGCCACCCTCTTTGTGCACACAATTCGCCGTCAATTGGAGGAGCCAAAGCAAATCAGTCAAATTTTGAAAGTCGTCGCGAGTGGTTGTTTTCCTCAACAGTTAAAAGGCGCGTTTTGAAAACGTATATAATTCGAAGCAGAGCAAAAACACAACAGAAAAAAAAACGTTGAAAAGGTAAGAGAAACGTGGGGAGCCTACAACAACAACAAGCGGATTGATTTGCCGGCCGCTTCCTGCAGTCGCATTTGTATTCGTTTATTTTTGTGTCTATGTACATAAGTGTGTTTGTGCATGCCGTGTGTTAAGAAGACGTTTACAAAAGCAGTCGGCAAAAAGTAAATAAATGGATTTTTTCTGTAATTTTTTTTTCTGCTCCAACTGGTATTGTGCTTATGCGGCTAGCGGCTATTTCGTATTGATATTTATTTTTAACGGCTGCCATCAGCATCAACGTGGTTTTTTTTGTTCTTTTTTGAGTTATGAAATCATTTAAGAATGTATGTAACTGAAAAATTGATGGAATCGGGGGGCTGGACGAAATACGCCAAAAGTCGATAGCGTGCATGAGTGTGTGTGAGTACAACGGTGGAGA